>NC_042530.1:18412266-18750552 GCF_900963305.1 Echeneis naucrates | reverse complement strand
TATCTACATTCAAAGCACACTTCTGACAATGTATAGAAAAATTTGATATAAATATAAAGCAGGAATTTTGTTTGAGAGAGCAGAACACTTTCTGAACCTTTTGATCAGTTTTAGTAGGCGCTGGTTTTCCAAGTTAAGTCTATCCGGCTTTGTTTGGTATGACTATTATGAGGAGTGTAAATACATGGCATGCATTGACACACATGAATAGCTCACTGACTCCACAAGTCACACCTTTCCGGTCAGCCTCACTTTATCTAACTGCAATACTGTTGAAGTACCCCAATAAGCAGGAATAATGAAATGGAATAGGCAAAATTACATAAATACTGCATGCCAAATAACCGTGTGGGTTTTGCACAAAACTGCAAGAGATTAGAGCAGAGTGGATTTATCTGTAAATGGTTAGGCCATATGAATACAATTTCATTCAGGTATCTTGAAAGAGAATAAGGGACCCCTTGCTCATTGGCCTATTTTTGCACTATTTACCGACAAGCTAACATGACAGTTTTCAAAGGATGCCAGTTTCGTCTCATTTTAATATCAGGCTAACCAATGGCAGTGACAATATCTTTGCGGACTTATTTTAGCCAAACTAATAACCTTAACACCACTTCCGAGGTTGACGACACATCTCAGTTGTTGCTTCCATCCCTCTGCGTGGCAAGCAGAAAAGAGCAGATGTTCGTGTGATTACAACCATAGACCAGTGTGGGAATGGCACCTGCAATGAAAGAAGATATTTAACAGCTTCTTGCTGTTTTCAAGTCACCATCTAACTGGTGACTTGAAAACCACAGGACCAAGCCATAGGATCTTGTCATTCAGTTGAAAAATTTCCCTTCTATCAAAACTGCCTGGCAATATCTAGGAAAAAGTAAATCTTGCGTTCATTCCTCACAACTCCCCCTTTTCCTTCACGGCTTTAAGGACCTTGTTCCACAGTTGAGCACAGTGGTTTTATTGTCAGCCTTAAAGGCTGACCATCATCTGAATAGGTTCTGGGGGAGCAGTGTGCTATTTCAATTTGAAGTTTGTTATGAGTATCCATATTGAACCCCTTCAACCCTTTCAATGCATGTGATCATATTATCGTTCTCAATGCCTTCTTTTAAACTTAGCAGTCTGATCTTGCAGCGGCTTCTATCCGCTTCCATAAAGTGTCTGTGTATGTTGCTCAGCTTGCTGACATTTATCAGTTTTGAATTATGGCATCCATGTTGGATATTCAGCCCTCCACTTCTGTGCAAAGTCCATAGCACCTGCAGCCCTGCTTTTAATCATGGCCAAAGTGAAAAATCTGCACTTACAAAGGTAGTTGGAATGGAAGAGAATAAGGAATCCAGGACCCCAGCCTATCCTGAGAGTTGCAGGAACTTGGTTTCCAGAGACAGCCAAGTGTACAATTCACTCAAAATGAGAAAAGAGAAGGGATTTCCTACCTTATAGTTCCCTCCAAATTACTCTCCATATCTCTCACCCAATCCTGATGGAACAAAATGTTAGGATGCTTCAGTCTCTTATTATTCAAACATTAAATATTTTATTCTGTCATATCTTTGACTGTATGTAGCACAAATTGATAATTTTGTCGCACTGATTAACAAGCATGGATGTTAGTTATTAATCTATTACTGCCCCTAGCTAACATAACTGAACCCAGCCCTCATCTTCTTATGGCTCTGTTTCTTCTTCTCTTTCGTGTAGTCACTATATTGGCCAACTTGCTGTCAGATGGCCCCAGGGATTTATAATGTGGTCATGTAGCTGCTGGCTAGAGGAGTTTCAGGAGAGACACAAAGAGAATCCATGTGATTAAATTTGTTGTAAAAATGGAAGAGTTCTACAGCAAAAATGGCACTTTGAATGGTTGGCAAATTAAGTGCCGATATTCTCATCTATTTGAATTTTTGGTTTTTACACCTCCTAGGTTCGTCAATCAGCTGCAGTGATGCTCAGATTGAAAGTAAAAAAACATTGGAAGAAAATTGGCCTAAATGACAAAGAGAGGTTGGTTTACAACATTCACACTATTGTCACACCACACTCGGATATAGTAAAGATGATGTAATTATAATTGTTTGCTAATACAGCCTCAAGACGGATGTGTTGCAAGCCTTCATGCAGGAAACAGAGTAAGCTCCTCAATATTTACAATAATAGTTTTTGTCTTGATTTCATTTGGTATAAATTGCACAAGTGTCTCCTAGGGTATGCATATAACAAATGTAGCTATGTATGCTTGAGGGTCTTGATGTTTCTTTTATAGGCACGCAGTGCAGCATTCACTCTCCCAGCTGTGTGCAGTGATGGTTAAACATGAGACACCAGACCGATGGCCTGCTCTGCTGCAGTTCCTCAATCAGTCCACCAAGAGTAGTAATCCTCATGACAGACAGGTGCAGGTGTATAGTCACAGAAATTTTGCCAGAAATATTTGTACCCTTATACTTCTGCTAGATAATGTACCAATTCTCCCAACAAATCATCACAATTACAAATGCTTTGATATTCCCATTTTTAAATTTCTTGTTTCATTTGAATCACCAAAAATGGAGTGGACAGAATTATTGGCACCCTCAACAAAATTATTGGTAGCACATCTTCAGAATGGATAACTGAAATGAATTGCTTTCCCTTGCTCTGTAAATTGCATGATTGATTTGGCCACAGTTTTTTCACCGGATACCCTTCTTGCCACAACCTTCCCCATTTTTCCTGGACTTGGGACCAGCACAAGCCTACCACTGGTTTGCGTTATGGCTGGGATTTAAATGTGGGGCCTCTGCATGCAAAATCACATAGCTCTCCAACTTAGCATCAGGCTTATTGATCTAACACATAAAAAAAATATTTAAAAAAATCATTGATTCACATTTGTACATTTTGGGATATTTCATATGTACCTCAAAGAATGACAAACAGTACTTGTGACTAGCCACTATATGGAAGTTATCCATGAGCCGCCATTGTTGTGGAATGATTGGTCCTATTGGAGTTTCTGGTATGGACACATCTCTTCATCAATGGCTTTGCAATAACCATCTCACCCCCAGCAAACCTAACCACACAATATGTGTACTAGGCAATCATTCATTCATTCATTAATCTTCTACCGCTTATCCATGTCCGTGCCACAGGAGCTGCTGGAGCCAATCCTTACTCAAATTTGGCAAGGGCAGGGTACACCATGGATAGGTCGCTAGTCCATCAAAGTAGGCAATCTGAGAGGGTAAAAAGAAATTTGCATGCAAAGCTGTCTTTCAACCTGCATCAGCAAAGTTGCCTCTGTATCAGTTTATAGGCCTTCCTCCAGGACAATGACCCAAAGCATATTTCAAAAAAAATTTACAAAGGGATAAAGACCAATTGCTGGAGAGCCTTGAAACGGGCAGCAATGATTTCAGACTGAAACCCATAGAACAGAGAGAGCGCTTCAGTTAGGAGGAGGAACCTTTTGATACTGAAATACCTGGAGCAAGTTGGAAATTGAGTAATCTAAAAGTATGAGGTTTTTTTTTTTAATCAAATAATTATAAATCGTAAATGTCCCCAAACATGCTACTGAAATAACAGGCACTACTCAGACCTCATTGACAGATCTCCACACATAGGCAGTCAAACGAAAAGCCAATACCATCATACACAACCCCTCACACCCACTCCGTAGTTTATTTCAGCACCTCCCATCTTGCCGTTGGTACAAGGTAGGCAAAAACAAAGTAAAGAACTCATTCATTCCAACCGCAATCAAAATTATAAATAAACCCCAAGGGCTGGACTCTCTTGGTTCCTTAGTTTTTATGTGTTCTGTTGCTCTACTAAATTTTTGTCTTATGACTTTTTTTAACGTTCTTTTTTATTCTCTGAACTCCGTCAAAGATGAATATCCATTGCCATGCAATGGACAATAAAGTTCTCTTTGATTCTGAAAATTCCAGTTGACAAATGTGAGAAACAATTTCATTGTTATAGGAAGAAATTTACCTCAGTTATCCATTTGAAAGGACATATCAATTAGTTGAAGGTGCCAATAGTTTTGTCCACTCCATTTTTTTGGAGTTGTGTGTGTGAAACAACATCAAATAATTTTTCTCATCAATTGGCTATTTTATTAATTTTTGTTCTGCCAACCAAAGGAAATAGACGTGAATACTGAAGAATTTCAGTTTTGTTTTGTTTTGTTTTTTTTCAATTATTCTCTGACAGAAGTGTAAGGTTGCCAATATTTTTAGTTATGACTGATATACATGACATATACATGATATGTAAACCATTACATCATTGCACTACTCTTTTGAACTAACAGGTGGGCCTCCTGCTGCTGAATAAAGTGATAGATTCCAATCCTGAGCCCTTCAAACCTCACTTCTGCCAGGTGCTGCAGCTGTTCAGTGCTGTACTGCAGGATCACAACAACCCCACTGCAGTGTACTACTGCATCCTAACTCTCACAGTTATAATTGCATACACTGGCTCAGAGGAGATGGTGAGGCCTTTGAAAGAATGTTTCATGTGTGTGTGGACTGCATGTATGTACACACTAAGGATGGGCAATGAGTTTCAATAACTTTTTAGAATAAAACAATTCATGTGATAATTTAATAAATTTTATTAAACTTCTTGATACACATCTGTATGATGCGTCAGGTGTTCAGTTTATGTGAAACGGACGATCATTGATTTAAAAGTGAAATAGTTCCTGTTTACATTTTTGCTGGAAATGCACATCCCTAGTCCACACGTACGCACATATTGGTTTGTTTTATCACAGTATGTGTTGACCAAATTGAGTGATAGGTATGATTCTGACATTTTATTGCTATACAGAACCTGATGCGCTCAATTATCCCAAGTCTGATTGTTGCTCTGAAACACCTCATCAAAGCAAACCAGGTAAATATTTAGAGTTTCGAAAAGTGATGTTTCTGTTCAGTTTCAGTGTTACTGGCTAATGGTTGGATTTGCTGGTCTGGACAGGACCAAGCTAGTGAGGCCATGGAGGTCCTTAATGAGCTCATGGAGAGTGAGGTGTCCATCATAGTCCATCATGTTGCTGATGTTGTCCACTTCTGCTTGGAGGTGGGAGCTCAATGTCTGTATGATGTCTTTGCATCCTATGAATTTCATGTCAACTGAATGCTTTGAATCATAACTGAGCACTAAATTGTGTTTTCGTATTAGGTGGGCAGTGACATCACACTGGGGAACTTGGTGCGAGTGAAAGCTCTCTCCTCCATAGCCTTCCTCATCAAGTTGAAGAGCAAGGTGAAATCAATCCTCAATTGCTGTAACAAAAGTTAGGGTTAGTAAACAAGTGTATTTACAGTTATCCTTGCTTTGAATCTCCTGAAGAGATGGGGGGTAGCTGCCTGTCAACTAGTCAACAAACTTTAAGTTAAGTGTTTTTTTTTGGGGTTTTTTTTGTTTTTTTTTGGGGGGGGGGGGGGGTTGGTGTATGTGTGTAAAATAATAATAATAATAAAAAAAAAAAGGTCAACATTGAGATAAACCACATTAACTTCAGTGGAATCGTTTATTGGAACAAATTGGTTGGTGTGTGTGTTTTTTTTTTTTTTTTTTTTTATAAACGAGTGAAGTCCTCCCACCAGTGCTGGTAGAGTTTAAACTCTTTAAAATTTTATCAAAATGCTGGACAAGAAACAAAGGACTAAGTTTGTTTTCATTTGTCAAAAAACAAATTATTTTTCTCTGCTTCATAGACTGTTCTGAAGCAGAAACTGATGAACCCAATCCTGCAGGCCATTTTCCCAATACTAACTGCAGCTCCTCCACCTGGTGAGCAGGATCCAGAGGACAATGAGGATGACAGCGGCGATTGTACAGAAAATGACAATCCCAAACATTGTGCTGCTCAGGTGGGGAGAAATTATGTCATTGTTTTCATCTGTAGTGTCCTGATTTTGACATTCCCTTTTTTTTTTTTTTTTTTTTTTTTTTTCAGAAGCTTGAGTTGATATTTGAAGATCCAAGTAATATCTTGTTCAATTGAAATGTGTTTACAGATTATTGACACTATGGCTCTCCATATGCCCCCAGAGAAACTGTTCCAACAGCTGGTGAGCTATTTTTATGCTAACATTATGTTTTTCAATGCAGATGTAAGAAACTTTGCCCACACGCTTACCTGTTTACTGACAATTTCTTTCTTTGTTTTAGATGCCTCGCATCGAAACCTGTCTTGTTCATGAAAACCCCTATGAGAGGAAGGGCGGTCTTATGTGCCTTGCTGTGCTGGCTGAGGGATGTGCTGACCATATACGCACCAAGTCAGTCCTATTTCTCTCCAATTTATGTACTTTTTCATATAAGGGCTGGTTCTGGGCAAACCATCAAAGATTTGAGTGTATGAATCTGTGTCTGTTAGGATGCTGTCATCAGTGCTGCAGACAGTGTGCTGTAGTCTTTCTGACAGTGATCAAGTGGTGCGCTGTGCAGGACTGTTTGCCCTGGGGCAGTTCTCAGAACATTTACAAGTGAGTCAGGATATAATATGTAAAGCATGTTCATTCTGTGCTCACATTTCATAAATGTATTCATTTTTATGACTAGGTGTGTGTGCAGGTGTGTGTGTGTGTGTGTGTGTGAAGGTGTAACACTTATAAACAGCTCTGTCCAAACAAATACTCCATATGAGTAAGCCTTGGCACAGGTATGAACTCTCTTTAACTGTTTTCACTTATGCTTTCCAGCCAGAAGTGAGTAAGTACTATGCAGATTTGATGCCATTGCTGTTGGGATACCTGTCATCCTTGAACCAAGCTAAGATTGGCCATGTCACCAAGGCCTTTTACGCCTTGGAGAACTTCATGGAGAACCTAGGTAAAATAAAAGAAGGGTTCAAATTTACTGACACAGAAAAATACAAAATAGAACAGACTTTGTTGACATGAATCAAAACCATTTTCAGTGACTCTTGAGTAAAAACTACAGAGCCTAATTTCTGTTCTCTCTGAATAGGGTCAGATATTGAGCCTTATCTGCCCACCCTGATGGACACCATGTTGTCTGCTCTCAACAACACTGAAAACTTCAAGATTAAAGAGCTCACTGTGTCTGCCATAGGTGCCATAGGTAAGAATTAAGAGCCTGACTGTGTAAACTAAGGCTTTAGTTCAATACAATTCTTTCGCCTCATTCAGGATAAAAAAAAATTGTCATAATTGGACAGACTATGGAAGATCTATAGATCTATAGCAGGGGTATATAAATGTGCATCAACTCAAGAACATAAGTCAACAGTAACACCTTACCACTACTGACACCAACAGATCTGGTGAGGTATAGCAATATTTGTGTTCTGCATAATCCAGTTGAAATTATTTACATTTTCAAAAGCTTGAAGATCAGATGATCACTAATGCAAGACATATAATGAGAAGAAATGGTTAAAATTGTGATTGATATTTAATTTAGCTCATCAATCAGGATATGCATTGAGTAACATACTAGAAACCTTTCCATGTTGTCTTTATTTTTTCTGTTTTTCTTATTTCATTTCTTTATTTGTACATTTACATTGAAACACAAGAAAACAGCTTGTTACATTTGAACAGCTTGAGCTACTGGAGATGAAAGCTAGCTTAGATAATTAGCTAGATAACTATTAGATAACTTCTAGAATAACTAGAATAACTAGATAGATAATTAGATAACTTTCTTGCATATTACTGCTGCTTAAGGGCATGTTTAATAAAATCCACTACTACATCAATTAATTGAAAGATATGGCAAAGCTGGGTGTTAACGTTTACATAACTTTCTAAATGAGCTGCAACTACAGCAGATTTTAGTTAGCCTTTGTATTTAGACACTCGGATTGCAGAAAATGTTAAAGAAGCACCATGTTTCTCTCTTAGCAGGCCAGGTCAATGTCAGGATATTCCGCTCCCTTCGATCGAGAACGAGTGATGCTCACATACATTTTGTATTTTTAGAATTGATACCTAGTTTAACAAAGAAATCTGCAGTGAATCAAAAAGCATCCTGCAGATGTTCAATGTCTTTTTGTCTTTATGTAAATGTGACGCTGCACATGTCTTAACTGACCTTAAACCGTGGCCTTGTTCATTCACAAAAATGGAATATAAGACTTAAGGTTAATATAGAGCCTTCTTGGAAGCCTTTGATTGTTTCAGGTGAAGCTTTCAACCAAGTAACTTATGTTCTGATGGCTAGATAATAAAATAATGTTACCGATTTAAAGTCATTTCACCAATGCCTATATGTATTAGTCTCTACAGTAGCACACTGATCCATATCCAAATGATAACATGTAATAACATTCCATCAGCTTGTGATTTTACTAATTTATGTTTAAAGTGTTCCTTGTAACCTTACCCACAAAAACTGCAAAATTTCCATAATCCTAACAAAATATTCTTTATTTGCATTTTAAAAGTTGAGAGCAATTTACGAGCAATTACTCAAAGTGCTTACAAAATAATCTTAAATAAAATTATTGCAAAGTAACGTTAAAAACACACTACTTTTGATGATCGGATTTTTGTCACTCACTGCTTGGCTGCTGCTGCTAGCCATCAGGGCAAGGGACAGTATCTTGCTTATCCTGCTGGTTTGGACTTCTGTAGACCTCAGCAACGACATGCTCCAGTGGACCTCTCCACCCTCGGTCATGGACTGTACCCCAACAGGCTCGCTGTCTGTCACAGCGTGGTCTTCCTGCTGCCAACACTGCGTAGGTTCCCCCACTGCTTCCCGCCAGCCATGTCTCTTCGGTACACATCCTCCCAGCTTCTCTCGCTCAACTCCCTCTTCCCTCAACCCTCTTATTACTTTTTCTCTGGTGAAGTCCCTACATCCATCGAGGTTCACAACGCCGATTCTTCTGTAACTTCACTGGCGAAAACAGTATCCCTCACTCTGCTGAGAAAACACTACACTTCATCTGAGCACTAGTCATGTGATCCAGGTTAACCTGCTTCCACTTCAAACTCCTCCCCAGGGATGTTCAAAGAAGTTCACCACCACCCTCACAACTGACAAATGCAACAAGCTGATTCAACATCAAATCCTCCTTCCATTCCAAAATCCTGTCAGTACACCAACAACTTCAAACCACGTCTCCTCTGCTCCTTCTCACTCCTTATGAAACAGATTTCAAACTGCTACCCAGCGGAAGGCTCTCATTGTACTCTTCCTGTCTCCAAACTCATCTCCACAATGAAATTCACCAACTGCTATCTTGACCCCATCCCATCCCCCCTTGTTAGGGCCTGTCTACCCTCTCTCATCTCACTTATTATGAGGAAAATTAGCACACACCCCTCACAAAATGTGGGTAAGAAAATGTTTTGTTGGGTAAAATATTAGGCTCACTTGCCATTGGCGAGCTGATTAAAATATGCCTCATGCTTGCATCACTAATAAATGATTGCTGTTGTACACAGTAAAGCACACAAAAAGTACAGTGTTTTAAATTTTTAATTTGTCTCTGGCTATTCACCCTCACTCAGCATTTAAAAATGTAATTATCTGTGTACGCTCAGTCAGTCAGAGATTAAGCGGAGCAACAAAAGTGGCAACACATTGCCAGTGTACAGCAGCCAGCCAAAGGAAAAAGTTAGGAAAAAGGGCCTAGAGCTGCTGCTACTTCACATGAAATCATTTAACAATTAAATCGTCTGAAACAGGTGAGATTATAGTTGATTGTAATGACATTTAAGAATCAAAGAATGTAGATGAATGCACTGCTAACAGCTTCAGAAAACATTAATATACCGTAATTTCCAAACTATAGAGCGCACCTGCTAAATTTAAAGAGAAAAACTGTTTTGTACATATATAGGTCACACTTGTTAACCCTAACCCTAAGCCGCAGGTATCGGAAATATGGGAGGAAGTGGCATATGGCAGGAATTATGTTACACAAAGATCTCGCCTTTTCACCAGATCGATCAACTTTAACTTGAAAGCTGCATCATATGCATTGCTTTGAGTGTTTTCCATGATAAGGGTGTGTGCATGAAGTGCAAAATAAATGACTGTTCTGAAGAATTTACTGTGCGTTTAATTTAATTTGAACAATTTCACTGGTCCACTGTGACTTGCCTGTTAATTTCATTGGTCTGATATGACGCTAAATCCATTGGTGGCGTGAAGCTTGTTACCCGTAAAAATCCATAAATTAGCCTCAGTTATTTAAGCTGCAGGGTTCAAAGCGTGTGGAAAAAAGTAGCGGTTTATAATCTGAAAATTACGGTAGTTCCCTACTAAAAATCAATTGATGTACAATTAACAGATTTTCGTACTATTTTTACTAACCTTATGTTGTGAAAAATGTTGTGGCTGGTATAAATGTGTGCGTGTGTGTATGTATATCTTTATCTCAAACTTCATTCCATAAAATTCAGTCTTACTTTGAATTCTTAATTCTAATGAGCCATGATCAATGTGAATTGCTATGTTTATAGCCAATGCTGCCAAAGAGCTGCTGGTTCCCTACTTCCCTCCAGTTATCGAAAGTCTGAAGGGATTCCTGACCACCACCACAGAGGACATGAGGGCTCTACAAACTCAATCTTTTGGTAAGTAAACCCCAGTGATCTGAAGGAAAAATATGCAAAAATCACTCCAGTTCTTTAGTTCGCTGTGTGCAGAAGGCAGAGAAATACTGTGCATGACGTCAAGTTCAGATGCATGATTTAATGAAGGTTGTTGCTCTCAGATACCCTCTCTGTGCTGGCCCGTACCATTGGCAAAGATGTCTTTAGTCCTCTTGCTGCTGAGTGTATTCATTTAGGCCTCAACCTTACTGACACCATCGATGATCCTGACCTGAGACGCTGCACGTAAGTAACTTAGATTTGTCGATGCGTAGTTATTATGGGTTTTGTATTTAAATAAAATAATAAATAGAAAATAAATATTCAAACAATAATTTGCTTTCAGAAACAAGGGTGAAAATTTTCTCTCTCTGTCTACCTGTCAGGTACAGTCTATATTCTGCTGTATCAACAGTCACCCCTGACTGCCTAACCCCTCACCTTACCGCCATTACAACAGTCATGCTTCTTGCCCTTAAGTCTAATGAAGGCATCACGGTAAAATCTGTACCCACCTTACAGGACCCTTAAAACTGGGAGAGAGTGAGTCTGTTATATAACCTTCATACCTTCATGTATTGTCTCTCTTCAGGCACACCTTGAGCAGGACAAGACCTTTGTTCTGCTGGATGATGATGAGGATGACAAAGAACAAAATGTAGATGCAGACCTTACAGAAGATGAGGTTGAAATGGATGTCCATGATGTTGCAGGGTAGCAGTGTGCACACACATCCAGTGAAGACCAAATATAAAATTCCAAAACAAAAGATCTTTCACCAAGGGTTCTGTGGTTTGAAATAGGAATGAGCAATGATTTTGAATCAATATATAGCATTATATAATATATAAAAATCTAAAAGTTCATGTGGTGGTCATTTTGTCTGCAGTGGGTGTCATTTTATTTCTTTAGTTCACAGCAGCACACGGAAATAATTGGTTACTATGTTATATGAGAAGGTTTATATTGTGCAGATTTGAGCCTTACATGTTAACAAAAATCTTTTGTGAAGCCTAAATTCAGGCCCAAACAGCCACTTTCTCTTGAAAGCTGAATAGTTCCCAGTGACAATCGAAAAGCAACTTTGCTGAAAATGCACATCCCTGCTGGGAAGTAGTACAACTCCAGTTTTCTGAGAAGGGTTTCTATATGTATCTCATGGTTGTAGCACTCTTCTGTATTTTACCTCAACTAATGCTAAACTATGTTCTAAGTTGTTCTAAGGTTTGTTTGTCAAAATCTTTGGTCACTAAAATGTGACCATTGTCAAAAGTTGAACAGCCACTTTCTTTGTAATGTGACCTTTGTCACATTTTCATTAAGTTAATGCCTTATTCTGTGTCCATATCTACAAAAACTTTGTCACCCAAGCATTGTAAATGGCCACTATCAGCTATAATTTCAGTAAAACATTAACTAAAATTATGAGGGTCTTTCTAGAATGTAACCTGAAGAATTAGAGCCCGGAAAATAAGGATGGAGTGTTGGAAGTAAGATAACTCATGGATATTTACTGCTCATTCTAATACAATTTTTCTCTGTCTTTTAGATTCAGTGTGGAGAACAGCTATATTGATGAGAAGGAGGATGCCTGTGATGCACTTGGAGAGATAGCTTTCAACACGGGGTCAGGCTTTTAACAGATCAAAGTATTTATGTCTTGGTGTGTTGTTTTTGTTCTGTTAATTTTTCTTCCAGTGTGTCTTGTCTCAGAAATGTTGTTATACTTTAATTATCATTTGTTGCAGTTGTGCCTTAAATTACAGTTTGGTAATGAGTGACATTTTTAATTTCAGTTTAGTTGATTAAGATGCTCTCGATGCATTCTTAATTTGTTGCTGTGGTCTTTCTGACAGTGCTGCCTTTCATCCTTTCCTTGAGTCCAGCTTCCAGCAAGTTTACAAGATGAGAGATGTAAGTCCTTGTTTGTAAGTACAGGCTCCGATACTTACATCAGGCATCCCGGGCCCCGAGGAATTATGAATATTTTTAGTTGAACCAACAGCATTCTTCCTAATAAAAGCAGCTCTGCTCAGCAGAGGTGTTAACACTTCATCACCCAACAGACTTTTACATATCCACTCCTTAATTCATATTCTCAAGCGATTTGAGAAACTCATTGCGTGCTGGCCTCCAAGGCTCTGTTTTAAAACGAGATTAAGAGCTTAACATTATTAGAAGACTAAGGATGAGTTGTTGTCTGTATAAACAATGCAGGCCTGTAATTCATACAGCCTATATATAAAACTTTAGTCTATCTGAATCTCATTTTCAATGAAAAAAGGTGCACCTTATAGGCTACACCTTTTTTATTGTTGTAATGACAGCAATTACACATTTTTTATTTAAACAATATGTTAATAAGCAGTTACATTTATACAACCTTACAATTACTACTGTACTAGGATAACCCTGACTGGCTTCAACTGGCATGATGATCCTTGCATCTCTATAGATGCTAGAGCAACCATCAAAACAGGCATTACTTAAATGAAGTGACCATGTGTGTTCAGAATCTGGTAATTGTCTGAAAAGATATAAAATCTTAATCAATTCTAAGGATGAAAACTGAGTCTGCTTTGACCTTAGTTCATAATCTTTACCATTCTGCTGTTGGTTGTGTAATGTATTCAGCTAATACATTGATAAAATGGGAGGAGTGCAAAATACTTTCAGGTTTTTAATCAGTATTTGTATATAGCAGTACTTAGGCTATGCCTGATGACATTTTCAAGTGGTATATAAAGTGGAATATATTCAGCAGCAAGTGAACATTTTGGACTCGATTGATCTCATGTAAGTAGGAAAAAGGTTAAGCAAAAAAATGTGAACAACTTGGACAAGGGCCAAATTTTGATGTCTAGACAAATGGGTTAAAATTTATTAGGGTGCCCATGCTAACCCTTGTCCACTGCTAAAAGCATCTACAATTGGCATGTGGGCGAATGGCCGTTGCAACTGAACCACACAAACTTTTACATCACCATATTTGTAGACCAGGTATACTGTTTAATGGAGAATTTGACACCATAGCACGCATTCAGAGGTCTATCGGGGTCCATACCAGATAAAGGCTTGTATGGACTCTACATATATTGGCAGGTGAGCAATCTTTGGCAGAAAAAGGGGGCCTCTACACATTATTAGGCAACTGGACATGTTGTTACTGATGTTTTTCTATCTAGTAAGACGTATGCTAGTGTTGTGGTATATTGATCAGAATGACAGGATGAGTTATCAAAATTGTAAATCCTGTCTTAAGACTCAACCATTTTCCATTCCTGTGTTTCTTCAATTTTGAGAAACGATATTTTAAAAAATTATTAATCATACTTTAATTTAGATTCAATGAAAGCTTGTTACTTGTTTTGTGTTTTTGTGCTACAACATTGGTGTATGCCCTTCTACTTGTACTAAGTTTCCCCACGAGGATGTCCGCAGGGCTGCATTTGGAGCAATGGGCCAGTTTTGTCGAGCTCAGCACAAAGTGTGGAAGGAGAATCCCACAGATGACAATCACCATGGTAAGGCTTACTGTACTGTTATTTTAAATACAAAAAGGGTATTCAGGTTTTGAATTGCACAGGTGCTTTTTGGGGAGCCACATTTTCCAGTTTGCTGGAGCTGGAGCTGACAGCAAAACCTGCAAGCGGTGCTGGCTTAGTTGTAACCAATGCAATGTTAGTGTAACTTGTTTATGCTGGTTTAGTGAATCCAGATTATCCAAGGCTTGGATACCTCTCTAGCCACCAAACGTCAAACACAGTGATTTCATCGACTTTATTTCTCAGTGGTCAAATGTTTGACACCGTAATAACTGGGAGCCACATCAGAAGAAATCCAACAACTCTAATGGCACCAAATGCTACGAATGTCCCAAATACAACAAAGCTCCACCAGGGCTTGAAAAAGTTAAAATGAAATCACCAATTAAATCTCAATCACAATATCTGTCCAGAAAAAGCACAAATGCATAGAATATTAGATGATCATCGTCCAGTCCTATTTTTGCGTAATAGTTTATGCATGCCCTGCGCACAGCTATCTTGAGTTTAGATTTCTAATAAACTGACAACCACAGTATATTTAGGTATACCCTATTTGTCTTTTCTTTTTTCAAATATTCTACATGAAATCATTGTTAGTTGTGTTTTAACAATCATAATACCTGTTTGTTATGTGAATGTTGAAAGAATACATTGTCCATCAGGTAAGTAGTCTAGTCATGTCAGCCTAACCTTGATACCCACATTATCACCTATAACTACCAAAACTCTAAGTATAATTGAAGCATTGCAATGTCCCTGTGCTTGTATCCATTGTTGTGTTCTCTCAGGCAGAAACGCTGTGTTTCATTCACATTAACTAATTTCTGTAATGTGTGTTCCCAGCATAAATGCTCCCTCCTTTTTTAGCTCATGTCAAGTATGGAGTTTTTATATAAATGCCATACCACTCCTGTGTACATTACTAGCTTAAGAAGCCTAACCAGGAAGTGACTACAGTGGCTTTTTTTGTGGAGGGACAATGTTAGTGTGAACCAGACTGCAGGATAGTAATCGACCACGAACGTCTGTGAAGATTTCAATGCATTTTGACTTCCAATTGCATTGATTCTAAATCATTAGCAGCACTTACTTGATTTTCAAATTTTTCATTCCCCCCTGTTCACTGACCAGTTCTTCAATTGAGGACCATTCTTTGAACACCTCTGTGAAATTCAATATAAAAATGATGTTAGTTATCAGCCATACATTATGATTATTGAAAGATAGCTTGATTGTTTACCATCATAAGCTGTCCTGAATGGAAATTGTGAGATGTGACTATAATTCATGAGATAAACTATAGCAACCAAATATTTTTTCATAATTGTATGAAGTGTAGTAGTAGTCACAGAAACCCAAGCTCAATTTGTATAAAAACTGTATAAAAGAAATAATTTTATCTTGATTGCTCCACATTCTCCCTCCATTTCCCAGCCCTACTAAAGTTGTTGGACATAGTGCTGCCTTGCTTTGTGGAAACGATTCAAACTGAAAATGAGCGCCAGGTAGTGATGGGTGTCCTAGAATCCTTGAACAATGTCATCAAGTCCTGCAAGGAGGAGGTGTTCATAAATCCTTTACGCCTCAAGGAGATCAGCTTTGTCATTCGTGATGTACTCAAGAAGAAGGTGAGAGGATGGGAGGCTGATGAGGGCTGGAAATCAGATGTCATTATGCAATGCTAAGGTTGATGAAAGAATTTCATAAAGGATATTTCCGAGGTGTAAGTAATGCTACCAATGCTGTTATGTGTCTGTTCAGACTGTTTGCCAGGATGTTGGTGAGGATGATGCTGACGATGAAGACCAACAGGTTAAATCTCCTTTTGATAAGTCATGAGCATTAAAGTCTAAATGCACATAGTATACAAGTGACCTATTTATGACTGCTTCCATGTTAGTGTAAATATAAGATTTTCTTTTTTCCTTTGTGTTCGTACACCTTTGTTGAATTTACCATGAATTTACACCAAATAACTCTTAACAAAATAAAATTAAAAATGTTTTAGATACAGTGCCAGCCAAATATTTACACACCTTCTCATTCAGGGTTTTTTAATTTTGTATTATTTTCTACATTGTAGGTTAATACTGAAGACATCAAAACTTTGAAAGAACACATGGAATTATCCAGCAAACAAGGATTAAACAAACGAGGATTTTTATATTTAAGGTTCTTCAATGTATCCCCCTTTTCCTTTGACAGCTTTGCACACACTTGACATTCTCTGTCAGCTTCATGCGGTAGAAGGTGTGAATAGATTTGACTGGTGCTGTATATTTGGAAAAAAAAAAATAATAATAATAATAATCAATATGCTGTATAAGCCTTTAACACCACATTTGGGCAGTCAGATGAATTTGAAGTGTCTCTGAACTGCCATCCTCTGACCTTTTGTCATTGAAATTCAATGGGGCTGCTGATTCTGTCCATTACAATATGGCCCAGACCAAATTTCAAACTGTACTCATTCTAAACGAGTGTTTGCAGTTGATTGCAGGTTCTCACAGGTTCATCAAGTTTAAGACTGGTGTAATGTTGCCTGTTCTTAAATCTTAATGGGCTGGGCACCTGGATGCAGATGCATGTGTAATGGTGTAGATTTTGTTTATTTGACATACTTAAAGCTATCAATACCAATCATTCATGATTTCAATGCTAGTGTACTGTAGCTGATCATTATTGCTGTTGTTTTGTTTGTTTTTTGTTTTTTTTGAGTGAGTGAGTCCCTAATTGGTATGAATATGGTGTAATTATGTGCCCAGATTCTTGTCCAATAATTTTCTACTTCCTGGTGCTGTGCTCTATTTTTAGGCTGAATATGATGCCATGCTCCAGGAATTTGCTGGAGAGGGAATCCCGCTGTTGGCTGCTTCTGTCCCTGCAGGCAATTTTGCCCCTTTCCTTGATGACTTGCTGCCTCTCATCATCAGCAAAGCTGTGAGTCTTAATGTACTAACTTGAATTACTTACCTGCAGTGTGCCTTCATAAAAGTTTGTGAAATCAATTTAAATCTAGGATGTATAATGTGGACGCAGGAGCTACTTATAAACGTATGGAAAATATTGATGGCTCTCCTTCTCTCCTGAGAAATTACATTGAAAGAAGTGGCACACACAAGGGGGTGAGCATGTCTTTTAGAGGCTCACATCTCAAATTCGGTTCTCACTGTAATCATCACCTCTGCTCCCCACTCCAACTGAAGATCTCCCATGTGTGTATTGCACATTACACAAACAGGAAACATCAGTGATTGCGTCATCTCAACTCTGTGAGCCAACTTAAAAAGGGAAGTTTTAGCCTCTGCGAACCTCTCGCTCTGGGGCAATTTGTGACAAAACAGTAACTTCTATGAGAGAACTGAACAGACTCTTGAGTGCCACAAGAAGTTCCTGAAGCTGTGTGTGTATTTTAGTGTTTCTAGGATGTAAAATGTGGACACGGGATGAAGATGGATAATTTAAAAACATATGAAAAATATGGATAGCTATCCTTCTCTCCTGCGAAATTACGTAGAAAGAGGTTGCACACGAGGGGTGGGCATGTCCTTTAGAGGGGCACAGTTCAAATTCTTTGTCAAATTCTTTACTGTTAAGATAGACCATTTTTTTCAAGAGAGTACAAGAATTGCTATTATGTAGAGAAAATTATGTTTGTGTCTGTGAG
The DNA here is from genome assembly GCF_900963305.1 of Echeneis naucrates. NCBI lineage: Eukaryota > Metazoa > Chordata > Actinopteri > Carangiformes > Echeneidae > Echeneis > Echeneis naucrates. The sequence continues at coordinate 18,732,748 of NC_042530.1, read as the reverse complement.
GCAGATTTACATTTTTTTTCCCCCAGTAATCATCGCCTCGACCGCACTGTAATTCATGATGCAATGGGGAAACAAAAATTTTCACCCGAAAATGAGCAAAACTGAGCATGACGCTTGAACAATTGTTGATCTTAAAGTATAAAATATATCAGAAAGATGAATACACGACTTAGTAGAGAACATATTCTCCTCCGTTTTAAAGGTTAAATTGACTGTGTAGCTTTAAGTATACCTAAGTATGAAATGTTTGAAAGTGCTTAACATTTTGGGGAATTTTTGCCATCTCTCATTAGAAATTAATGGAGTTTTTTTTTTTTTTGGCCGCATTTGCCGTTTACGGCACCAAAATATCGTATTCTACCCAAAATATCAATAGTGCGCCATTCCCAAACAGGCCCCAGATAATGGAATTAGGTCCGTGTGGGTAAATTCAAAGCCCTCCGAGGAGTTTGCAACTGAAATTTTTACTGAAGAGGAATAATAACTAGAAAATTCCTTGGCAGAAATTTTGAAATTGCCTCGGGGGGCTGCTGCCGGAATAAGTACACAATTCATTTTCCAGTCTTCAAAGGTCACCCCGATCATATTATGCTTTGGAGTTGTATATTATTATATTGTTACTTTAGTACCCCCAGTTTTCACAAAGGGCTCATATACGACAGTTTTGTTTTGTGAGTGTACAGTGCTTAAACTATTCCAGCACCGTACTGGATCTCCGGCGAGTGTAGTAGGACTGCAATTAATAAAAGATCAGCATTAAAGAAACAAACCTGTTGATGTGGGATATTGTCAGGTTCAAGCAGTCAATTGAGTTTGCCTATCAATAGAATGAGAGTAACTCAGCTTTCGCTCTCAAACAGTCTACCACAGAGGTGTCCAAATCTGGTCCTGATTCAAATGAGTGGCTTCTTATCAGACCTCAGACAAGCTGATCATTTGAATCAGGTGTGTTGGAGCAGGAAATATCTAAAACATGCAGGACAGTGGCCCTCCAGGACTGGATTTGGACACCTCTGGTCTAACATCACTAGTCAACGAGAAGTAGGGTGGGTGTGTCTGGGAGAATTTGCTTGAGATCCAGCAGCAGGTGTTGTTGTATTCTGAACAATTTAGGGAAAAATAAGCTCTAAGTTGTCAAATTCGGAAATTACTGCCTCCAAAATAAACAAACGGCTGCTGTACATATTTTGGCGTCCAGAAAACTATGGCAATATGACAACTTGTTTTTTCTCCTCTGTTTTAACCTGTTGCGTAATCACTATGACATCAGAAGTTGGAAATTTCCGAGTTGGAGTATAGAATTTTGGGTTCTGAGTTTTGTGGTTTTTTTTGTTCTTTTGTTTTTTTTCCTTCATTGAAGTCTCTGTTGGAGATGATGCCAGGGGAAAACGTCCTAACAATAGACAAGCCTTTTGGTTATTTATCATTTTGTATTTAGAATAAGAATTACGTAGTTTGATTGCACCCTCCTGGGAAAAAAAATTCAGGCTGAGGATTTTTTCTTACTTTAAAGGGGAGGGGAAGCACTGAAGCAGGTTAAGGTGATTTGCTAAAAGGAAGTTCACTCTATTAAAAAATTATCTAAGAAAGATTGAAAATGTAAACAAAGAAGAAAAAGCTTTGTTCGGTCATGTGTTTTGTAGCATGGATGCCGCCATCTTTCACCACAGTAACCTGTGACGTCACTGGGTTGGTTGGGGCGCAGGAGGTACGATTTTAGCAGTGGTTGTTTATGACTGATCGTGAAAGGAGGAGACACAACAACACGGAAAACAAAATGGAGGCCACCCCTCTATTGCACCTGGTTGTCAAAATAATTTTATATGGAGAAAGCTCAGGGTAAAACAGTCAGTTTACGTAAACTGCCATTGGTGCGGAGAGCTGTACTGTGGTGCTAGCTAGCGGCAATGAAGAGGGAGAATCTGTGGGAGAATGGGCGCTGACTCCAGGGTTTGCAGTGAGCATTTTTATGGAGGAAGATTATACAGAGATGAAGACCTTTGAGTCAGGCAAACAAATTGTCCGTCGGACCAACAGACTAAAGCCTGAAGCTGCGCCTACTGTTTTTAATTTTAATGTTTGCTGTCAGCTTGAACAACACTAATGTGTCTCCTTTAACTGTATTACACTTACACTTAATATTTTACCACCAAAGCACATATACATACCCTGGACAAAAACTTGCTGGTGGGAGCTGCCAGCAACAGGCTCTGATTGACCTCCTTGTGTCCCCTCCATGATCGGCCGCCCTTCATTATTTCCAAGGGCCAGCTCCTCTGAGGCTGTGTAATATGCTGGAGCGTGCCCCTCCAGTCTTTCTCCTCTAATTTTTCTTTGTTTGCTTAAAATAATATTAACACTTAATATGTTACGCAGTGTATTGTCATTCCACTAAAAGAGTGATAAATGCACAGCAAATGCATACCACTTTATATTTTTGTGTTGGGACCAGATTTGCACTGCTGGCACTACAACCAATAGAACAACCAATTAGAAAGTTTGTTTATTTATCACGAAAAAGACAAATCAAATGAATTTAACTTTGATTTGGCCCTAATCTAAGTGAATTTCTTGTATTCTTCATTGTGAGACAATGTCAGGGAGGGAATTAAAGTTATATAATGATATATTGGCTATATTAACTTACACAATCTGAATTTTTTTGTCAGGCTTCCTCTCTTGCCTTGTTTGAAGAAAAAGTGTTGAGTTTAGCTGTTATTGGTCTGAACTCATCATAGCTCAACATTTATCATAATCTGTTCCTCTTGGTTGAAACATGCAGCACATAATCGGACAATTTTTCTGTGGAAATGGCGTCAAATTGTGATAACACACAGAGCCTAATGAGATAAGCCTGGGTCGACAAATCAAGTTGATAACCACCGTCGTGATACTCGTTATCTCTGGTTGGAGCTTTTTGTCGAGCTAGCTCACCCAAAGAAAGCCCAGCTTCGTAGTAAACCCCTCCGGTTAGGATTAGGGTCACCCCAAACAATCTGCTCCACTTCCTCCTGTACTACTGGCCTGGTTAACTCGCTGTATGGGCTGAAAGGCATCGGCAGTGGGACAGGGGCCTGTCCAGCTCGTCTTTGTTCATTTCCAAGAATGTTTTATTTAAAATAAATTCCTCCTTTGTGGTTCAGCCTCACCATCCAGCCGCAAAGCAACTAACCAACCAGGTGTCGTAGCTATTTATGTCACTCCAGCATGGCAACTCGAATGCTAAATAACCAGACTAAACTTAGGAAATACATCCATAATATCTACGGTTTTACAGCTTTTTGAAAGTAATTTTTAAATTAATTTTAATATAGCTGAGCACCAGCATTGCCAAGACTATGCATGTTTCACCTCTCCTTTAAGCCCTGGGTGTATGTACAATATATTGCATTTTCCACTTTGACAGTCACGTGACAGCTCATTCCCATACCAGCTTTCTGTCCCCACTGGGTTCCACCAACTCTGTCCGAATGGGGGGGGGGGACGAGTCATTAAATGAGTGCTGATCCTACTAGTATGTTTAGGACAGACGCCAGCTGCTCAGTAAGGAAAGTCAATCAATCATTTTGCATATGCATGATGATAGGCATGTAATTGTAATAGACACTGTGGGAGAGAGTCTAACGTCGTGGGAGAGACAAAAAAGTAAGTAAAAAAACATCTTAAATGTGTTTAGAGCTATAAATGAACTTTATTCTGTTGATTCTTTATTCTTTTTTGCAATTGACCAAACGTCTTGTCACAGGGAAACCGTATTTATATCCAGGGTGGTATCAGATTTAATTCATTTGCAGTCTGGGTGCTCATTGAGGGGTGAGGAGCTCCCCTCTACTCTGGCTGAATTTGGGAAGAGGCCAATGTGAGGGCACAGAACAGCACCTGCTGCTGCTGCTCCTACAGAGGGATGTGGCCTTTCACATCAGTTTACACCATAAAAGCCTCCATTAACACCAGAAATAGTCGCTTAATCTACCAACAAAGACACTGGTGAGGATAACGCCGATTGATGAGCTTATGTTACGGCTTCAGCTTGTGTCTTCACTATGGCAACGATCGCAGAGGATCGTTTGTAGGCTAATATAACCTTCTGCTAACGTCCCAAACCACTCAGAATCAGAGAATAAAAAAGTAAAAAATGGGGTGGGGGGTACAGGGTCGTCTAAAAGACCTAGACCTGCTAGACCTACCAGTATGTTTAATAGAGCCCTCCTAACCCACATATTTGGGACAGACATGTGACTATAACGCCCATCAAATAGCTTATGTTACACTCCCTAATCACTAATTAGTGCACTATATGAGGAGCTCGTCATTTTTTAGTGGTGTCCGAAATCTTTTGCGACGAAATGCAGTACACTGAAAGTATCCCACAATGCGCTGTAAAAATGGTCACTAACCCAAGCAAGATATCCCATGATGCATTGCGCTCACGGCAAAAATGGAAAATCCCACAGACTATAATAAATATGAAATATAGAAATAAAAAATAAAATATAAGTCCAAATACGAGAATAAAAATTACAATTCAGTGCAAGATTCTCAAAAGCATTTAACGTAATGCAGTGATAAACAGAAAAGTTTGGCCAGGAATTGGGTATATTATAATTGCGCAACAGCAGTGATGCAATTACCAAAAGTAGTGTCCAAAAGCAATCGTCATTTGTGAACAAGTTAACTATATAGTCCACTACATTAATCTCCCTATCTATGGAGTGAGGGGGTGGTTTCGGACACAGCCCTAGTGTAATGCTCTTTGATAATGCTCTGCTTATTCAGATGCGTGATGGGTGTGAGCCCAAAAGTTCAACAGTGTTTCCTCACCATTACTATTGGTTCCAAGACTTAATTTCTGCATCAATGGGGCTTCATTTTAACAAGTTTCTCCTGTTTTGGTTTGTCCTATGTTCACTTCAAAGAAATCTTCCTGCACAGTGGCAGACCGCTCCTTCGCTGTGGGTGTTATCGGAGAAATCCTGCAGGCCCTCGTCAGGGTATCTGGGGGCAGAGAAGTGGCAGGCCGACTCTCCAATCGTTTGCTTCCTGTGCTGGTAGCTGGAGTTAAGGATGGAGACCCTGAGGTTCGCAACAATAGTGTTTTTGGACTAGGATGTCTGGCTGAGGCAGCTGGACCCATCATTGTATCGTATCCTTACAAGTGTGTTTTGTGTGGAAAATTGAATGTAGTTTTTGTCACGAACTAGCTCAGAATTCCGCCATGTAACAAGGAGTAGTACACTTGCTTAAAAAATCAATTTATTAAAGTGACTTATTTACATAAGCACACCACCAAACACCCACCAGGAAATGTTAAATGAATAAAATTGGCAATATATGCAGGGTTTTCATGGGCTTCAATTCAAGCGGAAGTGTTGCCATTCTGATCATCCACACATATTGATGTATGCCATTCCCCAACTAGCTCAAGCAAACATTTTTTACAGGAAATGTACTTTCTCTTTTAGGACCATTTTAAGTCATTAATGGACAAAAACTGTATGACTCGGATAGTTCTAGATAATAGTTCTAGAGATTTTATAAAATTTATTTATGTTTTCAATTGGAAATTTGAGAAGTAAATTTTAGACGAGCTACTGCACAAAAATAATGCATCTAATCAATATCAATCAATATATTCTAATTGCTAATCATTGATAGAGCCAAGGCTGATGTTTTGAGGAAAAAAAAATCCAGTTTACACTAAATTAATGGAAAAGGGCAAACCGTGTTTTTCAAAAAAACAAAGCAAACATTGGCATCATGTAAATCATTACAGTGTGATTAATGCAGTGTTGAATAAATTCCTTACTGAAGTGCATTACAGAGACTATCCCATGATGCTGTCTGTTTTTTCCAACCTGCTGATCAAAGAGTCAGACTCTAGGGTGATTGACAACTTGTGTGCTGCCCTGTCCAGGATGATTATGAGCAACGTCAATGCTGTCCCTCTGGAGCAGGTGCTGTTAAATACCTTCAGAGCTTTGCATGTTGTCTTGGTGCAGTCGATGCTCAGTTAACAATCTTTTCACACAGTGCCTGAAAATGACTACATGGTGAGGATTTTGAATTTTTCATTAAAACGTTGAACTTGTAACTTCAGATCTTATAACCCATCACTCTGACATGTAGTAGTAATTCAAGCCTCTGACATGATGTATGAAGAAATAGCAAGCTCTTAAGACAATATATCTGCAGTTTGCACATCTCTGGGTCAGAACACATGTTTTCTGTGACAGGTTGTTCCTGCACTTTTGGCTTGTCTTCCACTTAAAGAGGATTTGGAGGAGAACAAGACAGTGTTCATCTGCCTGGCCATGCTCTACACACACAGTCCTGCTCTGGTACACTGCACAGCCCATTTACATTAAATGCTTACTGTTCCAGTGGCATGAAAACTTTGATGTCTATGCCTTGGATTTTGTTGCAGCTTTCAAGATCAGTTTTAACACTTTCCTTTATGAGAAAGCCTGCAGTTAAAAAATTAATGTTTAATTGCTCTTTTTCTTTTAGTTGTGCTGCTATAGGCCTGCTGCTGGAGGTTTCACTGAGCACCTCTCTCTCGCTGTCTCCCACATGCATGTACATTACATACCTCTTGGTTTCCTCCCATAGTGCATTTTGTCCCTCCCATCCTCTCTTCCTGTCCCCGACAGGTGCTCAATCATCTCTGCTAAGTGATCTTTTAGTTATCATTGCACATTACAACTCCCTTCCCATTGGTTCTGCCTGAGGTTTCTGCATCTTAAAGGAAGTTTTTCCTTGCCACTATCGCCAAGTCCTTGCTCTTGAAGGAATATGTTGAATCTATAATGAAGTCAATCAGGTAAATTTACAGTGCAGTAAATTTGCATTATTGTTATTCAATTTTATCTTACACAGTGTAATCTTGAAGTTTACCAGCTGATATAAATCAAAATCAAATCAGATTTATTTGTGTCACCCAAATCATAAGTTATATCAAGGCACTTTATATATAGAGCAGGTCTAGACCAAACTCTTATAAAATTATTCAAAGAGACCCAACAGATCCCCTTGATGAGCAAGCACTTAGTGGCAGTGTCAAGGAAAAACTACCTATAAGAGGCAGAAAAAAACATACATATCATTTGGCTGCTATTGATAATGGCCTACAAATGAAGATTCTTGAGCTTTTGTCTTTAGATTCTTATATATGTCTCAGTACCTGAAGCTCTCTGACACCATGATCTGAATAACATTATCTGTGCAATGCAACTTTGTGTGTTTGTGAGTGAGTGAGTGAGATGCATGAGTTTGATTGAATGTTATACGTTTACCCCACACACACACACACACAGATGGTGAAGCTGATGAAGCAAGTAGTTGCTGCCTGCAGTTATGTCCTGGGCAACAAGAATGTTGATGAAGGTGAATATTATTGGTAAAATCAAGATCGCAACTTTGTAGCATTTATATGCTTAAGCCATTGATGGCATCCTGAGATATATGGATGAGAAGATTAATAGTACAAACATTATCCTCTGTGAAGACCCACTGTTGGCCTCTGTAGTATTGTTAACCTTTTTTACTGTCTCATCCACAGACACTCAGAAGACTGTGGCTGTGTTGATAAAAGAATTTTCCCAACATCATTCAGAAGATTTCCAGTCAGCAGTGATGTCACTTCCAGGAGAGCAACAGTCTAAACTCAGCGTGGCCATTTCTGCCTCATAGCCCACCAACATTCTGAAAATTAATAATGAGAATATATATATATATATATATATATATATATATATATATTATATATATATATATATTTTTTTTTTTGATAGAGGAAGTGAAATGGGACTGTTGTTGGTAATGATTCCCACATGGTTACAACAGTTATCTTGAGTGTTTACTGATCTGTTTTCATGGGTGCATGTGGAAGTTTTATTACTAGTTCTGTTTCACCATCTTGTTGTTAGCATTGTTCTGGTTTTCTATAAAGGTTGAAGCTTTTATCTTCATTACCAGTGTAAGTCAATGTAGCTCCTTCCTCTATTAGTTTTGCCGTACTTCATCAAAGCAAATGACATTCAGCACCCTGAATGACTACAAATATTGAGCTAACAGGTGACACTGATGTGACATAGGCAAGAACCTGGTTCTGTTTTAGTAGAATTTCAGTCAACGCCGATTTCATCTTATAAACAAATAAATTCAAACCTGCCCTCTTGAAATAAAAAGGAGTTGGACTCGCTTTGCTCTGCACTAGTTGAATTATTGAATATATGTAAAAGCTTTGACTCCGGAGATAAAAATTGCTGCTCCTCAGATCTCTGCCTCAGTGGAGTCTGGTTGCTTTGTTTCCATGTCCGACGCCATTGTCATCTGCACTGGTGTCAATGTGATGTCCCCTGACAGACATAGAATCTTTTCAGATGCGTATTTATGAGGAAGTGCTCAGATTTGGAGAGACATCATGCAGGTGGTTGCCTGACTAAAGTGTGCACCAACTACACATTAGGTAGTTAGTCACACCTGTTGCTATTGACCGTTTTGTCTAATCTATTACTAACAGAATAATCAAATATGTAGTGCTCCCAAACCTGTGCACCTTTCTTTCCAGGGCAGGATGTTCATTCCCGTGCGGCAGAAGGAGCGGTCAGAGTGAGCCTCTGTGCTGTACATGACCTCTTGGACCCTTTTGTCTCCTGGCTTTTGGGCTTTCACTCGCACCTACAAAACAAATTACATTGAAGTAATTTGTCACATTCCTCTGTACAAACTGAAAGTTGTACCTCCAGGATGGTGATCTCTTTTTCCTTGAGCTTCCCTGCTTTGTTCTTCACCTGTGTCTTCTTTGTGTCAACCCACACAACCCTTTCATTCACCTCAGACCTGTACACAGACAGCGACTTGTTAACCAATCCAACTGAAACTGCTTGTGAAGAGCCCCCACACTGAAAGCATGCTCACTCTTGGATGCCCAGGTCAGCCAGTGTTGTGTCCAAGAAGGGAAAGGGTTGGTATGCGTGGTCTGGCTGCATTAGGATGGGTAGTGTCACTGACATGGGGATCTCCCACTCCAGTTCCACACACACCTTCTCACCATGGGGCCCGGGTGACTGTCTGGCCAATCCCCCAGAGGCATGATCTGTACTGGCCTGTATCTCTTCCAACAAACTTTTTGTCTCATCTGCCGCCAGGTTGACTCTTATATTGTTACTTCAAAGTAGAATGTAAAATCTTGTGATCTCTAACCCTTTTTTCCAGACCTCGTGTCTGCACAGGCTGTTTCCTGTAGCTGCTCTCCTGTTGCTGATGATTCTTCTGTGGGTAGTCTCTGGAAGGTGTGGGTGTGCAATGCCTCCTGGCTGTTTATACGCAGTTGGAGTGACACTGTGTAATGTGGTACTGAGATGTTAGGTTTATTAGACTGCCAGGGTTGATGGACAGTTTCTTGGGATTATCATTGTGAAATCAGTTTGGTTGAGTGTGTGATTGCAGTGAGCTCAGTTTGGAAGTCCTCACCTACTGTTTCTGCTCTGGGACTGAACTATGACAATCTGATTACTTTTAAGTTAAGCTTGACCAACACATTTATGACTGTGTACTGTGAAATGACCTACTGAGCCAAATCTGCTCCTGTGCTCATCATTGTCTACCTTCTGTTTCCTAACCCTCTTACAGGTTTGAGAGATGAGTTGTTCCCCGCACAGCACATCATGAAAAAGTTTGCTACCTGTTTGAGATACTGTATTTTTGCATCATGTGTAGCAGCAAAAAGACATTTCTGGGCATCACCATCAAATAACACATCACAAGTGATATCAACAAGCTGAATGCATATGCACTCAGTGATTATTTTTACTGAAGCTGTAACCTCAGCTCTGGCTCATAATGAGGTGCTAAGGCATGTGCACATGCACACACATTACTGAAACATGAGGTCATAACAATATGCTGCCAGCAAAGAACTGACTGCTCTTAGCAGAACCCAAGTACCCAGTAGGCTATGTGCAGAATTTGGTGAGTTAAACTTTAGGTAAAATAATTTATCAATAATTCATAGAATATATAACTTAAAGATAGTAAGAACAATCTGACTATAGAAACTTTAATGCTATATAAATTTATAATGAGAAAAATGTAAACTGAAACATGAACTAATTAGAATAACATTAAAATTTTTAAAGGAAAGAAAGATTTCTTTGTCATTCCACAATAAATGCCAGGCAGCTACAAGTCAAATCAAAATCAAATCAAATCAGATTTATTTGTATAGTGCCAAATCATAAGAGTTACATCAAGGCACTTTACATATAGAGCAGGTCTAGACCAAACTCTTTATAAATTTATTTAAAGAGAGCCAACAAATACCCCCGATGAGCAAGCACTTGGCAACAGTGGCAAGGAAAAACTTCCTTTAAGAGGCATAAACCTCGAGCAGAACCAGGCTCAGGGGGGGCGGCCATCTGCCTCGACCGGTTGGGTTGAGAGAGAGAGAGAGAGAGAGAGAGAGAGAGAGGGAGAGGGGGGGGGGGGGGTGTAGGCAGGAACATGTTGTTGCATGAAGTTCATGGAGTTGAGCTGTAATACAGAATTCATGCTATATGGGACCAGCAGGTGTTGCAGGAACATGGGATGGCGATGAGTCACCACCTGCAGGATGAGGACAGGGAGAGAGAGGAGAGGAACTGGGAGAGACAGAGACTTTGGCAGAACATGGTTAGTAAATGCAGTATAAATGCTTAGAACTGGGTGAAACTTTTTTTTTTTTAAGAAGGAAGGTTTTTATCAGTGCATGCAAGGAGGGAGTTAGAGAGAAAGAGGGAGAGAGAGAAGCTCAGTCCTTCCCCCAGCAGCCTAGGCCTATAGCAGCATACCTAAAGAGTAGAGGACTTTTTAACTGTACGCTCTGTCAAACAGGAAAGTTTTAAGCCTGGTCTTGAAAGTTACTAAAGAGTCCGCCCCCCGGACCAATGCTGGGAGTTGGTTCCATAGAAGAGGAGCCTGATAACTGAACGATCTGCCTCCAGACTTACTCTTGGAGACTCTAGGAACCACAAGTAAACCTCCATCTAGAGAGCGGAGTGGCCTGCTAGGACAGTAAGGAACTATGAGCTCTCTGAGATATGATGGAGCTTGGCCATTCAGAGCTTTATACGTTAAAAGAAGGATTTTGAATTCTACTCTATATTTTACTGGCAGCCAATGAAGAGCAGCTAACACGGGAGAGATATGATCTCTTTTCCAAGTTCCTGTTAATATTCGTGCAGCAGCGTTCTGAATTAACTGAAAGCCTTTTAGAGATTTGTTTGGACATCCAGATAGTAATGAGTTACAGTAGTCCAGCCTAGAAGTTACAAATGCATGGACTAGTTTTTCTGCATCTTCCTGAGAAAGGATGTTTCTGATTTTCCTAATGTTTCTCAGGTGGAAGAAAGCTGCCCGACTAACTTGTTTTATGTGAGGGACAAAGGACATGTCCTGGTCAAAAATTACTCCAAGGTTTCTTACAGTGGAGCTGGAAGCCAAAGTAATGCCGTCCAGACTAATGAGATGATTAGATAGTATTTTTCTGAGGTGCTTAGGACCGAGTACAATAACTTCTGTTTTGTCAGAGTTGAGAAGTAAAAAATTTCCAGTCATCCAGACTTTTATGTCTTCAAGACATGCCTGCAGTCTGATTATCTGACTGACTTCATTTGGCTTCATTGATAGGTACACCTGGGTATCGTCTGCGTAGCAGTGGAAATTGATGCTGTGTTTCCTGATAATGTTGCCTAGAGGAAGCAGATAAAGCGTAAAGAGGATTGGTCCAAGTACCGAACCCTGCGGGACTCCGTGACTGACTACAGTACATGAGGAGGAGCTGTTTACATGAACAAACTGATGTCTATCTGATAAGTAGGATTTGAACCACTTTAGTGCAGTTCCTTTAATTCCAATTTCATGTTCCAGTCTCTGTAGTAAAATATTATGATCTACGGTGTCGAATGCAGCACTAAGATCTAGAAGGAGAAATATGGAGGCTGATCCATTGTCTGAAGCCATTAGAATGTCATTGGAGACTTTAACCAGCGCTGTTTCTGTGCTATGATGGGCTCTAAATCCTGACTGAAACTCTTCAAACAAACTGTTCCCACACAGATGCTCGTGTAGTTGTTTTGCTACAGCTTTCTCAATGATTTTAGAAAGAAATGGAAGGTTCGATATGGGTCTATAGTTTGCCAAAACATCTGGATCAAGATTAGGCTTTTTAAGCTGGGGTTTGATGACCGCAGTCTTAAGTGCCTGAGGTACATAACCCAGAAATAAAGTCAGATTAACCAAATCTAGAATGAACGGCTCAATTACATAAAAGATCTCTTTAAAGAGGCTAGTTGGTACTGGTAGACGGTCTGGATGATGAAACTATAGAAGCTAGCTCTGAGAGATTAAGAGGTGAGAATGATTCCAGATGTAAAAGAGGCGCCGCAGCTGATTCAGCAGTTGCCGTCTTCAGAAGGGGATTTTTATCTAACGTAGGCAAGAGCTGATAAATTCTTTCTCTGATCATGAGAATTTTGTCTGAAAAAAAAAACTAATAAAATCAGTACTGCTTAGAGCTAAGGGGATCACTGGTTCAACTGAGCTATGTCTCAAGAGGAATGAAATGTCATTACCATTGGCTCCATGTAAAAACAGACTAAAAGACTAATTAAATACAAAAAGTACTATGGGTACAGATATAACCATATATAAACAGCTGGATGTTTATGGCCTTCACCACTCTCTTCTGGTCTGAGGCAGTCCAGCTCGCACTGAGGCAGAGCATCGCCATCCCCCTGTAGAAATTGGTAAGGATGGGAAGGGGGAGATGTGCTTTCCTCAACTGTCTCACAAAGTGAAGCCAATGGTGAAATTTCTTCATCAGGGAGAATGTGTGGTGGAACCAGGTCAGGCCATTTGAGGTGTGCATCCCCAGGAACTTGGTGCTCTGTACAATCTCCACAGCTAAGTCCCCCTATGGAGAGAGGAGTTATGGTTGGGTTGTTTCCTTCTGAAGTCAACAATGACTTCCATAGTCTTGTTGACATCCAGTGATTATGGTATTGAATGCAAAATGGAAGTCCACCAACATATGGACATGTTTCTCCAGGTGTTCCAGGCTCAGGTAGAGTGTGTAGGATACAGTGTCCTTAGTGGAGCAGTTGTGGCGCTGGGCAAACTGTAATGGGTCGAGTGTTTTGACAAGTGCTGCTGTACTGTGATTCTTTACCAGCCTAACCCTACCCCTAACACTTCATGTACTCATGCTACCGGGCACTAGTCATTAAGGCAAGTGACAGTAGGTAATTTTCATGTAATGGTGAGTATTGGTGGCATTCCTCATTGTAGACTGCCTTCCTCAGTGACCTCAGCTTAGCTCTTTTTTTCATTTGTTGTAACTTACTTATTTTATTTACAATTTACTTTTGGCAGTGTTAACATTTGATAACATCTTAAAGAAATAGTTTTAAAGAAATCTCAAATATATTTTAACTACCATCCTGGTTTTTGATGTGCTTATATCTTTTTTTTTTTTCCCCATCTTAGCCTGCTATTTTAAATAAAAATGATAATTTTTTGTTTAGTACACGTCTCTGTCCTATTTATTCAACAAGAAACCTGTTTGTGTCTTCTTTTGTTAATCTCTGTTTTTTTGTTTTTTGTTTTTTTTATACCTGGTAGTTCCTGGGGTGAAATTTCCCCAGGTGGCGTTGTAGCAACCAGTACTTACATCCACACCGCTCCGCTACTTTCTGGCATTGTCAGCAGGATCCTGTAAAGGCAAGGACATGTAGTTTTGTATTCTTTGTTGTTTTGCAACCCAGCTGGTCCATTACTTGCTGATGGTGAACAGCAGCGGGTTCCCGACAGATCCCTGAACAAGAGACAGGAAGTGTCCCATGTTCAGAGGTACAACTGGTCTGAACATTGCTGAGTGGAGGTCCAGGCTTGTACCCGGGCTCGATACCTGCTTCCTTCTGAACAAGCGCTTTTTATGTATGATCATTTAGATGGGGAGGCAAGGGAAGAACTTAAATACCGGTCCCGGGAGGAGAGGAAAGATCCAGCTAAAATACTGACTATACTGCAGGGACTGTATGGGTATAGTAGATCATATGTGTCCTTACAGAAAGACTTCTTTTCCAGAAAGCAACAAGAGGGGGAAAAACTGCAAGAATTTTCTCATGCTTTACTGCATAATCAAAGTAAAGTAATCGAAAAAGGCCCCTAATGGGCTAGTGAATGAAAAAGTGTTACTCAGATCAGTTTGTGGAGTATGTGTCTGATTTTTCTCTACACAGGGAGCTGAAACAATTTGTCCGGGATCATCCTGCCGCCACATTGATAGGTCGATAGGCCATTAGGTGGGAGAGAGAAGGGATGCCAGGGGGTGGAAGGGGTAGAAGCTACTCTGTCCCCTCTGCAATTGGTTTTCAGCACACAGTTCAGAGAGGCCATTTTTCTGATAAAAGGCAAGTAACCCTTCTGTTAGCGCTGAGCTGAGTGAATTAAAAGAAATCCTCAGAAATCAGCAAGAGTAGTTGGCCCAACTCACCAGAACTTTTGCCATCTTTGGCAATGGCACTAAAACTTGCAGGGAAGCTGTCATTTGTCGACGATGCCAACAGCCTGATCACTATACTAGGGAGTGTAGAGGCAAGTATGTAGCTACAAGGCCCCAGCCAGTCTCGGTAGCAGCCCGCATCACCTCTAATAACAAAGATTGCCCATAGAACTGGGGAAACTCTCACCCCCTGAACTACTGAGCCAAAGTTTGGGTGGGGGCTCCTCTGGCTCAGAGTCTGTAGTGGATAGTTCTGAAAATTTGGTGTCAACTTGCCCACATATTATCATTTCAATGAGCGGGATTCCAGTTCTGTGCTTGTTTGGCACAGGATCCATGGTTTCAATTGTAACTGAAAGTTTCTTTGCACAGCACTTTGAATCTTGGGGCCCTGAGAAACTCCACTGGCTGAGGCTAAGTGCTGCTAATGGGCTAGCAATACCATACATAGGTTACTTTGAGTTGGATGTGCAGCTTTGTGACAGAGTAATTCCCAAATACAGGGTGTTGATGTTCAAGGACCCACTACACAGTGTTCCCTCGGTTCCTGGTGTGTTGGGTATGAACATTATCAAGGAATGTTACTGGGAATTGTTTGTGTTGCATGGCCCTGCTCTCTTTGACTTAGCCTCAGGGTTGCAGGCTCCCCTCCAAATTCAACAGGCCCTCCAGCAGTGTCACCAAGCCAAAGCACCTTGTGTTTGCTCTGGCCAGGTCAAAGTGAAGGGTAGACGAGTATGTCGGGTTCCGGGGGTACCATGAAAATTGTGACAGTCACCTGTTCCAAACATTACCTGGAAAATGAGACCTTATTTTAACCCTGTAGCCAAGGTTTACCTGCAGGCCTCTTAGTGTCTCCAGCACTGGTCAGTGTGAGTAACAGCACTTACAGAGCAGGAGCAGAGTCAGGTCCTTGCTGCCAAAGTATAGTGGTGTGTTTTCTGAGCATGAGGGAGACATAGGTTGCACTAATCTCATTTCTCACAATATCCCTTTAGTGGATGAGGCACCAGTATGTCAGAGGTATAGGCAACTCCCCCCTTCAGAGTATGAGGCAGTCAAGGCACACATCCTTCAGCTCCTTAAGGCACAGGTTATCAGCGAAAGTAGTAGCCCCTTTGTCTCTCCCATCGTGCTGGTAAAGAAGAAAGATGGCAGCCTTCATTTGTGCGTGGACTACCGGCTCTGGAACAGTAAGACCCACAAGGACGCTTGAGGATTCCCTCGACGCCCTGTCTGGGGCTCGTTGGTTTTCAACGTTGGACCTAGCTGCAGGCTACAACCAGGTACCAGTTACAGAAAAAGACAAAATGAAGACTGCATTCTGCACTCCCTTTTGGTTGTTTGAATGGAAAAGAATGCCTTTTGGTTTGTGCAATGCTCCAGGTACTTTCCAGAGATTAATGGAGAGGATCTTTGGAGATCAGCATGGTCAGTCATGGTTGTTGTACTTGGACGATGTTGTTGTCTTTTCTTCAACAGTAGCAGAGCATGTGGAATGGTCGGATGATGTGCTGGGCCACCTACAGCAAGAGGGCCTCAAGGCAAAGTTGGAAAAGTGCTCTTTCTTCAAGCCAGAGGTAAGCTACTTGAGCCATGTTATTTCCAGAGATGGGGTGTCCATAGACCCTGGCAAGACAGAAGTGGTCTCCAAGTGGCAGCGCCTTAACCACGTGTCAGACTTGCGTTCCTTTCTAGGATTTGCAAGCTACTACAGACGATTCATCAAGGGATTTTTAAAGCTGGCTGCTCCTTTGCACCGCTTGGTAGCTGAATTGACCAGCACCAAATCCCAGAAACCTGCCACAGGAGGTCTACCTGCTTTATGGACAGAAGAGTGTGAGCTGAGCTTTGAGGGCCTTAAAAGTAGGTTGGTGTCTTCCCCTGTTTTGGCCTACAGGATGGCAAGGTCAGACCTGTAGCCTATGCCAGCCATGGCCTTAGGCCTATGGAGCGTGATGGTAGCTATAGCTCTATGAAGTTGGAGTTCCTGGCCCTTAAATGGGCCTGCAGGGACAGAAATGTGTGGTGTACACAGACAATAATCCCTTCAGTCGTCTCTCCACAGCCAAGGTGGGAGCTACAGAACAGCACTGGGTGGCTCAACTTGCTGCATTTGACTTCACCATTGAGTACAGGTCTGGCAGAAGTAATCAAAATGCGGATGCCCTCTCCTGGCAGTACCCAGCCAGTACAAGTATGATTGAATATGCAGCTTCTGGCACTCAGGCCATCATATCAGCTTTTCCTTCTCATGCATTCTGACCTATGTGTTTTACAGGAGGCTGACCCTACCATCAGGGAATTTCTGAAGTTTTGGACCAGACAGAAGAGCCCTGATACAGCAGAACGGCATCAGGTCTCTAAAGAAACACTGTTACTGGTCAAACAGTGGGACAGGATACAGGAAATCAAATCTCCCACCCTGAAAGAGGAGAGGTTCTCCAGCTGGTGCTGCCTTTGTCCCTTAAAAGCCAGGTCTTGAGACAACTACATGATGAACATGGACATCAAGGGGTTGAACGAAAAACTGATCTGGTCTGACAGCAATGCTATTGGCCCAGAATGCACCATGACATCAAGCAGTGATGTCACTGAAGGTGGTGAGTAGGATGACTTGCACAATCCCACAGTTACAGCATTGTGAACCTGGATAATTTGTGTTTTCTTGTTTTTGTAGGTTCACCTGCTGCTGTTTTGTCCACACCTACGTTGTTTTGGTTCTTTTGTTTGGTTTTGATTTAGTTATGTCTTTTGTTTTGGTATTTTATTTCCTCTGACTGACTGGGTTGTGTTTGTTTGATTCGTTGTATTAACTTTGTAAAATTTTTCTTTTAGCAAGCCAAGCGTCATCTGAAGGAAGGCAAGGCACTTATGTTGGGGACCCTTCACTTTGTGTGTGCGTGCAAATAAGGTCACCAGAGACACGTGTGGATTCCACCTAGTTTGCTGTGAGTTTGATGTGCTGCACTAAAGGTGGTGAGTATTGATGGCACCCCTGGCACTCCTCATTGTAGACTGCCTTCCTCAGTGACCTCAGCTTAGCTCTTTTTTTTTTTTTTTTTTTTTTTTATTTCTTGTAACTTACTTATTTTAGTTACAATTTACTTTTGGCAGTGTTAACATTTTATAACATTTTAAAGAGGGTTAGGGTTAGGGTTAATATATTTTAACTGCCATCCTGGTTTTTGATGTGCTTTAATCCTTTTCTTTTTTTCCCTTTTCAGCCTGCTATTTCAAATAAAAATGATCATTATTTGTTTATTACACGTCTGTCCTATTTATTCAGCAAGGAACCTGTTTGTGTCTTATTTTGTTAATCTCTCGTTAATCTTGTGTTTTTTGCCTGGTAGTTCCTGGGGTGAAATACCCCAGGTGGCATTGTTGCAACCAGTACTTACATCCACACCACTCCTTAACATTCAGAACCAGCGTGATAGTGGCTTTCTTGTAGGAGGGCAGCATGTTTGCCAGGCTCAGTGAGGTGTTTCATGTCTGTAAATACATCAGCCAGTTTGTCTGCACATGGCCAGGTATATTGTCTAGGCCCGCAGCTTTCCGTGGGTTGACTCGCCTCAGGGACTGATGTATATCAGCTGAGTTCAGACAGAGAACCTGCTCATCCTGGTGTTGTAGGGGTTTAATGGTGGGTCTGAGTTAGTGCATCAAACCAGCCAAAATAACTGTTCAGGAGTCTGTGTCGTCAGACTGAAAAGTGGGGGTTTTGTCCCATTCATTGTGAGTGAGAGCAGCAACAACCTTCCTGCAAGGCTGCAGGAGCATCTGATGGATTTATCGTCAAACCGTGGGCTGAAAATGGCATATGCTGGAAAGACATTGAGTTTTGGAGTGTGAGTGGAGAAGGAATATCCTGAACTGGGAAAACATGCACTGATTTTGAACTTTTTGGTTCTACTCATGTGTGAGGTGACCTTCTCAGCTTTGACACACATCAAAACCAAGCAGAGGAACAGACTGGATGTGGAGAACAGCCTGCTAACAGCTGTTTCCACACTGTCCCCAGACCTATCAAAGCTTATGAAAGACAAGCAAACGCAAGCAAAGTGTTTCATTAAAGCTCAGGTGACTGATGGGGGGGGGGGGGAGTAAAACTGCTATAGTGAGTCTGAAATGTTACTTTTAAGTGTTTTGTTTCTGATTTATAAAATTTAAATGCATGTTTAAAGGAGACTTATTCAAAGGAGCTCCAGTCTTTGTGGTAAATGTTACAAGAGTTAGATATGACAAATGAAGATTTATTATTTATTTTGATTTCGTATTTATATTTATTTTCAAGGCAACATATTTATGTTTGTTTATCCTGCTGCTCTGCACCAACTGCCATGCCACGTCCAACGTGCACGGCAGCTTCCTGAAGCAGCAGCTCCCCAAAGTGTTTGCGTCAGGGCTGTGAGGAGGGGGTCTGTCTCCTGGAGGACTGGAGGACAATGGCGGGTGTGCTTGGCAGGTCATGCCCTGCTCACAGCTGGGGACGGCCTGCCAGAACAGTGGCGGAAAGAACTGCAAGATTTGATCAAAAGTTGATGGATGAGGCTCTGCTGCAGGTGGCCACCCTGGAAATCAGGATTTTCAATGAGGCGTACATCCCTCACGGGCTGAAGGTGGCGCGAGCTCATGCCTAATGGGGCCTGTGGGGTCTGATGGACGTGGACCGTCACTGGAGGCAGCATTTCCTCATTTCCATGCAGCCGTGCCACCTCCCCCTTCTCTGGTGTGTTGACCACAACCCCAGCAAGTTCCTCCGCAAGTACGGAGAGGACCTGCCCATCAAGCTCAACTGAGGTTTTAGTTATTGTTCCTGAAGGCAAGAGACAGAAACTTCTGCCAAAACTTCAAGATTTCAAACCATCATAATGTGTTGAAAACCTGGTCATTCTTTTTGACTGTCTTAAAAACGTGGACTCTGCCTCTCTCTCTCAAGCAGGTCATCCAATACTCTTTCCAAAGGTTAGAATGAAAGCCTATGGTGAAACCTCATTTAATTTCTCTGGAAAAGCCTGGATCCACAGTCCACAGAGACATTCAAGATTTTTAAAAGTAGCCTCGAGAAACCACCTTTTTAATTTAGCTTTTACTAAACTTTTCATTCATTAATTCATCTTCAAACGCTTTATCCATTTCCGGGTCATGGGGGTTGCTGGAGCCAATCCCAGCTCACACTGGGTGAGGGCAGGGTCCCCCTGGACAGGTCACCAGTGAATCACAGGACCAACACACACAGACTACCACAACAACCACTCACACTCAGAGCCACGGAAAATTTAGAGTCAACAATTAACACGAATATGCATGTCTTTGGATGGTGGGAAGAAAACCCACACAGTGCAAAAAAGTGCAAAATCCGCACAGAATAGCCCCATGCCGGGTACCGAACCTGCAACCTTCTTATTGTGGGGCTACAACGCTAACCAATATGCTGCTGCACTGCCCACTAATCTTTTCTCTTTTCTTAATTTCTAAATAAAATTTTTACGACCTCTTAAATGCTTCTTTTTTTTTTTAAGCTCTTTGTATATTCTTGGCAGCATAGTGATTAACGCTGTTGTCTCACAGCAAGAAGGTTGTGTGTGTAGACAACTATTTACAGGAAAATGCAGCCAATACCTGCATGCCATTTTTTTTAACAAAAGAATCAGGTACACAAATAATTTGATAGGCTGTGCAGCTCAAAGAATCCACTTTAAACATGCTAAATATCACAAATCTATCACAGATCTCAAAACTCTCTCTCTCTCTCTTATTCCTCCACTCCTCTCCTGCAGCAATGAAATAGAATTCTGTGATTGGCAGATGTGTACATTTTTCAACCAACATGAAAGCTGATGTCAGTTTCTTTTCTTGCAAGTACTTACTTTCTTTCTGCACCAAAAGCACCAAAGATTTTCAGGAAAAAGTAGGGCTGCACGATTATTTTCATCAATATTGACGAATATCACATTTCACGATTAAATCACGATTAATTATAACGATTATTTGTTCAATTTTAAACAAAATAAATTTTACTGTCACATAAAGTAGGCTCGTTATAACTGCTTTCACATCCATATAGTGCTACATTCCTGCTAATGTACAAATATGTGTATCAAAATAAAATAGGTCGTCTGATTGACAAAAATCCTGTGCTTCCCCTTAAAGAATAAATTAAAATAAAAAAAAAAAGCAATAAAGAAACCTTAATAAAAGCTTAAACAGAGCACTATTTTACATTTTACATTGTGTAAATATATTTTAGGAAGCAAAGTATGAACTTGCATTATACCTGCATAATGGATGTGAATAACACTCAGAATTTATAATCAATAAAAACAAATATGTTCTGCTCGACTTTTTTTTTTTTTTTTTTGGTTAAGATATATTATCGCCTTCTGACCGGCAACTGCTATCTACTGTGGAGCTTTCCCCACAGTCATGATGTACAGGGCTACTTTCCTCAGACCTGGGAAGGCTGACTTAGAAAGTCAGAAAAAGTGGCAGGGTCAGTTTCCTCAGGACTGCTCTTTCAGAACCAGAACCAGTTCCACTTGAAGAGGTGCAGCATTTGCTCACATGAAGAGCTGTGTGACTTCCATTGAGAACAGTGAACAGTGCTCCTCCCAGGTGGCACTGTAGATCACACTATCATCAATTTTGCACATGCAAAATCAGAGAGTCAGGAAAGTACCTGGTCCATCAGTCTTTGAAATGTTGCAGGGGCACCATGCAGCCCAAATGGCAAGACCGTAAATTGGTAGAGTCCTCTGGGTGTCCGGAACACTGTCAGCTGACCAGACTGCTGGGTCAGGGGGACCTGCTAGTAGCCATTAGTCAGTTGTAATCAGGTACTTAGCTTTTCCAAGGTGCTCAATAAGGTAATCGATCTGTGGTTTAGGATACAAGTCAAACTTTGAGATGGCATCAATATACCTGAAGTCAAGACAAAATCTTACTGTCCCATCCTTCTTAGGAACTAAAACTACTGGATTACACCACTCACTCTTTAACGGTTGGATTATTCCAAGGGACAGCATAAGATTCCTTGCTTACGAGACTTCCGCGACTTGGTCTCCAGCTCAACCCCCAAAAAGGCAAGGCACTGAGGGCTGAGGGCTCCATTTCTGCTTGTTTAGCCTGTGCTCTGGTAACTGCAACATTGTAGCTCTTTCCTGGATTTAACAAATCGAAAAAGTAAATCAGGACCCAAAATCACTGGAAAGGGCAGATTATCGGCAACACCAACATTTATCAGATATGCCTGGTCCTGCACCTCATTATAAATGTCAGCAGTGGGGTAAGGCTCATCACCATGCACAGAGCAAATGGGGATGGTCTCAAGAGTGCAGATAGTGTTCGCAGGCACATATTTCCTTTGCACCAGCGTTTGCGTACTGCCAGTATCCACCAGAGCTCTGAGTTTTTTCCCACAATTTTTTTTACAGTGGTCACTTTCATAGAGATACTTTGAGGTTTAATATCACCTTTTTGTGGAGCAAAACATTTGCGTGAGCTTAGCAGGATTCTTTGGACGCATGGGTTTGGTATGGCCTTCCTGTCCACAAAGGTAACAAATTGGCACTTTATTTGTAGTTTTTTGTGCCTATTGTGGGTTTTTCTTTTTAGGAGGCCTACTCACACCTGGTGTTGACCTTTAATGATGTTGGGAGTGTGTAGGCCTGTGGTTGTTCGTTGCAGGCTGTATTGCTCCATGGCTGGCCCTTTCTCCACACAGACACAAACACATCGGCCTGCAGCTGACTCTGGACCATGATTCTTTACCCACTCTTGCAGCTCAGGTGATAACATCCATAAGAACTGTTCCAAGAGGATTACAGTTTGTTTTTTTTTGCAGTGTAAGGCGCACTTCATCCATCCTCCTCAAAAATCAGCAGTGCACCTTATGTATGAATTCTTGTTGTGCTTACTGACCTCGAACCAATTTTACTGCGCTCAAAAATCTGTCAAAATGCTTCAATGCAACTTTGGTAAACATCACACTAACTTCAGGTGTTTGCTATCGCTGACAACGATAAACCTATCGTTTACCTCTGTCACTTTTTGTAATACTGGTACGTGTTGTGCTTCAAAAAAATATTACTGTACATTTGTGTGTATGAAATCAAAATCACCCAACTGTTAAATTCAGACACTGAAGATGAGGAATTTGATGGATTTGTGGAAGACGAATAATTTTAAATGTGAGTGTATTTTTCTGTATTTGTCACAACTGAACAATATTGTGAGTGTTGTTGTGAATGATTTGAATAAAGTTCAACTCACCTGACTGTTTTGTTTTGCTTTATATATATGTTTTATCATGCACCTTATGTATGAAAATAGACCCGTTCATTGGCACTGCGCCTTATGGTCCGCAAAATACGTTAGTTCTCCAATTTCTTTAACAGTTTTACCTCGGGCTTGGATCCATTTACCTTACAGTTCCTCACATACAGCTCCTTGGGATTTTCTGCAGGGCCAATATCTAAGGACCGGAACCTATGCCTGTAGGTCTCAGGGTTTATATCAAACTTTTTAAGGATGACAGCTTTTACCTTGTACATGCATCATCAACATCCATATCCACATAAACCCCTCGGGCCTCACCAGTGAGCAGGGGAACGAGGCAGCCATCACATCTTGAAAATTGCTAAAAGAGTCCACCCCCTGGACCGATACTGGAAGTTGGTTCCATACAGCCATTATAACTGATAACTGAATGATCTGCCTCCCCATTTACTCTTGGAAACTCTAGGAACCACAAGTAAACCTCCATCTAGAGAGCAGAGTGGCCTACTAGGACAGTAGGGAACTAGGAGCTCTCTGAGGAATGATGGAGCTTGGCCATTAAGAGCTTTATCCGTTACCATCCATCGATCCATCAATCTTCTACCTCTTTTTCCGTTTTCGGGTCCCAGGGCTGCTGGAGCCAATCCCAGCTCATATTGGGCGAGGGGTGAGGGTATCAGAAGTTTAACTTAAGAGAAGTTAATGAAAGAGCTTGTCACAAAATTACAGCAATTCAATTAATTTGTTCCAAAATGAAAGTCATACTTAGATTTAAGATAAATATGAAGTGCCAAACTGAAAAAATAAATAAATAAATAAGTTGAGGCAAAGTGAAAAATATGATTTTACGGCCATTACTATATTATAATATTTTTGATTTTTGATTTATATTAAATACAAAATTTTTGGTTCAGTGAAATCATAAATAGAATTTGAAAAAATTTTATTAATTTAGGTGTGACAAATTACATGAATTTGTTAAGTTAGTCCAAAGTATCATTATTTTCAGTGTGTGACAGACTGCATACAATGATTTGTGTTCAGTTTGCTTTCCTGTATAATAATTTCTTATATATGAACTCAGAACAACAACCCTGTCTTACTTATATTTATTTGTTGTACTGGAAAGAAAAGGCTTGTGATGATCATTTTTGCACCATTAAGTCACATATTGTATGTAAAAATTGGCATCAGTTATGATCAAAGTGTTAAATGAAACACATGAGATGAATGATGCAGACTTAAAACATTATCTGGATTCAGATCCTGTAAACATCAGCAGCCTGGGCTGAGTTGACCGTATTTCACATCTACAATCTACAATCACCTGAACTAGTATTCAGAACAATTCTGGGGAACCTGGTTTTCAACTCTGTGTGCATGGGTGTGTGTGCGTAAATCCAGTCAGTGCCCTAGTCTTGGTGGACTCTGTCCTCTAGCGCCTTAAGCTCAGCCTCCACCTCTGCTGGGAGATCAGTTCCCACCTGCTGGGTGAAGTAGGCTCTTAATTCTTTGGTCTCCTTCAGCCAGAAGGACTTGGGTACATCGAACAAGGCACCGATATCCACCTTTTCACTCAGGCCATCAATGTCAATTGCGCCATCCTGCGGCAGCCAGCCGATAATGCTTTTCTTGGCGGCCTCGTTCTCCTTTTCATTGCCACAGCGTTTAAAGATCCATTCCAGCACTCGGGCATTCTCTCCAAAGCCCGGCCAGAGGAAAGTGCCAGTGGAAACATCCTTTCTGAACCAGTTGACATGGAAGATCTTGGGTAGATGAGTAGGAGCCTTTCGCCTCTCCATGCTCAGCCAGTGAGCAAGGTAGTCACCAAAGTTGTAACCAAAAAATGGTCTCATGGCAAAGGGGTCATGCATGATCATCTTACCTGAGGGAAAACATTAAACACTGACTGTGAAAAAGAAAAACAATAATCTTGATTCTGTCATGGCTGACTTGATAACAGGTCTAAAGGATGACAACCTGCACCTTTATGCTCAGCAGCAGCTGTGGCCTCGGACCTCATTGCAGCTCCAACAAAGACCCCATGTTGCCAGTTAAAGGATTCATAGACCAGAGGGACTCCTGACAAGACCAAATCAACTTTAAGACCCAGATGTTCATGTTCATTTCATCCAACACAAATCACGGTTGTGATGACACAAACACCATTGCTTGTCAGTCATAATATTAAAGACTGGACTATAAAGGCATTTCAAGGCCCTGGTGACCTGGAACTTGGCTCAGATAAACTTGTAGTCTGGTCAAATAAAAAACTCCTCAGGTGGATCTTATGGAAATGGCACCAACCTTCTGGCCTCCTTCCACCAAAGATGATGGCATCAATAGGAACTCCCTCCTCACTCTCCCACAGGGGGTCAATAATGGGACATTGAGCTGCTGGTGCACAGAAGCGGGAGTTGGGATGGGCACAGGTTGTTGAGGCTCCTGTTTACAAAGACACAATAGTATAGTAAGAAGATTACTGTCTTAAGTGTGTTAAAGACAAAATGAGCTCAGACTGACATCACCGTATTTACAACTTGATGTTGTCTTTTCATCAGAAGCTTCTGAGTTTATCTAAAGAGATGACAGTTATAAAACACCGGGTCGCTGGTCCAAGCTAAATCTGAGGTCTTATCAGTTACTTTAGTGTATATATGCTCTTTGCAGACAGACCCACTGATATCTAATAAACCCTCAGCCTGAAAGGGAAGACTTTTGTTGTCAGCTGGGTCACTGCAGCCAACCTCATCCTGCTAAGTATATGTCATGTGTATGACAAAGGTGGGACAGTTTCTCACTAGCATACACCTGTGCTAAATGAGATTCAGTTAACCAAACAGTTGTCAAGGAAATTATTCTCCTGTCTTTTTGTGTGTATGTTAAAACCATACTCAAACAAAATAATTGTACTGTAGTGATGCTGATCAGTGCCAGAGGTGCTGTAAAGGGCTCTGGTCATCTGTTGCTCTTCACTGGTCTAAACTGAGACCATGTACTGTGCCAGAAAAGACTCAGCTAAAATGTGACCTGAAGGTTATGGGTTTAAAGGACGTATTAACTGTCACGACTGTAAACAGTTTGAACCCTGTGGTCAGTGTGATCATTTGACCAACAGTCAAGGAAAACAGAATCTGCAGGGCCTTTTCAGTTACTATGTTGCTGGACTTCTGAGTCGCTTTTGATAAAGTGAACCAGAGCTTGCTGCAATTCATATTCTTTGAAATGGGCATCATGTGGCTCTTGGCCTCACCAGGGGCTCCATCGCTTCATGGAAAGGGCAAATGTGAAGGATGGGTTCGTGTCACTGATCTCAGTGGTTTATCTCTACCACTCACTTTTTATTTACAGCAGGGTTGTTATTCATTTAATTGTTATTCAATCCCCAGTTAGCTAAGCACCTAATTTTTCACTATTTTCACTATAGACAATGTAAAAAAGGAATCATTGCAGAAAAAAAAATTCTTAGCTTTTATTCACATTTGAAGAAAAACCAGCATGTCCAAAAATTTTCATAGCAATTGCAAACTCCTGTAGTCTACGGGAAAATCCCAAGTTCTATACCATTCCAAATGGTCCAAGTTGTTCTCAAGCATCGTGACTACCGTGATTCATTGGGAACAGCTATTTTATCAACTCAACAGGCTACTGTCTGCAGTAGGTTAGTGGACAATCATGGCGAAGACAAAGAAGCTTAATGACTGCCTGCGGTGGCACATTGCGGCTGATAACCAGTCAGGAAAGGGCTATAAGGCCATATCTAAATCTTTTCAAGTTCCAGTGGCTGCAGTGCAAAGTATTATTAAAAAAATACAAGACATTCCACACTGTTGAAAATCTCAGAGAAAGTGGTTGGCCAAAGGTGACACCTGTGCTGGCCAGACAGATAGTGAGAGAAGTGAATAAGAATCAAAGGATCACCACCAAGGCCATCCTGGAGAATACAGGCCCTGCAAGGCAGACAGTCCTACAGACTATGCACACTGCTGGATTCCACGGACACAGACCAAGGATGACTCAATTTCTCTAGATAAGGCACACAAAAGCTCTGCTGGCCTTTGAAGAAGCTCATCTGGCAAGGAAACCCCCTGACCAAATAGAAGTGGAGCTCATCACAAAAGATGAATGGGCAAAAATACCAGTGGAGACATACAAGGAGCTGGTCAGCAATTATAGGAAGCATTTGATTGCTGTAATAGTCTTTCTATTGATTATTGAAAAGGGTATGAATAATTTTGAATATGCCAATTATTGTTGAAATGGAAAAAAAAGCTGAGAATTTTTTTCACAATGACTTTTGTACATTGTCTCATTAACTGTTGGGAGAAGCCTGTCATTTCCCATCAAGAAAAAAAAAGTATAAAAGTATGAATAAAAGTAACAAGAGGACTTCTCCCTCTATTCACATTGATCACCCTGTGAATAGCACCAAGGCCTCACTGTGTTCAAATCTCAATACTGGTGACCCTCTGAAAAATAAAGTAATGAAACATAGGAGGCTGGCATCATGGTATAACTCAAATTCGTATTCAAAGCAGATGTCATGGAAATGGGAAAGGAAATGGCGGTCCAGTAATGTAGATGAAGCATGCCTAGCCTGGAAAGAAAGTTAAAAAAAAAAAAAAAAAAAAGCTATTCACAAGAAGTTCCAAACCCTATTCAACATTGATAAAAGAAAACAAAAGCAACCCCAGGTTTCTCTTTAGACTTTTTTCAACTTTTATGCAGATGATACTGAGCTATATTTGACAATGAAGTGGAATGAAACTAATCAGCTCGTTAGAATTCAGGCACGTCTTACAGATATAGAGGCCTTGATGATTTGGAGCCTTTCAGTTTTAACCTCTGATAAAACTGAGCCTTGGAGAAGCGTTATTTCATCATCTAATCATTGGACAGCATCATCTTGGCCTCTAGTTCCACTGTTAGGAATCTTAGTCATTTTTTTATGGAACAAGTCCTTTGCCCCACACATAAAACAAGTCTCTCAGACAGCTTTCTTTCACCTATGCAATACTGAAAATATCAGAAACATTCTGTCCCAAGTAGAATCAGAAAATCTACTGCATGCATTTGTTACATCTAGATGGGACTCCTGTAACTTATTACTATCAGGATGCCCCAACAATTCTCTGAAAAGCCTTCAGTTGATCCAAATTGCTGCTGCATGAAACTAGAAAAAGAGATCACATTTCTCCAATCCTAGCTTTTCTTCATTTGCATTCCATGCTGGACCAGAGACACACAGTGAAGTGGACTGTTTTGACAATGACTGACTGTCTGACACTGACTGTATCACAGTCAGTGTCAGACAGTCAGTCAACTTCTATATGGAGTACACCATACCTACCAAGACTGTACACTTTCTCTCCAACAACAAACCATGGATTAATCCTGTCATAAAGACTCTCCTAAAGGAGAAAAGGTCAGGATATAGGCTGGAACTGAAGGCTGTGCAGAAGGAGCTAAGGAAGAAGATGGGGGAGGCAAAGGACAGCTATAGGATGAATATGAAGGTGAATAACATCAGTGGAGTACCATCTTAGGGCACAAAAAACAGACTCCTAGGCTGTTGAGGATCAACAATGGTTGAACAGCCTGAATCTAGAGGAGCAGAGTGAAAGATAGGATACATAGTGATGGAATAAGAGAATTACCACAATCAACTGGTATCACCCTGTCTTTCCAGCATACTTACAAGCCTTATTGTTAAGCTGTTTTCTATTGTCTATAGATTCTATTGTGTTTTGTCTTGGGTTGAGAGAGGGAGATTTTAGAAATGAATGTTCCGTTCATTTGTAAAATGCAGCAGCAAACCATGACCATCTGCATAGGAATGGCTCGCTCAAAGAGTTTCAGTCAGGATTTAGAGCCCACCACAGCAAAGAAGCAGCGTTGGTTAAAGTCTCCAATGATATTCTAATGGCTTCAGACAATAGATCAGCCTCCATACTTCTCCTCTTAGATCTTATTGCTGCATTTGACACCATTGATCACAATATTTTATTACAGAGACTGGAACATGATAGTGGGATGAAAGGAACTGTACTAAGGTGGTTCAAATCCTATTTATCAGATAGACATCAATTTGTTCATGTTAACAATAGCACGATGTACTGCAGTCAGTTATGGAGTCCCACAGGGTTTGGTACTTGGACCAATCCTCTTCACCCTATATCTGCTTCCTTTAGGCAACATTATCAGGAACCACAGCATCAGTTTCCATTGTTATGCAGACAACACTCAGCTATATTTATCAATGAAGCCAAATGACGTTAGTCAGATAGTCAGACTGCAGACATGTCTTGAAGACAGAAAAGTCTGGATGAACCGTAACTTTTTACTTCTAAAATCAGACAAAACTGAAGTTATTGTACTTGGCCCTAAGCATCTCAGAGAAATGCTATCTAATCATCTATTCAGTCTGGATGGCATTACTTTGGCTTACAGCTCCACTGTAAGAAACCTTGGAGTAACTTTTGACCAGGACGTGTCCTTTGTCCGTCACATAAAACGTAAAGTCATAAAGTCTGTAGGGCAGCTTTCTTTCATCTGCGAAACATTAGGGAATCAGAAACATCCTGGTAGAGCAGCCAGCTTTCAAATATTTATTTACTAGATTGCAACCTCAAGCAAAAGTTACCTCCAGACCCACTGTCAGTAGAATCTATGAATCTGCTGATCACATGAAGGAGTCAAAGTCAAATTTGTTGCTACCACCATTGATTGTTGGTCAGCTGATCAGAAAAGGTACCTTGTCACATACCACTATATAGAGCAAGAGTCCCTGAAAAAAAGATCTGTGTCATTGGCTTGCAAAAGATTGAGAGGGTTTCACACATGTGACATGCTTACTGGTACTCATGATGATGCCCATTGTCAATACAAGATCAGAGGGAAAGTTGCAAGAACCACAACTGATATTGGATCCAACTTAAAGTTAGCCATGTGTTTGTGGCATTGAATGATACTGGAATAGATGAAGATGGAGCAGACCAAGATGCTCTTGATATAAATTACTATATTGTTTTCCTTGATACAAGTACAATCTTTGTAACCTGGGGTCTGGAAAACCAACTACCCTTCCACCCCCCACCCCCAATCAACAATGTTGTGATCTTCCAGTCAGTCCAGCACCTTTATTGGATGGCAGCTGCCAGCAATCCAACAATTACAATCCAAACGTACCAGGCTGGATAGCTCAAGTAAGACCTGCAGGCCACCCATCAGAGCCCTGGAAAAAAAACAGCATGCAAAAGCATTTTGAAAAGATGATGGAGGATCCAAAGTTTGCTCCAGCTGCAGTCCTCTTACCAAAGTACAAGACCTCCTGTACTAAAAGAGCAGATGTATAAGAGGCTGGTACGGTCAAATTTTGTCTAAGATCCACATGATGTGTTGCTATGTGTGACTAAAACTATCACCTTTTGAAAAAAAATGTCTTGAAATAGACAGAATACTATATTTTGCCCCACAAAACAAAACGATTTAAATATTTTTTTCTCCATAAAAATGTCTTGTGAAAACTTGAACGCATAAATAAAAATTAAAAATTTTAAATTCTTAAATTACGGCCAGGGCAGCAAGGCTGTTAGCGCTGTTGCCCCACAATAAGAAGGTCACAGGTTCAGTTCTTGGGCCTGGGGCCTTTCATGTTCTCCCCGTGCCTGCATGGGTTTCCTCCAGGTACTCCGATTTCCTCCCACCATCCAAAGACATGCATATTTGGGTTAATTGGTGACTCTAAATTGTCCGTAGGTCTGAGTGAGAGTGTGAGTGGCTGTTCGTTTCGGTAAGTCTCTGTGTGTTGCCCTGTGATGGACTGGCAACCTGTCCAGGACGTACCCCGCCCTCACCTAATGACTGGCTCCGGCATCCCCCGCAACCTGGAAACGAATAAGGGGTTGTAATGGTAATCTAAGTTCCTTAAATTTTATCTGGTTGAGATATCCCACTCCCCTTTTCCTCACCAGGATGTCAGATCATTTTGGATTTTTAATTGTGATGTCCAGACCTTTTAACACCAACGTACAAATGTGATGATCGACCTTTTCTTTGCAAAGAATAATGGGATTTGTAGTATGAGTGTTACGGGTGCCTCATACAGCCTGGCCGTTAATAATCCAATAATTGAAAAGATCTTGCGGGTCGGATATGATTGTATCCTGGTTCGGGTATGAACAAATTGTGACAAACCATTTGGTGTCTCAGAAGCGGAAAGTGAGACAGTTTAAAGGGTTGGTGGGGAGCTGTTGACCTTGACTGGAGAAAGTATTTGGGTGGTGGAAAGAATACTTCAAGGATCTCCTTAATTCCACCAACAGGAATTCTGAGAAAAATGGGGTCTGGGGATCATACTCTTCAGTCTCCTTGGTAATGTCCATGCTCTATACCTTGAAAAGGGAGGTGTGGAAATTAGCCCAGGCAAACTATATGTGTGGATCTGGATAAAGCTTACAACTGTGTCCCTCAAGGCATCCTGTGGGAGGCGCTCAGGGGTTATGGGGTGGACAGCTTGCTGCTACAGGCCATTCAATCCCTGTACTCTCAGCGTCAAAGTCTGGTTTGCATTGCCAGCAGTAAATGAGACCCATTCCTGGTTAGAGTTAAAGTCCATCAGGGCTGACCTTTATCACCGTTTCTGTTCATAATTTTTGAGGACATAATTTCTAGGTACAGCCAAGTGACAGACGGGGGTTAGTTTTGGTGGTGTTAAAATCCCATCTTTGATGTTTCCAGATGATGTTGTCCTATTGGCTTAATCAGCGAACGACCTCCAGATCACGCTGGGAAGGTTTGCAGCCGTGTGAAGGAGCTGGAGTGAGACTCAGCACCACTATGACTGAGGCCAATGCCCTCAGCAGAAAAAGGGTGGAGTGTCCATCCAGGTTTGGGAATTGCTCTTGCATCAAGAGGAATAATTGCAATATATTGGGGTCTTGGTCACCAGTGAGGGAAAAATTAAGTGGGAGATGGACAGATGGATTGAGGTAGCATCTGCAGTCATGTGCACGCTATACCGGTCCATAGTGGAAAAGAAGGAGTTGAGCCACAAGGTCAAGCTCTCAATTCTGTCTCAGGTCTGTCTACGTTCCACCGTCTACCTATGATCAGTGTTGGGAGTAACGCCTTGCAAAAGTAATTAATTACTTTAATGCATTACTTTTTGCTGTAGCACAGTAATGTAAGGCATTACAAAAAAAAGTTGATAATATTTTACTTTGTACAAATGTCAGTAGTGCACGTTACAATGCATTTTAACCTGGATTGAAGTGGTGAGGTTTTTTTCTATACTGTGCTATACTACTGTATATTGTGTGCAAAAACTAAAGATCTGTCCACTTTCTGAAATAGAACCAGTAATT
This sequence comes from Echeneis naucrates, assembly GCF_900963305.1. Taxonomy (NCBI): domain Eukaryota; kingdom Metazoa; phylum Chordata; class Actinopteri; order Carangiformes; family Echeneidae; genus Echeneis; species Echeneis naucrates. Next base: position 18,700,561 of record NC_042530.1, on the reverse strand, counting down.
TTAAATTACTGTGACTATTGAGTTGTTTGTCATATTATACAGTTTGTAGCCTTAAATCTAGCTCAATCACATATCACCTTCCACTGCATGTGGCATGCTAATTGAGCATAATGAGCTACATTTAGAATCCAAAATCCATATTTCTGGTTAATTTTGTGAAAGTAACTTAGAAGTAACGCAAAAGTAGTGTAATGTGTTACATTTCAAATACAGTAATATTATAATGTAATGAATTACTTTGAAATGACAGTAACAAGTAATAAATAATGCATTACAGCTTTGAAGTAACTTGCCCAGTAATGCCTATGATCACAAGTTGTGGGTGATGACAGAAAGAGCGATATTGCAAATACAAGCCGACAAAATTAGCTTTCAGTGCCAAGATTCATCATCCTATTGTTGATTGTGGTTTTGCATGGCGGATCATCATCCCCATGTTGAGGATGCTGTGGTTTGTGCTACTGTATGTGTTTGTTACAGGGTTTGGATCTTTTTTATGTTCTTGTCAACTGTAAAACTAATTGCCCAGCTCCTCTCCTCTCTCTCCCGGTCCTCAGCCTGCAGGTGGTGACTCATTGTCATCCTACGTTCCTGCAGTGCCCGATACTCCCATATCTTCATGAATTCCATACTACAGCTCATCTCCATGAACTTCATGCAGCATCACGTTCCTGCCTACACGTGTTTCAAATCTCTCTCTCTCTCTCTCTCTCTCTCTCCCTCTCTCCCTCTCCCTCTCTCCCTCTCCCTCTCCCTCCCTCTCCCTCTCCCTCTCCCTCCCTCCCCCCAGATGGCCGCCCCCCGAGCCTGGTTCTGCCTGAGGTTTCAGCCTCTTAAAAGGAAGCTTTTCCTTGCCACTGTTGCCAAGTGCTTGCTCATCGGGGGATCTGTTGGGTCTCTTTAAATCATTTCATCAAGAGTTTGGTCTAGACTTGCTCTTTATGTAAAGTGCCTTGATGTAACTTTGTTATGATTTAGCGCTATACAAATAAATCTGATTTGATTTGAGCTATCAAAGTCTAAGTCTCTCTCTCTCTCTCTCTCTCCCTCTCTCTCTCTCTCTCGAACTACTACAGCAGATGGCAGCCCACTTTGAGCATGGGTTTTCCTTTCTACTGTCAGCTGTTTGCCCATGGTGGGAGTTGTTGGGTCTCTTCAAATGATTCTATTATAAATCTTTGTTACTGTACAACAGTATATAAATAACATTTGATTTGACTCCTGGGCAATGCAGTCAGGATATTTTTCTGTTCTTATAGTGGTGCTTGATGATGACCACAGATGCATTCACAGATGCATCCACATCTAAGTGTTTTTTTCCCCCTTTCTTATCTTTTGTTTGGTTTACCAATGTGAAAACAGAAGACATTTGTGTGTTTTGTTTATATGTTCAGCCATGGTGACTGCTGATTATTGTACACGTTACTGGGAAAATGAAAAATAGTGTAATTGTCTGGCCTTTGTTGGCAGAGTTAACACTGACATCAGCAGATGTACAGGACACTTTCAGGCACCTATGTGAATGCTCCCTCTAGCTGATAATACCTTGTTTCCAGGTTTTGCCTTGCCAGTCTATGAGTGTAACTCCAGCTGCAGGGGGATCGAGTCCTTCCCACCACACTCCTCCTTCGCTGGTCTCACCAACATTGGTAAACATGGTGTTTTTGGCAACAGTGGCCATGGCATAAGGGTTGGTCTTATCTGAAGTTCCAGGAGCTACACCAAAAAAGCCATTCTCTGGGTTGATGGCCCGCAGTTTACCTGCAGACACATCAGCCGTCATTGTTAAAAAGAAACCACAATGCAAATGTACTAATAGTCTTCCTTCTCCTTACCTTGACTGTCAAATTTCATCCATGCAATATCATCTCCCACACACTCAACCTTCCAGCCTGATAGAGCTGGTTTCATCATGGCCAGGTTGGTTTTACCACAGGCACTGGGGAAGGCTGCTGCCACATAACGCTTCACTCCCTGAGGGTTGGTGATTCCCAGAATCTGAGGGCAAAGGATGTATCATTATTGCCCAGCCTCATATGGATCTGGATCTGATAGTAATAGGTATGAGCACTCTTCAGTCTGAATATACAGAGCTCCACCTATCTATTAAAACCATTAAACATAATTTACGTATACATCTAAAAAAAATAAAAATAAAAATAAAAAACACATGGCAGATAAAACCAGAGTCCATGTGAAAGAGCTGTTCCTGATCAAACTCCAAAATCCAGACCACTTTAGTATTTCAGTAATTTCTCTGATGATCAATACTAGATTCAGCATCAGATATGTTCTGGCCCTCTGAATCTCCTGATTCCACCCAACAGCACAGAGACACTTGTACAATAAAAAAAAGCACCTCCAGTAGCCAAACTGACTCCATACAAGACTGAGACTTCTAAAGTTTACTAATGCCAGTGCGATCCAGTCTCAGGACCATACCCTCAACCCTCACCAGCATATGCTCTGCCAGCCAGCCCTCATCCTTGGCTATTCGGGAAGCAATGCGGAGGGCAAAGCACTTCTTCCCAAGGAGAGAATTTCCTCCATAGCCACTGCCGAAAGACAGGATCTGCCTGGTGTCTGGCAGGTGAGAGATGAGCACCTTGTCTGGGTTACAGGGCCAAGAGTTCACAAGAGGGGCTGGAGTTGAACAGAAAAGGGAAAGCAGATAAACCCTTTAAAAAGTGCTCAAAGCTGGGGCAGGGATATTTTAGCTTCTCAGATCTGTACCTCTGAGAGGTAAAGGTTGTCCTAATGAGTGCTGACAACGCACAAATTCCACTCCTTCAGCCAGCTTCTGCAGAACAGTGGCCCCCATACGTGTCATGATGCCCATACTGGCTACAACATATGGAGAGTCGGTAACCTGGGAGTAAGCAGAGCAGTTAGCAATCAAATACTGTCAGCTCCGGAATACATCAATATACAATAGAGATTTTAATGTGTTACAATCTTGTATTCTCTACCTGGACTCCATATTTACTCAGGTTGGAGCCCACAGGACCCATACTGAAGGGAATCACATACATAGTTCGACCTACACATAGGAGACAGGATTACTCATCAATGCATTGTACCTGTAGGACACACTAGACACACTACACATGTTCCTGCTGGGTTTCACTCCATCATAATCACCATCAAGAAGAAGATAAAGAAGAAAAGGGCAAATAAAGCTAAATGTGAAGGAATCTGAGAGTATAAACATGATTTTAGTTTGGCTGTAGTAAAACTGACTCCCTAATGCAAGTGAACCACAGTCACACACTTCAACAGGGTCTGTTCACAAACACAGAGTGGAAACGTCTTGTCAAACAGCATCACAGGGACACAGTAACAACACTTTGCAGATCTGATCTGCGCTGGTCTCCAGTCGTTCTCCTCTCATTTTGCTGCTAGGATGTACTGGTGTAGTTCAGAAGCCCATGACAGAGCACACTTCTCACCACACCTTTCATAATTGGTCCTAAGCTGTTGGTTAAGAATCAGACTCTATTTAAATCAGAGGGAAGATGGTGAAGTCCAGAAAAAGTACCTGCCATGCAGCCAGGGAAACGCTCCTCTCTGGCTCTCTCCCAGTCTGACTCACTCATCCAGTTGCCCAGCTGGCTCTTAACCCCACTAGCAGGGATGGGGATAGTGTCCCTCTGGTTTTTGGTCACAATCACAGTCCTGCTCTCCACCCGGGCTACGTCTTTTGGGTCTGTACGAGCCAGCCAACTGCAGAGAGAACAAAGAAAAGATTACGCATGACCATTGTGAAGTACTACACTTGAACATAGATGAGTCAATATACACATTCCTGATCTTACCAGTTGTTGTATTTGGGAAGCCTCTTGACCATTCGTTCCTTCTCTAGGCCTGCCAGGATGTTGGCCATTTCCTCTGGTGTTCCCGTTACCACATGTATTCCAGAAGGTTTACATTCTTCCACTGCTCCTTTCACAAACTCTGCCACTGCTGGGGGCAGCGAGCATACCGAGGCCAGGGACCGGACTCGGGCACTGGCCCAAATACCACGCTGTCTGTAAGACAAGGTCCTCGCTTATTGATTTGAGGCATTACAATACACCTATTCCATGAGGATGGGTGGTTCTGAATTGTTTTAAACGTCTCAACAGAGATGCACAACACACACATCACCATTGAGATAAGATGGCATTTAGCAATAAGCTGACAGTAACTGCAATAGATCTATCCATCCATTATTCATCCTGCTTTTGTCTTAACAGGCCAGAATCTGTGTGATATTTTTCCTTTTTATGGGGAACCAGCTCCTTTAGGAGCGACATATGATTTAACCTTATAACGATTTGATTGAAATCAATAAATCAGTCTACTATTTAAAGTTAAGAATTCTCAACATTGATCTCTATAACAGATCACACAGGAAATGACTGACTTAAAATACAACGGGTAAAACAAGTATTGAACACATCACCATTTTTTCACCAAATTTTTAAATTCTTGGTGCTGAATTTAAGTACACCCCAACTGTACCTGATAACAAGCTGTCAGACCCCTAAAGAAGTGTGGGATAAGCTCAGAGGACATTTTGAGAGAGACACTCTTGCAAATAAACTGTTCCTAAAAAAAAAATACTTCAGATGTGAAATGAAGGAAGGAGAAAGTTTAACTGAATATTTAAAATGAATGAAGGAACTGACTGACAAGCTTGGAGCAATAGATGCTATAATTGAAGAGGAAGACCAGATTGTAACTTTCCTGGGTAGTTTGCCATCAAGCTATGCTACAGTTGTCACTGCATTAGAGAAAGATGGACAGCTTGACACTGCAGTTTGTTCAGCAAGCATTAATAAATGAAGAACAAAAGAGAGTGCAAGCAGATGATAAAGGAGCTGCATTGGGTGGTGCATCAGCCATGTCAACGCAAATCATGGTGCATCAAGTGCATCAGTAATAGCCAGCCTGCGGCATCAGCGTCTAAGTCACGACAGCAAATTAAAGGAACTCAAAATCTGGTAAATGGAGTGGAATTTACTACAGAGAAAGGTGCTACCTTCTGTGAAGCTGGTGTGGAGGTCAAGCTGTCTAGAAAACCACACAAGCCAGTGGGAGAGATTCGCTCCAAAAATAAGTTGCAGTTGATCCATAGTGATGCCTGTGGTCCCATGTAGACTGAGTCAATAGGTGGAGCAAAGTACTTTGTGACTTTTATTGATGATTATTCCAGATGTTGCAAGGAAACAAAAGTGAGGTTCTTAGCAAATTCAAGGAATTTGAAAAAACATTTTTCAATGAGTGTGGACAGAAAGTCACAAGGCTGAGAACTAATAATGGTGGGGAACACATATCCAGTGAATTTCAAGAATACTCAAGGTATCCACCAGGAGATAACGGTACCTCACACACCTCAGCAAAATGGTGTTGTTGAAAGGAAAACCAGAACACTGATTGAAGGAGCCAGAAGTATGCTGTCTCATGCTAAGTTTCCAAAAATGTACTGGGCAGAGGCTATAGCAACTGCAGCATATATACAGAACAGGTTGCCCACATCTGTTCTGATGAAAGCAACACCCTACCAGAGTGGAGTGGCAAAAAGCCAGACATGAGTCACATGCATGTCCCAGACACAGAAAGAAGAAAACTGGAAAGAAAGCTATGAAGGTTCCCTTCATGGCATACGCAAACAATGCAAAGGGCAAATATCCATCAATACAGATGAACAGAAAACACTATCTGACGAGGCCACTGTCAGTGAATATGCTAGAGAAAGCAACAGAATCAGAAAGCCTCCAAAGAGATATGGATATGATGAGTTTGCTGACAAAGTAACTGTTGATTATATTGCCAATGTGTATTGTGTTACAGAGCCAAGCACACTAAAAAAGGCATTAATGAGTCCTAATGCAATGGAATGGCAGGAGGTGGCTGACTTGGAATATGAGATACTGCTAGAAAAAGAGACATGGGACTTAGTGGATTTACCAAAGGATTGCAAGGCAATAGGATCAAGGTGGGTGTTCAAAGTCAAGCATCACAGTGACGGACGAGTGGAGAGACACAAGTGTAGACTCGTTGCTAAAGGCTACTCACAGATGTATGGTGCTGATTATGATGAAACTTTTTCACCTGTGGTACGATTCTGCTCGATTTGTACATTACTGTCTTTTGCTGTCCAGAATAATCCACATGTACACCAGATGGATGTAGTAACTGCATTCCTAAATGGACACCTGGAGGAAGAGATCTACATGGAGCAACCAGGGGGTGATATCAAACTAGGATAGGAACATCTTGTGTGCAAACTGAAGAAGTCAATATATGGGCTGAAACCGTCTCCTTGTTGTTGGAGCAAAGCTTTCACAAAGTCAATGAAAGACATTGGCTTTAAACAGAGCACATCAGACCCATGTGTGTTTGTGATATCTCAACAGGAGCTAGAGATGCTAGCTGTGTATGTTGATGATCTGATTTTGATCGCAGAATCAACAGAAAGCATGGATGAGTTGAAACAAGCTCTCAAAAGGTGCTATAAGATGAAGGACATGGGGAGCTGTCCTATAACCTGGGCATCTCTGTTGTTCAAGACAGAGCAAAGAAGTGTGTCTTTCTTCATCAGAAGCATTACATTGAAACCACTCTCCAGAAATATGGAATGAGGATGACTGCCACTCAACAACTGGAAATATATTTTTCCTGAGTGGAGGAGCAGTGAGTTGGTTCAGCAAGAAACAGGCAACAGTTGCACTTTCAACAGCAGAAGCCGAGTATATTGCACTCAGCCAAACAGCTCAAGAGGGTACCTGGCTGAAGTGATTACTGACTGAACTTGGAATGAGTGATTTGCCTACAGTGACTCTGTAGGACAATCAAGGAGCCATTTACTGAACTTGGAATGAGTGATTTGCCTATAGTGATTCTGGAGGACAATCAAGGAGCCATTTCATTCAAGAACTACACACATAGACATTCGCTACCATTACATTTGTGAATGTGGATAGAATGGACAAATACTAGTACAGTATTGTCCAACAGCTGATATGAAGGCAGATATCTTGACCAAGCCACTGTCGAGAAAGATAGATACTTAATTTCTCCCCGTGGGGAAATTCTTGTATTCAGCAGCTCATATAAAGCATATAAATACATAAAGACATCAAAAACATAAGATCACATTACAACACTGTCACACGTAACCACATAAAAACAAGTCAAATAAATTAATAGGTGCAACTGTGCATGTGCATATGAGAGCTATGCGGAGGAGGAGTTGTACAGTCTGATAACTGAGGGGATGAAGGATTGTCTGAAGCACTCAGTCCTGCAGTGCATTGATAGAAGGTGGTCGCTGTGGCTGCTCTTTTGTCTGGAGACAGTGCTGTACAGGGGATGGTTGGGATGTGCCAGGATGCTCATGTTTTATGAGTGCAGCCGACTCCATCCATTCTTGAGGATGGCAGTGGTGTCAATTGACCAGTCCAGTTTGTCATCCAGGTGGACACCCAGGTACTTGTAACTGGACACCACCTCAATGTCAGCACGATCTATGCTGATGAGCAGTGGGGGAGACTTGGACCTACAGGGGTCTATGACCATCTCCTTCTTTTTGGTGGTGTTGAGGAGATATTTCTTTAAACTCTACTAACTGAAAGCCCTCACCAGGGCTTTGAGTACCTTAGGAAAGAGATTGGGCTTTACCCTGTTTAAATCTGTGTAATATGCTTACTGTACTCTCCATTGTTCAATATGTTATGAAAACTGTAAGCAAGGTAACAGGGAATAAGAGGAAAAATAATAAAGAAAAAAGCAAGTTTGGAAGGATTTATTATTTTGGCATTTATATTTGTGATGTTGAGCACTGATCTTAGTTATGGAAATTACTTAAGTGCGTAAATACCAGTGTAAAATTAAGTGGGATTGTTGTAAAAAAAAAAATAATAATAATTTGGTAAGTTGACAGTGTTGCAAAGATGTTATACTGCTTCCTACTGACAGCTTTTGTAAGTGTTTTTTCTGTTCTGAATAAAAAAAATAATGAAAAAAAAAAAACATGTGAGACAACAATTTGAGGGATACCATTCCCCTGTGCCACATTGTGTAACACGGCACACGCTATAATACAGCACACTTTGGCAGGTTGGTAAAGAAGTCTGCCCTCTGATGCAAGAGCATTGCTCTAGGGAATCTGAAACGGCTCATAAGACATTCATCATCGTAGACCCAAAGGCCGTCATGGTCCCTGAAGACCTCCCTCCTAATTCTGCCATTGGCATAGTTCTCTGGCAGTGGCAGCAGTGCCATGGCGCCGTATCTATAGGTTTACAATAATCAAACTGATAATCAGTCCATGCTAACCCCCACCACGAAAAATATTCTTTACACTTAAGTTTGTGAACACAACCCTTTTCTTTATGCCTGGTTTGTTATGAAAAGCATCAAGTAGAGCTGACGAACTGAGAACCGTAAAGTATAATGATTGTTAATGGCTTTGTTTTCCACACTTAGGATTTCATTGGCATTTGATTGTGTTCACAGTATCAAAGGAAATTTTTATGCTATTTACACGTTAGGCAGATGCTTTATTCCATGCGGCTGCGCCTCTTCCTGTGACCCCGAGAGTGGACAATATGACGGAGAGACGGCAGTGATTAAATATAGAGAAGAGATTTTGAACTTTCTGTTAGGTGTTTCTGCAGCAATTACCTAGTCCAATGCAAACTAACGCTTATGAATTAAATTATTCTGATGACATGGCTCCAACGCAAATGAAATGTGTGAAGGGCAATAATAAGCGTTCTTCCCACGCTTCATTTCTTCAATCTGACTTCAGTTCACCACCGCACTGTCTGTGTCACCAATTCCCCTTTTCCTCCAAACTGTGCGTATGCATGGGTAAGAGTTTGCTTAGGGGTGTGCACGTTTTCCCATCAAGTCTGGTTTTTATAGATCACAACCTTTGCGTAGAAGTGACGTATGCCAGTTTTAGGTCCCTGGTCATGACCACTGTGCCACAGGTTGTGGTTTAGCAGATGTGCAGATGTCAGCTTTTGCTGGGTCAGTCAATGAAGGAATGAATCAGCATGGCTGTAATTACTTTACTGAGCTGAAAGAGATCAGAAGGGTAGGGCATTGGCCAAACACCACAAAAACCTTCAAAAGTCTTTTGGAGCAAAAGTCAGGAGCATATTTAAAAAAACTGGAAAAAGTAAAGAAAAGAATAAAACCACAAAAGTTAAAGAAAAAGTTTCTTCTCCTCACATGTAAGTGTGAAGAAAAGAAAGAGAAGAGAGTTGAAGAAGTTCATTCATTCATTTTCTACCGCTTATCCATTTCTGGGTTGCGTGGGGTGCTGGAGCCAATCTCAGCTCACATTGTTCAAGGGCAAGGTACACCCTTAAGAGGTTGCCAGTCCATCGCAGGGCAAGATTTGAAGAACTCTAAGTTGACAGTAGTTGACAGTAGTACTGTTTGAGATAGTTGTCTTGACGTGAGGAGCAGTGATGGCTGGCATTAGGGGGGTGACTCTGGGATGCCAGTGATCACTGTCAAGCCTCCTGGAGATGTTGTGGGATTAACTAGACGAAACACTGGTGAAAGGAGAGTCCCACCTGATGGCCCCAAAGACATGTTAGCTAGCACTGCTCACTGGCCTAGTTAGATATTATCTTTAGGGCACATAGGGCAGGGCGAAAGTTTGTTCTTAGGGACCTCGTCACTGAGTCTGGTCTATTTTTTTGTAGCCGAGGTTTCTTGTGTGTACTCTGAAGAGTAAATCATCAAGTTGAGATGAACAAAAGGACATCCACAAACACATGGCTCAATTATCAGTTCTCCACCATGGACCAATAAGTACAAACAGAAATGTTATTATCTATAATGAACTGGGAAAATCATGGTTTCTCATTCCATGCAATCCGTTATTCAACCACTGAAATATACTTAATAGAATAGCTGAAACCAATCAGTTCATAACTGTACTTGATACATGCCATCTGATGACCTACTAACTAAATCTATAGTCATAATTATATGGGACACATCAAGGTTACATGTTTGATTATAGATGGTACCTAATCTGGTACCTATCTCCTTCTCTCTTTCTTATCTGGGTGATGTTTTGATGGTAAGGAGTTAGCAGGACAGGGTCTTGGGTCCATAACACTAGCCTTCTCATGACCTCCTGTACCAACTACACACAGACCCTGGGCATGTGTCCACACTACTCTTTATCTGTGCAGCTTACAGTATTACCCTGGCCATTATGACACGTTTTCAGAGGCACTTCAGCCAAATTTAGCTGAACAGAGGTCTCACTGTCTGAGCCAAAGACCCATTATACCACGACATAAGAACAAATGTATCTGATCTGAATTATCCTCCTTATAGTTCCAGTGTGATCAGGTTTCATACAGAACATTTTGACAGCTTCTGTGAGTTGAGTTCCACAAAGTGGTTATTTTGACAGAGTATGGACTTCAGGAAGGCAAGTAGAGGTGAAAATTGGATGGATGAGATTAAGGATTTTTTTCAATAAGAAAGAGGATTGAAAAGAAAAAGGGGAAGAAAAAAGCTAGGAAGATGGAGAAGCTTAAGGGTGTGGAAGAAAGACAGGATGACAGAAAGGAGGTTGCAAGGTGGAAAAGAGAATCTGAGGAAGGGTGCTAATGTCAGCTTCTGTTAGCTGTATATTTCTGCCTAAACAGACTGATGAACTTTGACCCACCCACCCTACATTTTGTCCCAACCTACCCATTTCCCTTCCCCACAGTGGATGAGAACTATCACCCACACACATGAACACACACTGACAATGTGTTGCTTCAAGTTCAACAGGTTTTCTTCCAAACACACCTCCAAATCAGCAACCAATCCTCATACAGGGAAAGGCTTACACACCTACACTCCCCCTCACCACCTTGTTGGCTCCTGATCCACATTCCCTGTAGGACATAGTCTACACATGGATCTAGGGAAGGAACACACACACACACACAGCCTGCACTGAGAACACAGGGTACATAGGGAGTGAGCACACAAAGCATTCAGTAATGACTGCAGTCACTAACAGCTTCTCATGCAGAAATACAAAAACAAAGGGGTCTTCTACACAACCCACGTGTGTTACCACGGTATCATTAAAACGCAGCTGTAATAAAGACACCCACTGTGTGTTTTCCACAGATGTGGGGGGGCTGCGCTGCTCTATTATTACCTCTTGGACTTGTTAAGACGTGTTAAGGATCACTGACATGACGTCCGTAGATCAAGTCTGACTAGTTTCTGGAACCAGGTGTCATAACAAAATTAATTTAAGATGAGCTGGATGAATGAACAAAACATCTAAATAATCATTGAACTAAATAAGTTTAAATCCACTGACCCTGAAACAGCAGTCCACCCCAGGAGGAAAACGGAAAGAAAACAGTGTAAGCACGGGCTACATCGTGAGTTCAGTGGATACGCTGTCTAAGGGACAGAGCGGCTGCGTGTCTCAAGGAAATGAATTGAATGATAAAGTTCATGAAGCTAAAACCCGACCTAAAATAAAACTAGGACCCAGACTCGGGGACTCACCTCCGGATCACTCCTAGGAGAAGACTTGACATCTTTGCACAAAGGATCATATAGAACAAACAGTGGCTGCATGTGAGTTGAAGGTGTAGTGAGGAACGCTGTCACAGCCGTTCTCTGCTCATATCTGCGCACTCAGACTTTGCACTTTGTTCCCCGTGACATGCTGTAGCACCTGAACGGCCAGCGTTTCAAACTTCAGATCCGGATCTAGGAGGTCATTCCTCCCCACAACAGACCCGGCCGACTGGTGCACCAAAAACTAACTATGGAGCCTCAACCCGGAAACACGAGCAAACGGAAACGGATCTTGAGCCCCCTGATCCATCCCCAACACCATCTTAAACAAATTTGAACCAATTTCAACCATGTGAAAGGGAAGTTCAGAAACAACTTTTCAATCACTTTATAATCTGTGAAATGTTAATGTTTTTCTGCACTGGATACCACCTACAGTCTATTAATTAGACAGTAATAGAAACCTCTACTGTATACTTTTTTGTGTATTTATTAGTGTTCTGTTACTTTGAGAGTCGGTTTACTTATTTGTTTGTTTATTTATTCTCAATGTTTGTGATGTTTTATTATCACAGATTTAGTATCCAGTGCTCATCCAGCTTTAGTCTTCAAACATGATGATTTAATCAACTTGGTCTCATGTCTCTGTTCTTTATAAATTGTCCCAGGCTGAGTCCAGAGAGGCCAAGAGACAGAAGATTGAGACTGAATTGGAGGAGCTGTAACTGAAACTAAGAAACTGAGTCAGAGAGAGATGGACTAAAACAGAGAGACTCAAAAACCAAGAATGCAAATGAGAATGAGAAATTGAAACTGAGAGATAGGTAGTAAGAGAGAGAGAGAGAGAGAAACAGAGACATCAAGGGAGACTGGGAGACAGAAACAGGAATGGTTTTACCATTCCAACAATCAAAAGCTCAGCTTTATGAGCATTTAGAAGAATGGTAAGTTTTACCATTCCTGTTTCTCAGTGTCACAATGTGACTGAGACAAACACAGAAACTGACAGAAAAAACGCCACCAACAACAACAAACAAACAAACAAAAAATGGGACAGAAAGACTAAGAAACTGAGACTAGGATGGATGGAGAAGCTGAGAGATAAAAAAAAAAAACTGAGGGTCCTGAGACTGACAGACAGACTGAGAATCTGACTAAAGGCTAAGTGACTGAGACAGAGAGATGCAGATTAGGAGACTGAAACTAGTTCAGATGACTGAGAGACTAAGAGAAAATCTGAGACAACAAATGACAAGAGACTTATGCGAAAGAGAATAGACTACAGTTATATTATAGTTGTTGTGATATGTTATTTTTCCTAGCCTAGTCTTCAGTCTTCTCTTTTGAGTCTAATTCTCCATTGCTCTGTTATTCAGTTTCTCATTATTTGCATTTCAGTTGGTTTGTCTCAGTTTCTTTATCTCAGTCTCAAGCAAAGTAAGACAGCCTAATAAAATTCTTAAATAAAAATTAGCCTTTAGCTGCTTATTAAATAAATCAACAGAAATACACTCTAAAATCAGGACGCAAGGCATTCCACGACCTAGGGGCCACTGTTTCAAAAGCTCTGTCCCCTTTTATTTTCAAAATGGGACAAAGCCCCCCAGAGGTGACTTGACTGGACTTTAGATTGTAGACTTTAGTCAGAAGTCTAGTAGCACTATTCTGAATCAATTGTAGTTGATCAATGGATGATTTGCTGAAACAGGTAAAAAGTGAGTTGTAGTAATCCAGGTGTGAGGAAACAAAACCATGTATAATCATTTCTAACTCAGATTTGGGATGCAACACACTTGAGTTTTGCAATATTTCTTAGGTGAAAAAACATGGACAAATCAAGTGTTTGACATGTTTATGTAGAGTCATAGCCTGATCAAATTTTACACCACACAACATTTTTCAGGTCAGAATATGCAACAGAATTTAACGGAATACTGTGCACCACCCCAGAAATAGTGCTGTTGGCAGCAACAACCAAAAGCTCAGCTTTATGAGCATTTAGAAAGTTACTGGCCATCCATCCTTTAATTGCAGGCAGACAATCTGATAACATTGAAATTATTAATCTGATCAGGACTAAAAGAAAAATATAGCTGAATGTTGTCTGCATAGTAGTGGTATGAAGTCCCTCTAAACTTAATAAAAATGCTTCCCAGAGGAAGCAAAAAAAAAAAAAACTGGACCCAAAACCAAATCATATGGCATCTCACAGGATAAGGCAATTGGGATACCATGATCAACAGTATCCAAAGTTGGACTAAGATCAAGCAGCTTCAGGATAGAGAATTTGCCAGCAACAGAGAACATTATTATATTATTTGAGTTTCTGAGGATAGTGGTTTGATTGGAGTGCTTCTGACAAATGCCAGACCAAAATGTATCAAATCAGTAAGCATTAGTAAGATGACTGGCAACAACCTTTTCTAAAACCTTTGAAATAATAGGGAGCATGGATATAGGTCTGTAGTTGTTGGGCAAAGATGGGCCCAGATTAGGGGTTCTAAGAAGGGTCTGAGCAAGAGCCAAAATAATTATGGACAGCCAGATTCTATCTATTAGAAGAGATAAGATTTGCAAAATAAGAGACCCTTATATCCTTAACCTCTAAACAAGCAATCAATATTTTCATGATTGAAAAGAACCAAACTGCTGCTGCTTGCAAAGAGGTGATTCACCACATGCGAGCATTTCACATTTTTCTCAGACAGACAATATGTTTTAAAAGATAGTTTGAAAAATGCACAGATATGGCCCATCACATACAGCTCATCAGACTGAACACTGGCAATGTTTCGACCAAACATAAAAACAAGGTCAAGAGTGTTACTTCTAATATGAGCATGTTGGGTAAAATTCAACGATTCAGTAATGTTATAGAAATTAATAGTTCAATTGTGGCTGGCACTGTTAATTCACAGCAAGTAGGTCGTAGGTTCTATTCCTGGGCCTGGGGCCTCTCCGTGCGAAGGTGGTATGTTCTTCCTGAGCTTGCATGGGTTTCCTCGAGGTTCCATCCAAACACATGCAAGTTTAGGTTAATTTATTGACACTAAATTGCACGCAGAAATTAGTTTGAGTGTGAGTGGTTGTTCATCTTTGTCTATGTCTATGTGTTGACCTGTTGCTGGACTGGCAACCTGTCTAGGTGTACCCCGTCCTCACCCAATGTCATCTGGGATTGGCTCCAGCAGCCCCTGCAACCCAGACATGGATAAGCAGTAGAAAATGAATGAATGGCGAGCTAAATTGTCAGAAGTGACAAGAATTGAAGTCACCTCTTTCCCTTTTTCTGATAGAAGCAAAAAGAAATCACTAAAATCAGAGTTTTAAAAAATATTGAAAATAACAAGAGGCAGTAAACAAAAATGCAATAAAATGGGGTGAAAATTCCAGATTTTGGTTACCATAAGTCCAAATGTAGAGTAAGCACCAGAGTTCACTTTCTAAGTTTTGAAGCAATTCTTTTGCACATTAGCTAAACCCCCTCCCTTGCCTTGCCTTGGTCATAGGGGCACTGTTGAAATAACATCCCAGAGGACAAAGTTCATTCAAAGACGCATAATCATTATTACTTTGCCAAGTCTCTATGAGGAGCAGAAAGTCCAATTCATTTATGATGAGATAATCGTTCAGTATGAACAATTTGTTGGTGATAGAGGGAATATTCAGTAACAGTAACTGTCTCTCAATATCTCATCTCTCTTAATCTCAGTTTTCCAGTCTCATGATTTCTAAATGAAATTAGATTTTTTTGTATAGCACCAAATCACAACAAATTTACATCAAGGCACTTTACATATAGAGCAGGTCTTGACCAAACTCTTTATAAAACAATTTAAAGAGACATAACGGATCCCCCAATGAGCAAGCACTCACTGGCAAGGAAAAACTTTCTTTGAGAGGCAGAAACCTCGGGCAGAAGCAGGCTCAGGGGGGGCAACCATCTGCCTCGACTGGTTGGGTTGAGAGAGACTCACCAGTGGAGGCAAAGTTGGGTAGAGTAGGGAGAGAATGAGAGCAGGAGGAGGGGACATTCAAAACAGGAACATGATGCTGCATGAAGTTCATGGAGATGATGCTGTAGTGTGGAATTTCTGTCTCTCAGTGTCTCAGTTTCAGTTTATCAGTCACAATTTCTCAGACTCTCTCAAGGTACCCATACGTCAGATGATTTGAAAGATTTGGAAAAGACTGAAAGACTGCCGTCTCATGCAAGATGTAGGAATTTTGTGGGGTAGGTTTTTGGTGACAACCTAGTTACAGGCTAGTCTCCGAGTATGATTTGAGTGATTTGTGCAGAAAAAAAATAAAATAAAAACATCAGCAAAAAGAATGTGTGAACAGAATGTGGGCATGGCCCTGGTTGTATGGACAGGTACAGCAAAGTCTGTCAAAGACAACTGGAGTGTCCCTGGAAACTTGGTAAAGGAATTCACAGTATTTACATGATAGGTTGTCTATGGGATTCTATTGTCTTGAAGGTGCCAGTTAACTTCCTTTACTGATTAAAGTACAGTGATTAAAATAAGTATTGAACACGTCACCATTTTTCTCAGTAAATACAGTTTGAAAGGTGCTACTAACATGAAATTTTCACCAGATGTCAGTAACAACCCATGCAACCCACACATGCAAGGAAATCAAACCTTAGATGCCCATTAATTAAGTTATGTGTAATAAAATGGAATGACACAGGGAAAAAGTGTTGAACACGCTTACTTAAATTTGTTTAATACTTTGTAAAAAAGCCTTTGTTGTTAATAACAGTCGTCTCCTGTATGGAGAAACTAGTTGCATGCATTGCTCAGGTATGATTTTGGCCCATTCAAACAGTCTTCAAATCTTGAAGGTTCTGCAGGCTTCTTGTATGAACACTAATCTTTAGTTCTTTCCATAGCTATTCTATTGTATTCCAGTCAGTTGATTGACTAGGCCATTCTAACAGCTTTATTTCCTTTCTCTGAAGCCAAGTGAGAGTTTCCTTGGCTGTGTGTTTGGGATCATTGTCTTGCTGAAATGTTCACCCTTGTTTCATCTTCATTGTCCTGGTAGATGGCAGTAGATTTTTATTAAGAATGTCCCGGTACATTTTCCCATTCATCCTTCCATCAATTACATGACGTTTGCTATATGCTGAAAAACAGCCCCATACTATAGCCCACCTCCACTTCACTGTTGGTATGTTGTTTTTGGGGTGATGTGCTGTGCCATTTGACCTCCAAACATGGTGTGTATTATGGCATCTAAAGAGTTCAATTTTGGTCTCATCTGACCAGAGTATATTTTCCCAGTGTTAAAGTTTAGCTCATCCTTTCTCATTTCTCTCAGAGAGTACCTGCAGAGACAGCAGCCAACCAAACTTACTCTCAACGCAAATAGATAACATACACAGAAGCACACTCACAATGGAATCAGGCATTTCACAGTTATGAAAGGCAACTTTCAGAAATGCAGCACAAAGCCAAAAAAAATAGGACAAGAATCCAGGAAATTCATTTTGTTCAGTTGTACACTTGTTCTACAAATAACCACTTTCTCTCTGAGATCCACATCCAGAGTGTGTTTTTGAGAAGAACACAAGACTTTCTCTCCTCTACCACCTTCCTTTCCTTCCTTCAGTGAAAAAACCTTTGTGCTCCATTGTTTTTTAATATCTGCTCTGAGCTCAGAAACACACACCACAGTTGGAATCACTAACTCAATCACTAACTCACTAACTCAATCAAATCACACAATCAATAACTAATGGTGTCATTGTGAACATGATTAACCTTTGCCCTCTGGGTTCAACCTTCAGTTATACATCTCAGAGGGAAGAGTTACTGTGTAAATACAGATATTAAGCAGCGTTGAATGAAACACCAACTACTGGGTGGTTGATGTTGCCAGGCTGATCACTTAATTTCTCAAACTCATTTGTTGGATCCTGGTGAGATGAACGTTACATGTCCTACTAATGAAACAAGCAGAGCTCAGCAGAACTTCATTATATGCTCCACCTCAGTCCACATTGTAGCCGGTGACCTTTGACCTAGACCTTAAAAGAGTGTCTGAGCTTTCTGCAGCTGTTGTGTGGAGAGACAACATTGTACACATGACATCAAACTGTATGTTTGCTTATTGTAGTGTCTTTCTCTTGGCGCTATCACCTGTAGTAGAAGCAGCGGCGCCTGGTGGACACAGCTGGAAACTTTAGATGTGGATCAGATGTAATCACAAGAGAGACCAAATTACAGATGTGCAATTAGGGCACAGCTGTGATGATGGGAGTCATTAACTGATCAATAACTAACTGACTGGTAAAATGCACCTTTTATCATTAGTGACTCGGGCTCCTCGGGCTAACCTAATATTATTCCTCCTCCATAAGAATTTTGATTACAAACTCGTTGAAGGGCTTTAAATTCACTCCCACGGACCAAACCCCATCATCCAGGGCCTGTTTGGGATCGGTGTGCTATGGTTTTTCTGGGTAGAATACGATATTTTGGCACTGTAAATGGTGAAAACACAGCCAAAAAAAACCCCATTCATTTCTAATAAGAGATGGTGAAAATCCCACAAAATCTTCAGCTTTTTCAAACTTATTTTGGCATACTTCCAGCTATACAGTCCATTTAACCTTTAAAACGGAGGAAAATATGTCTACGAAGTCATAATTTCATCTTTCTGATATCTCTTATATTTTTTCATCAGTGATTGTTCAAGTCTCATGCTTGTCTCATTTCTTTTCTTCTGAAAATTTCAGTTTCCCGTGTGTGTATTCCATTGAATGTTGGTGTCTTCAGTTAGAGTGCGTCTGTGAGGTAATGATTATCGGGGAAAAAAATTGTAAATCGGCCACCCGCGCACATCGTTTGAGGTACATTGCGCCATTTTTTCCAAAATAGTAGAGATTTTTGTCCTCTCTTGAAAAATGTGTTTACTTTAACAGCCAGACAAACCAAATTTGAACTGTGCCCCTCTAAAGGACATCTCTCCTATTCCTCCCCATGTATTTTCAGATTTTTTTAAATTGCACCCATGTCAACATTTTACATCCTAGTACACACATAGCTTCAGACACTTGTTGTGGCGTTCAGCATTTGCTCAGTTTTTTGATAGGGATTACCATTTTGTCACAAATTGCCCCAGGGTGAGAGGCTCAGCGACCTGTTTTCTAATGGGCTTTCTGAGAAGGATGATGCAAGCCAAACTCAGACAGACAGCTGCAGTCAGTGATGTCATCAGACTGCTGATCAGCTGTTATTACTGACATTTGTGTTAGACTGCAGGACACACACAGAGACTGATATACAGATGCATACATACATACAGACACACATATGCAGACATACACAGACACACACACATATAGACGGAGAGGCACACAAAAACACAGCCAGACACATACAAAGACACACAAATATACAGACAGTCAGCCCTATACATGAGCACATACATACATACAGAAACACATATACGGACATACACAGACACAAAAATATGCAGAGACATGAACACAAACACACAAAGACAAATATAGAGACATACTCACACACACATACAGGCAAATATAGAGATGCACACAAAAACAGCTGATCAACTGTTACGAATGACATTTTTGTTAGACTACAGAACACACAGACTGATCTACAGATGCACTCACACACGTATATGTACACACAAATAAACACAGAGAAACACAAACAGACACCAATCTACAGAAAGACAGCCCTATGCAGCCCTATTCAGCCCTAGTAACACATACACAAACACAAACAGATACACAAACACACACAGCTGACACACACACATTGATACATACAGACACACAAAAAAAACAGACACAAACACACAGCTGATGAACATTATAACTATGGCCATCAGTTTGACTGATTTCTTCTCTGACTCTGACAAATCGATGTACTCACCCCTGATTCCTCTGATATGAGAGCAGCTGATCAGCTGTTACTACTGACATTAATTAAAAGCTGCAAAACACACACAGACAGATATAGAGATGCACTCAAACACATATACAGACACACACACGCACAGACAAATGTACAGACGCACTCATACATATTTATAGACACAAACAGAAACAAATATACAGACGCACAGACACACACACAGACAAATAAACAAACACACAGACACACAAATTTACACACAGAAATACACATGAAGAGACACGAACAGAAACACAGCTGACACACACAGACACAACAGTTAGACTGTACTTGTCAGTTTTTACAATAGTGTCTCAGGCAGTATGTGTGAAATAGATGTCTGAAAAAAATAAATATAGGTGTAAAAACACACGTCTGTCTGTGTATATTCTCATTTACACAGGCCATAGTCATATGCAGCCAACAATTGAATCGAGAGCAACTGAACTCGGGACTTAGATTTTGTCTAAGATGTTTTGCTTCTTATCCAAAGGGCTTCATCAATTCCTAATGCCTCAGTCTGACAGGTCAAGTCAACGTCCCCGTCCCGGCAGCAGCCCCCCGAGTCACTCTCAAAATTTCTGCCAAGGAATTTTCTAGCTTATCACTGGATCTTGAGATGGGACATCAAATAAACTACAAGTCCCACAATGCAACAGGACTGTCGCTACTTAAAGGGAAAGTCCGGAAGAGTCAGAGAACTTTCATTTTCCCTTTTGTTGCTGAGTGGAGTAATGCCCACGTCGTGCTCGTTCTAAACTAAAAGATAAAGCGTCTTCCAGTGGTCTAGGTTTATGTTCAGGCGTAAATTCACTTCACACTAATCTTTAGAAACTGCGCGGACCCCCGGACTACTCATGGCGTCCATGGATATTCACCTTAGCTCGAAGAAGCAGGTGAGGGCCGCTGGGTGTTAGCATGTTACACTGAGCCTTTAGAGCTAGTTTACCGAACCAACCAGTGAAGAAATGTTTTAGTCCATTACATCTAGAGATAGACGGCGGGTCTTCGAGGTCTGAGGTCTTTTGTCTGTGAAGTTGGGACATTTATAACTCACCATTTCTCTTCTATGCAGGTTGATGATTTTTGCCTGAAGCTCACAACTGAGGTGATTTACAGTTTCCCATTGCACATGTCTGAGAGAATGACATGTGACATACATATATTCCAGCTCGGCTGAAATATATAATATATCATATGATGATGTTTTACCACAGGCAGAGGACCTTGTATCCAAGTTCTTTCCTGATAAAATGGAGGATCTGCAGATGTTGCTAAAGGTATCAATCTATTTTATCACATAGACTGAGGTCTGTAACATCTAAGGAGTCTTTGGGGATAGGGACAGATTTAGAATGGCCTAGTTCTGATTGAATTATTTATCTGTCAGACATCTTTCAGCTATGATGATATAGCATCAGTTAAGGCTCCTTTGGACATCCCAGTTCCGGACCCATCAAAAGAAGAGGCCAAATGCAAGAAGAAAGAGGTTAGTCCCTCCTTATGTTTCAGCTTCTGCCTTATGAAGAACTCAAACACTGATTTTATTTTGAGGGCGCAACTGCCAAAGCACATGTGCATCATAACAGAGGAAAATCAGACAGGAATAATGTAGTATAACAATAATAGACCTGGCATTATGGTGACAATTGGTTGGGGAAGTGCAAATGGTTTGGATGAAGGTTTTGCTAGTTTTCCTGAAGTCAGAGACCTGTGAGACCTTGCAGGTATTTTCCAGTGTCCAGAGTAGTCCAGTGTATCCGGGATCATTCAACATCTGCCATAATCTGGTTGGAGCAATGTGCCAGTGCAGACAAGTCTTTTTTTCTGTTGCAGAAGGAAGCAAATGACACAAAGAAGGACAGCGAGAAAGAAGAGGAGGGTGCAGGTAAAGACGGGGAGACTAAGAGGTCACAAGGATTCTGATGTCAGTGTGTGTCACAATTTCAGGACACAGGCCATGCCCCTACCTCCCTTGTCATTTGACAAGATCATTAACAATACCTTAGACATGTCTCCTCCTTGTGTTTCCTCCCTCCACTGGCTGTAGAGCCCAGGTAAAGGTCTGACAGACTATTACTAAGTGATGTTTCTCCTTCAGGGCCTCCCTGTGGTCCAATCTGCATTAATGAGCGGGTGGAGAGTCTCCTGCAGGAGGTGAAGCCTCAAATCCAGACCCTGAAGGAGAAACTCAACACGGTGAGTCTTCTGGTATACTTAATACACATTGAATCAGACTAAAATATGATGTATGATTTGTATGGTCATGGTGATTTTCTTGTCATTTGTTCAGGTTTCCATGTGGGTACAGCTCCAAATCCCCAAAATTGAGGATGGGAATAATTTTGGTGTGGCTGTGCAGGTTAGTCTCATTGATTTTTGATGGTGTTCCTCTCAGGTGAAGCTGAGCTTTGTTTTTGTCTGGCAGGAAAAAGTCTTTGAGCTGCTGACCAATACTCGCACCAAAATCGAAGGCTTCCAAACCCAGATTTCAAAGTAAGAACATATTTTATGTTATGCTTATGTTTGTACCAGTTACAGATCTTTTCTCTTAATATTCAGAATATGCTGTGTGCTAAGGCACCATAAAACAGATGCATCATCAATATTAAATATTAAATATTAAATATTAAATATTAAAGTTAATCTTTAATTTTAAAAGGAGTAATAACACTAACAATGGGAAAGATTAACTCGAATAAAACTGAACTGGCACCTGGAATATAGCCTGCTGAGAAGCATTTACATTAATTTTGTGTCCTCTGTTTTGTCAGATATTACAGTGAGAGAGGGGATGCTGTGGCCAAAGCCTCCAAACAAGCTCACGTGGTCAGTATGTTGTCTTCAGTTGTGGGTTGGGGTCTTCTCTGTGTGTGTGTGTGTGTGTGTATGTATATATATATGTATATATGTGTGTATATATGTGTGTGTGTGTGTGTGTGTGTGTATATATATATATATATATATAATGTATGTGTGTGTGTCTTCTGGTATACATATATACCAGTATGTATATGTATGTGTGTATACATACATACATACATGCACACACACACACTGATGGCCATCTCTGCTTTTCCCTGTAAACTTAGTGTGTTTGTTTGTACTTTAGGGAGACTACAGACAGCTGGTCCATGAACTGGACCAGTATCAGTATTGTGAGCTTCGCTTGGTGGTCCTGGACATCCGCAACACATACGTAAGAAACACTGTTTGTTGCTCTCCCATTGTGTGATTACGTGAACACGGTAGGATCATATAACCACAGTCATGTCCACACACATTTGCTGAACCTTGCCAGTCATCTCTTGTAAATTCCCTGGATACCAAAAATCTATAAATTACTCCAGCAGTTTCAGCTGTGAGGAAGGATGAATGTACCTAATACCTCAATACCGTTTATGTTGTCCTGCCAATGTGGATAATCTTCGATAGCCAGTGTTTTAGGTAATGATGATGAATTCTTCTTAAATCACACAATTGTGTCTTTATCTCTCCCTCAGGCTGTGCTGTTTGACATAATTAATAAGAACTATGACAAGATCAAGAAACCCAGAGGAGACGGGAAGGCTCTAATCTACTGAGTAGGACACCAGAGCAAATACAACTGTGTCTCCTCATGTAACAGAACCCACTCTAGCTGAATCCCTTTTCTTAGAGTCAATGGGTTTTGGTTCAGATTACAAAATAAAGCATCCAGATTTTACTTGTCTCATCTCAGTTTGTCTGAATAGTAATTCAACCTAATATTTTTCATGAACATTGACTTCTAATGAGGGGACCTTGGTATTCCCCTCTGCAGAGTTTGCATATGATATTTTACATCTGCAAGATTCTGCTCACATGAGAGACCCTCTTACCTTTTAAAATACTATAGGCATCTTACTTTGGGTATAACTGTGGCTATTTGTTAATTGTCATGGACACAATGAGTCTGTCTTCTGGTATACCAGCTCACACTGAGTCTGCGCCATCCGTGATAAAATAATTTCCACCCCAAGTACTTCAAGTACCCCAAGTAAGTGTGCAAGCAAACGCAGTGGTAGGAACGTTCACGTAGCAGGCAGAACTACACACACAAGGTAGATGACTTTAAATTATTCTACAACGTGCCTGGACAGTCTGGGAGGAAAAGGCAGACAGTTCCTCCACCGGCAGCAGGAAGCACAAGCAGAGAATGAGGATGTCCTGGGAAACGTTGCAACACCTCTACATATAGGTAGCGAGCCGAAGCCGTTCATCTGCGCAAGTTTTACAAAATAATGATCCTTATGCAGGGATGACCTGGATTTGTAAAATTGTAAAGTTTATTTTGTTCTTCATCAGATCTGGGTTGTTGCCACTCGATTATTGCACATTTGTCCACAATTATAATTTAAAGTTTTTTTTTAATATGCAGGGAAACGCCGCAGTCTATTATAATAGTTTGACCAATAGAACACTTAAGATTTCGAGGAGGGCCGTTTTTAGCCTATCGGATTTAGCTTCACTGAGCACAGCTGTTCAACGGAGGAATTGAGATTGGAATGGAATTCCAATGGAAATTCATATTTTTATATTGTAATGAACCTCAACATGGGGATAAATAACTGCATAAGCTATACAATTATTGCTGCCCCCGCCTTTTTTCCTTGACATGGTCCGGTGTCAGCCGAGAAGACACACTTACAACGACATATCAAAAAAATACACTTAATCAAATCATAGGACAACAGCACGTTCATAGTAGGCCGAATAGAACTGATCAAATACTCCAAATGCCCTCAGACACACCGGCCCCCACTGAATAACGCAGCACACTCACTATACGTACAATCAACGGGCGAGTACAGCACACTGAACTTCACGCGAAGAAAATCAGCAAACATGATCACACAGTATTATGGGGTACTCACCGATTAAACTGTGATAACATGGATACACCCCGTATCTATCAGCTAACTTCCTCCCTGCTGCTAAAAATGCATTAAAATAGGCTATAACACCTGATAGGTTGTAGATGCCTTCTGAAATCTCAAAAAAGGATGTGACTTTTTAAGTCTTGCATTGAGTAAGTGAGCCTTGTATGTTGGAATGTTAACTCCCTCCCTTTCCAGGACAACTTTCTTAAAAAGCATATTCAGCTTAAAGAATCGAAGCACCTCCATTTTGTTTACAAGTTTCTTCTCGATCACGGTTTTACGGAAATGCTTGCACTTATTCTCATGCAAGTTGCTTTCTGTGTTCTCACTTTTCTTTTTTGACATCTACTATGGAATTACGTTTGAGCCAAAATATTCAAACTAAACTTTAGAAATATCAAACAAAAATACAAAAATTTTAGAGTAAAACTCACCAAAGCAAAAACAACAAAAAAAAGTAATCTCGAAATGAAAACTCACGATTTACAAACAAATTATCTGTGTCATTTTGTAAAGTATTGGTCTTTTACTCTTTTCATTCCATGTCCTTTGGACATTGTTTACAGTTCCCTTTTTCTCGCACCAAGCTGTCTCCGTTGAGCTTCCAGATTTTTTGCTTGCGGTTCTGACACAAACCTCTCGGTTGGGCGGGTTCTTTAAGAGGTGCATCGCCATTGGCCAATGAGTTTTTAAATGACAGCTCCATGGCTAGAGCGCTCACTCAGTGTCCCAGTATTTGTTCAGCGCACCAGAGGAAACCACAAATTCAGGCTTCACCTTGGTTTGAGGCTGTGCACCATTTTTATTCCGCTACATCACTGGGTCATGACATCACAATTATTGTATGTGAAGACACATACTTTATTCATATATGTAGTGTTTGTTAAAGCAACACTAACCATGCACGTTAATATGTTGTACAAAACAGCAACTTTAGTAAAACTGCACTGTAAAAAAAAAACCTGATATAATGAAAACCTGTCTGCAGTAATTTTCTGTAAACATAAGTAAACATATAAACCAGTAGACGGTAAATTCCTTTAAAAATAAAAGATATACTGTAAGCCTAATTACAGTCTATCAGTGAAAAAACATGGTAAAACTGTAAGCTATAGTACAGTATTTTATTGCAAGGTTCAACTTTACAGTCAATTACTGGCAGCTGTGGTTGCCAGAATTTCACCGTACAACACATATGGAATTACAGTTTGTTGGAGTAGATTTTACAGTCAGCAACTGGAAATTGGAAATTATAAAGGAAATAACCAATTAAGCCCATTGTAAACCAAAGTACAGACTACAATTGATAAACTTTAAACACGTCTCTTTGCATATACACATTCTCTGTGAAAAGCAGAACTTGTTCAGTATACCCACAAGGCAGTGTTGACATCTTGAAAAGACAGTGTGTGTCCATACATATGGAGGATAGTCCATGGTGGAAGAAAGAAAACATCATGAAAAAAGGAACCACTTGCCCTGGGTTGATCAACAGTAATGAGTCACTGAGCCCAGACTTAGCTGAAGAGGGCTCTTAACATGGACATGGTGTTCATGAAACTGGAACTTAAAGCATTCAGGAGTCACCAGTTCTGCTTGAAGACTCATATGTTGTCCATCAGGTGTCCACTGTAGAGTGGCATGATCCTCTTTGCAGCCAGAAAACAGAAACAAATCAAAGGTTAGATTGATGCAGTGCCTGAGCATGATACCCACAGAGATAAATTTAGCCTTTTGTGGTTAAACTGAGCTCCAATGAGCTATACATAAAATGAAACCAGCGCTCTGGAATATAGTTTTGCAGGTCATCAGGAGTATTTCATTTATTTTATTGTATTAGTGTGAAAGGTAGAAACAGTCACTTTCCAGGAAGAAATGATCATCAGTATTTGTTTCACCCTTGTCGAATTGCAGCCTAAATACAGACAGCCCTGACCAAATAACCAGCCAAACAGGGTCGCACAGTACACAGATATTAGGTATCGAGTATCATGATACTAAACTTGGTAATGTTGGTATCATGACTACAGTAGCACATTTTATGTAATATTTCCTTCTAATCTTAGGTTCTTAGATTAAAACTGAAAATCAATTTACCACATACAACGATGCATGGTGTCACAGGAAAGTTTTCCACTTGTACTTCTTCTGCCAGACATGTATCCTCCACATAGTGGAAGAGGTTCTCCTCTTTTTCATCGAAGCAGGAGAGAAGAAGGAGCACCATAACTTTCACGCCTTGGATTTGAATATCTGACCATCACTGTTGTCACTTAGAACATCTGAGGGAGACTCAGTTGAATGCTCCTCTGATTTCTGCCACAGGTCAGACTCTAACAGACATTTCAAAGTCTCTCTCACAGGCACATAGTAGGCAAACCTATCTTTTCTGTTCTCATCTCTTCCTAAAAACATTTTCTTCGGCTCCACATAGTTGAACTTTTTTTTTTTTTTTAAGTTCTTGAGCAGCACACGGCGGGTGCAAAACGTTCACATTTTGTTAACCATTGTTTTGGGAAATTTTATTGAGTAAATGTAATTTTCTCCTAAGAAAACCTTTTTTATTGCTCATAACGTATACTCTTACCAGTTTTACCAACATATCAAAAACGTAAGAAATAAAATTAATATTATGTAGAATTCAGTTCAGCCTTTTGGTCTGGCCCTCATCTGATAATGTAATTTTTTAGATGGGCCGTAAGTTTACTCAAACTATATGTTTGACCCAACTCATGTATGTTTTGTATCTCCTCAACAATGTTCTGTATGGTCAAAGCAGGCAGTAGGAACTCACCCTGTAATTTCAAATAGAATAAAGAGACATTTCTGAGAAAAAGAACACTGAAATCTGATATCTCTGATATATACATATCACCCTTATCTTTACCTGTCCCTGTACTTGTGTCATTCACTTGAGCGCCAAAGTTATCTGATTCAGTTTGAACAGATGATGATTATGAAGCAGACTCTCTGTATAAGTCACTGATACTGATTTGTGCATCTCCTGACTGGACATCTCACAGCACGTCCTTCCACAATATACTCCTTCAAGTGAGCTATCAGATCTTTTGTATCTGGCGCTCACACAACGCCATCGCGCATTTAAAATCGCTAACAGCCGTCCCGACAGTCATGGTAGTAGGAAGAGATACATTGTGCCTCCAGTAAAAATGCACCTTAAACGCTCCATATCTTAAATGTCTGCTTGCAACCGGTTCCACTGCACTTAAATAACAACGTGGTTCATTTCGATTAAGCCTGCAATGAAGCACATAACCCCTCAAAGTCTCAACCGACTTGTCAAAGAAATTACAGCAAAACATATTTCTAGCATTACTAACTTAGCAACGTTAGTTGTAGCGACTTCTAAGACCCCTTAAACGACTGTTCTATTCTTCAAAAAGCAGATAGTGACACATCTAACAACTTTTAAGATATACCAGAACTCCTCTGCTTGAAAGTAAATTAGTAAGAGCTAATGTAGCCTTGCGGCTAGCTAACGTTAATGTGTTCTACCGGACAGTCTAAAACCATCAGCCAGAAACGTCAATGAGCTGTGAATGTGCTTACCTGGAGAAGAGACCGCTCTTGAGGGCGCGGAGAAATGGCGGTGAACTGAAATTCAAAATTTCCAGCTTTTGTTAACTCAGAATGTCATCTCTCTCTCCTCAATTCAATAAAGCTTTATTGACATGGTAGACATACGTTTTCATTGTCATGTTTTGCATATAATAAAAAATGTACATGTACAAGAATAAAATAAAAATAGAAATTGTCTTTTCACTGTACAAAAGAAAGATACACTATAAAATATACTATTATTTAAAAAGGATGTGTTAACAATGTTGCAATAAAAAAATAAAAATGATTGTTGTAGGCCTATGTTCTCATGAATCTGGTCTTTTTAATGGCTACAGCATGGGTGAAGAGCCCAAGACAGATCTCCCACTTTGTGAGACAATAAAGTTGATCTTATTAATTCACTGTGTTTTGACAATAATACAACATATATAGTTTTCTATTGCATTATGTGCTTGGCGTTGGCCCCTGAATGCCCCTTAACTGTGATATAATGAGCACATACCATAGCCTGTTTTGATGTATTGCTTAAATATACCATACTTTTTTAACAATTTACTTTGTGGAAATTATGGTATGATTTAATGGTTGTGTACTGTAAATTTAAACGTAAACACCAGCAAAATCTGTGAAATCATGACCATCAATTTCAGGGTAATTACATGCTTCTGACATTATGGTATTTTACAGTGAATTTTGCTAAATTTTTATAACAT
This sequence comes from Echeneis naucrates, assembly GCF_900963305.1. NCBI lineage: Eukaryota > Metazoa > Chordata > Actinopteri > Carangiformes > Echeneidae > Echeneis > Echeneis naucrates. The sequence goes on along the minus strand of NC_042530.1, from coordinate 18,671,875 downwards.
TCACAGTATTTTCTACTTAGTAAGACCATAAAATCTAAGGTTATTTACAGTAATTCAATGTATTTACTACAGATATACACAATTTTTCATTTTTTACAGTATTTTACTGTTGCTATTTTGCCATAATTTCTACAGACATTTTTTACAGTGTGGGTCATATTTTATGGAGAAAATGTCCTCTGGTTTTCCCCCTAAGTAACCTGCATGCCGTAGCCAAAGTTGTATACTATTGCTTTAATGGTTGGTTTAGCACTTGTGTGTCAGAAATAGGGAGTACTAATGCTTGCATATTTTTCTGAAATCGGTCCCATACTATTCTGTTCACCTCAGTTGGTGGGAAAATAGCAGTTGCATAAAAATGTTGGCATTTTACTTTTGTGTTATTTCAGAAGATCATCTGAGATTAGGGTGACCAGATATCCCCAATTTGGGTGACCTGTCCTAAACAAGAGCAAGAGAGGCACGGTGGGTGAGGGTAGTGTAGGGAGAGAATGAGAGCAGGAGAAGGGGATATTGAAAACAGGTGTAGGCAGGAACATGATGCTGCATGAAGTTCATGGAGATGATGCTGTATGGAATTCAAGAGGATATGGGAGCAGCAGGCATTGTAGGAACATGAGATGGCAATGAGTCATCACCTGCAGGATGAGGATACGCAGAGACAGGAGAGGAACTGGCAGAGACAGAGACTTTGGGAAAATGTGGTTAGTGAATGCAGTACACATGCTTAAAACCTGGAGAAATGGGGATTTCTGAGAAGTATGGTTATTGTCAGTGCATGCAAGGGGTGGTGGGGTGGGTCAGTCCTTCCTGCAGCAGTCTAAGCCTATAGCCACATAGCTAAACAGTAGACAGACTTGAAATTTTTAAATATAAGCTCTGTCATACAGAAAAGTTTTAAGCTTGGTCTTGAAAATTGCTAAGGAGTCCGCTCCCTGGACCGATACTGGTAGTTGGTTCCATAGAAAAGGAGCCTGATAACTGAAAGATCTGCCTCCAGATTTACTCTTGGAGACTCTAGGAACCACAAGTAAACCTCCATCTAGAGAACGGAGTGGTCTACTAGGACAGTAAGGAACTAAGACTCTGAGATATGATGGAGCTTGGCCATTAAGAGCTTTTATATGTTAACAGAAGGATTTTAAATTGTACTCTGGATTTTACTGGCAGCCAACTAACACAGGAGAGATGTAATCTCTTTTCCTAGTTCCTAGTTAATATTCGTGCAGCAGCATTCTGAATCAACTGAAGGCCTTTCAGTGATTTGCTTGTACATCCAGATAGTAATGAGTTACAGTAGTATAGCCTAGAAGTTACAAATGCATGGATTAGTTTTTCTGCATCCTATTGAGAGAGGATGTTTCTGATTTTGCTAATGTTTCTCAGGTGGAAGAAAGCTGCCCTACTGATTTGTTTTGTCCTGGTCAAAAGTTACTTGAAGGTTTCTTACAGTGGAGCTGGAAGCCAAAGTAAGGCTGTCCAGACTGATTTGATTAGACTGATTAGACTGAACATTTCTCTGAGGTGCTTAGGGCCAAGTACAATAAGTCCAGTTTTGTCAGACTTAAGGAGTAAAAAAAATTGGGTAATTCAGACTTATATCTTAGAGATATTTCTGCAGTCTGACTATATGACTGATTTATTTGGCTTCATTGTCGTCTGCATAACAGTTGAAATCGATGCTGTGTTTCCTGATAATGTTGCTTAGAGGAAGCAGATAAAGAGTGAAGACGATTGGTCCAAGTACCCAACCCTGTGGGACTCCATAACTCTAATAGAATATCATTGGAGATGTTAACCAGCGCTGTTTCTGTGCTGTGATGGGCTCAAAATCCCGACTGAAACTCTTCCAAGCAACCATTCCCATGTAGTAAAATATTATGATCTATGGCAGGGGTCTGCAACCTTTACTTTCAAAAGAACCATTTTGTCCCCTTGTCCACTGAAGAAAAACATAATACAGCTTATAAACGTTTAAAAGTTTAAATCTTTTTTAAAATTTTATCTATTACAACAATGGAATACACCCAACAGAAGTGCAGTGTGCATGTGTAGGTTTAGCAGCTTTAAAAAAGTCAACATAATAACGTTGGGACAATGATGAAAACCAAACAAAAGAAACCGGCTGTGTGAGCGGTAAAAACCGCATGACCTTCCACCTCCAAACTCCTCCTCCATCACCAGCACCCGTGCTTATATAGAAAAATGGTATACTGCCACCTGTGAAGACCTGACCCAACACCCGAAGACAGACAAATAAACAAATGTGGCTCCTACATTAGGAATGTTTGTGACAAGCACATTTCAGTCCATTTTCGCCTGTTTATGAAGCTCGCTGCATGCACTCCATGTTTCAAAAACAAGTTTGTCTGGTTTGGGGAGGTTGTCAATGTCACTCAATTTGTGCTCTTTAGCTAGAGTGGCCGATCCGCTCTCAGACTTTTGAACTTGGACACCCAAGTCTTTATCTGCTATGTCGGCCAGTTCAATTTTGAGATAGGGCTGACTTACTACTGTGAATGCGGATATATGCAACTGGGATGTGTCGATGTCCAGCGGTGTGGAAGGACATTGTTTTTTTCCTTTCTGAACTCGCTGAATCTGTTTCCAAAAGCAACCTGCATTGTCACAATTGCACGATGTAAATAATCGTAATGTATGTGGTTTTTCTTTTCTTTGAATTCTCTCAGGGTGGGGAAGTGAGAGAGTGCACCTCTCTATACATCCCCGGCAAACACTGTCATCTTGCGCTCAAACGCCAAAAATTCTCCAGCATCTGCAGGGCCGTGCTTCCCTTTCCCTGGAGATTTTTATTCAGCGTGTTTAAGTGACTTGCTATATCCACCATGAAGTAAAACCTTTCCAGCTAATCGAGGTCTTCCAACTCGGGATAGCTGATGCCTTTGCTTTCCAAGAAGGTTTTCACATGTTCAAGACAAGCAGCGAAGCGTTTCAGAACCTCTCCTATGGACAGCCACCGGACTCTGTTGTGCAGCAAGAGATCTGAATATGCGCTGTCGACTTCATCTAACAGTGAGTAAAACTGTCGATGGTTTAACCTGTTTGCAATTATTTTGTTCACTATCTTAATAACGAGGTTCATTGCTTCCACACATTCAGGGGGAAATGTGTGCTTCTTGGTGCAAGATGCAGTGAAACGTCATCAGGTCTCGATCCAGCGGCTTTTGAAGTAAGTCAACAAAGCCCTTCTGTGCTCCTCTCATACTGGGTAACAGGTGAGTGGTGTTTATGTCTTTAACTTATAGACAGCTCACAACAGCCTCACAAATGTTCTGTCCCGTTTGGCCGTGTTTGGCCGTTTAACGGTATGAGTTCACATGTCTGTTTAAACAGTGCTGTCTGCTCATTGTCGTTTACATCACTTGACTCATCACAGAAAATTTAATATGCTGGAGCTGAATTTATGTCATCAATTTGCTTACTTGTGATCAGGGGTTAGGGTTAGGGGGTTGGAGAGGCCTTTTTACTTCAGACTCTACTGACTTCTGTGTGCCCTGAACACATCCATTCACACACACACACACGCACACACTGTGGTCTGGGATGATCAGATAGGGCCATATAGACAGTGCGTGCTACCTGCCATGCTGCTGCTCGCTCCTGTGTCGTCACTGTCACCTGCCTCAGTGGCAAAGCTGACAACCTCTCCGCCACGGAAAAGGCCTGTCAATTTGGCGCATTTGGCTGCATCCTGTATGAGCTTTCTTTTGTATTTTTGGCCCTACACTTTCCTGCTCCACTCACTCCACTCATCTCTTTTCTGCCTTTTTAAGGCGTGTTTACTTATTATCACTCCTCGGCTTCGCTCCTCTCCTCTCCTTTTTTTTTTTACAGGAAAAACGATATGCTCAAAGTGGGAAGGGCCGCTCGCCCACCTCCCTGTTGCTGCGAGCTGTGAGGGCAGACTGCTGCACTTAACCACCGCTGCTTTTGGGTAAAACAACAACAACAACAACAACAACAACAACAACAACAACAAACACAGCAAGCAAACAAACAAAAAAACAAACTCAACGGCCACCGGCTGGGAACAGACCGGCCGTTCGGGAAACCTCCCGAACCACCCTATTGACAGCCCTGTTTGTGATGTTTGGTGCCATCTTAATGATCCTGTCCTTGACGGTCTTTGCGGGGAGAGGCATTTCTCTCATTTTCTGAACAATTTCCGTTATGTTTTTGAATTCGGAGAATAGATGCCCTGATATGTTTATGAACGATTCTTTCATGTACTCGCCGTCTGTGAAAGGCTTCCCCCTCCTTACGATCTCCTGAGCTGCCACAAAACTATCAGCTGTAGAAGTGCTTGGAGAGGTGATCCACTTCTTGAAAGTAAGTTTGCTCTGCTCAACTTTTCTCAGAAGTTCCGAAAAAGCTTCTTACATGCTTTTGTACTCTTTGGTGATTGTATTGTTTGAACTTAATGAACTGCTTATGATGATGTAAAGAGTGACATTTATATGAATAAAGAAAGTAACAGCAGCACAATGTAATGGGGATAGAATCTACAGACATGAGTGAAAAACATCTTTTATGAAGTATCAATTTTCAGCATATGATGCAACTGTGACTTTCTACTAATTGCTGACTGAATGAAGGAGATGCACTGGGGCTGTGGGGATTGTGGTTGGTGTCTGTTCTTTTTGCACAAAAACAGGGACTATCAACGGCCGCCAGGGGCTGATCGCGAGAGAGGAGCCAGATATCACGAGGCTGAAGTGTGAGAGCAGAGGAACAGCCACATACGTCATTTCCTTTGTTTAACAGTAACATAAACTGGGCCAAGGAAAGATAGAACATTAGACCTCGTGAGCTGACGCTGGAGTTCTATGCAGGTTAGGGAGACATAGTCTGGTCCAGAGCTCTGTCGACGATCTCTTTTTCTATAGTCTATTTTGCTGTTAGATGTTATAATACAACACGTGAAACTGATTTGGTCTGCATCCTTAATCAAACGAATGTGCGAGTTCACTTTGGGAACGCAACAGTACTTTTCAGCGAATACGACTGCTTGTTTTAAAAATGTCTTTCAATGTCGGATTTTTTTGTTTTGCTCGCTAATTTCTCGCTACAAATCAAGCACACGGCCAATCCTGTATTGTTGTTGTTGAAGGCAATTGAATCTGTTCATGCAGAATAAAACTCTATTTTCCTCCGAGACTTCTTTTTTGGGATTTTCCATCGTTAGCTTACTGCAAGGGTCGCATACTCAAGAAGCCGCCTGTTGGTAGGCGAAAGGCGAGAGCTATCAACGTGGATGTGACATATTTTAGTTGAAAAATTCTAAAAATGTTTTAAAATTCAATGTTAAAGTTTCACATTGAAATCCAAGATAAGTGTACTATATATATATATAAAGTAACCGTTATCCGTGTTCATCCTTTTTTTTGTCAAGGCGAAAGGGAGCCACTACAAGGAGGCTGAAGATCCGCTGGGAGCCGACCCCTTGTCAAATATGTTTAAACTAAACTGTTTTCTCAACAGTTAATGTCTAAAAATCATGAAAACCGATTTCCAGAGTAATTGACAAGTAACACATTTTAAAAGTCAATGTTTTTTGATTGTAAAGTGGGTCTTGCCTCTATTTTAATATGATAGTTGAAAAGTTTCCAAGTGTGCGCGCTGTGGCGTTATCAGTTAAACGTTTGGCATGACGATGACATCATGGGGGCGGGAACTGTTGCTCACGAGCCACAGGCCAGGGTACACGGTTAGCGTATTACATGTATGGAAATGTACTGCATAATACGCTCCAGTAAAGTATGCAAAGCAAACTCAAAATGGTCGTTGTTGTCTGTCAACGAACCCAACACAACACGGGAAACAGAGGAAAAATGCACTGAATTCAGAAATGGGGCCTTTTTTTTTTTTCTTCAACACCTATTGCAATGAGACCATAACCCTAACCCTATTGATCTTTAAGTATGATTTCAAAGACAACCAACAGAGCAGGTTCTGCATGGAATATTTAAATAAAGGTTTTATTGTGAATGAGAGAGAAACATGAACTTTAATGTAAACACCTGAAATTTGCATAAACAGATAAGCGTGTGTTATCCGCATTTCCTCATCCTGTTGACGTTCTAACACATTAAAATCTGTTCAATTTATCTAACAATTATATTTGCAAACAAAACACTGTTTCCAAAGGATCAACATGTGGTTTTCAGTGGCAAGCACTGTCTCAGGATCAAAAACTTTAGACCACCAAATAAGTCATCTGTGTGATCAGTGGGAGATTCTCAGAAGTTAAAAGTTGTGGTAGCTGGAAAATAAATGATGATTTGAGGATATGCACCAGTTTTGGGTCAGCCCTGAATTTATAACACCAAAGTGAATATACACATACACCCTAAACACATCCCATCACAAGATTATACATTTATACAGTCTCATCACAACTATATAGAACTATTTTACCATTATGTGTCAACAACTCATTAAGTAAGTGCAATGCTGTAGCTTCAGCACAATTTCAAAGAAAATTTTCCGGCCAAACAGAAAAAGCATTGGCCTTCATAATCCGAGGGAAAATATCTGAAGGAACCAGAAGTGGCAGTCCCAGAGTGCCCTCTGACCTCTACACCAATAGTCTATGATGCCACCTCATGACCTCTACACTGTAATTTATACCCAGCAATGAATTTAGAAGGCATCTCTCCCAGTTTCTCTGAGCTTTTTGCCATCCTCTGGTTGTCCCAGGCTCAGCCAGGCTGTGGTCAAGTTTCTTCCTCTGACATCACCTACTTTTCTCTTGCTGTTAGTCTCTCTCCCTCTCTCTCTCCTCCTCCAGAGGATGGGTCTGTCTGTGCTCCCACATTTGCACTGCTCCATCCCACTGTGGACAAAGAGGAAGGACAGAGATAAAAGATTACTTTCCCTGTTGACTTTACTGCTCATCTGCAACCAAAGAATCGGAAAAACTATCTTCTAGCTAATTCAATCTGTAATTGATTTTAAACTGTGATCAGTCCATCAGTAACAGTGGATCTAACCGCCTATTGTGACATTCATCATTCATATTTTTATAATTCTCTTAGATGCATTATTATTATTATTATTATTATTATTATTATTATTTAATTGGTAATATTAATAATAGTAAAACGACTACTACTACTAATACTACTACTAATAATAATAATGACGATGTGGCAACACCACAAATATTACATTTAAAACCCAGGAGTCATCATCATGTCTAAATATTTGGAGATGCGAAAACCTTAAACCTTATGAGTCTTCAGAACAGACTGCGGTAACACTGCAAACACAAACCCAATTTCTACTTCTTGTACATTCAGTCCAACAGTTTTAAAAGTTCACTCACAGAGCTGCTGATGATGTTGTCCTCATATGGGTGCCAGCTTACATCCCTCACACAGGCATCATGGCCTGACAATCTGGAAACGACGCTGCCTGTCAGGACGTCATAAACTGTACTTGCACACACGCACAAGCACACACAAGGTTCAGCTGAATATCACCTGTGAAATATCAACACATACACTCCAGGCTTGTAATGACACTCACTGATGATTTTTCCAGTGGAGCAGCCAGAGTAGATAAACCTCTGGCCAGTGCTGAACTCTGGGGAGAAACGGCAGCGGATGAGGGTGTGCAGAACACCGTGACCACGGTAGGTCATCACTGAGGTATCGCCTGTCAGCTTGTGTCTCTTCAAGGCTGAGAGGGACAAAAGCACAGCAGGTAAACATATAGACACATTCAGGGGTCCTCACAATATATCTCCCTCCCTTCTCCTCAACTCACCTCTCTGGGGAACTTGCTGCCACCGGTAATCCCAGTTTTGTTGGGTGACAGCCAAACGGGAAGCTGCCAGGCCCTCTTTGGGTGAAAACTTCCTGACATCCCACAACTTGATTGACTGGTCCTTGGAGTTGCTGATCAGATAGCGTGCATCACCCTGACACAGTAAGAGGGGTCAAGAATATTTTAGTCTGAGACCAATATATTGTGTGGGTATTGGGCTAATTCTGACATGAAATGGATGGCACCAGCAGGATGCTTACCTTACTGTGGATGAAGGTGATACCATCTCTGTGTCCAGCCAACTGTCCAACAGGTTGTGGCCTGTCCTCCCGGAGTGTTCGTCTGTCCCACACCTTGCACAGTGCGTCGTCGCTGCCAGAGAACAGCAGCTGGGATGAACCATCCGCAAATGCCACTGTGTTCACGTCATCTTCGTGGGCATCAATCTAATGAGGAATGATAAAAGACACAGGAGGTGAAGTCAGTATGAGTAGAGCTACAGCACCTGTGTGTCCTGATAATCAGCTGACAGTAAAAAGTTAAAACTAATATGGTGAAATTTAAAAATCATTCAGCTCTTAAACATCTGTGAGATATTGTTTTATCTTCCTATGCTCCTATTCTACTATGCTTCTTATACAGACAAGGGGAGTAAGATGCTGGGTGGTAGGAGTCTGGATTGTTGCCTTTACTGGGGATCTTCCAGAAAGTATAAGGACAGAATAAGTCTCTCTCCCAAATTGACCTGCTGCATCCTTCTTGGCCACCTTTGTTTTGCTGCACCATCCAGCATGTGTCGGACCTAACATCACTCGTCCATACACATCTAACAAAACTGATATCTGTCTTACTTTCACACAGCACCTTTTATTTCATATTCTGGTCAATGTGAGTTATATTAGTTTCTGAGTGCTACATTTGTGTGTTTTATTTCTCCTTGTGCCAGGCCTGAGCCAGGCTGTCACAGCTGCGGACTGTTTTGGTGTCAGCTTAGCTCTCAGCTCTCTATCAGTCTCTGATGGCTCTGTGATGGACTGGCAAACTCTGCACAGAAAGAACCCAGGTATGGGAACTGTACCACCGTGCTGCACCAAGCCTGCAATTGCTTTTCATTGTTATCAGTGAAGTCAGAGTGGCAGACATACAGAGTTTTTGTACATAAAGGGTTGGTGATTTTCATCCAAGCTGTAATGTCTAAGGCTGAGAAATTAAACCAACATCAAATGGCCACTTGAACTTGGCTCACGAAATGAGTCAATCCTCATGGAGTCCCATGTAAAAATGCCAAAATTTACAAATGAAATAATCATGCTTATAGTCTTCTAAAATGGTTTGGTTCTCTAGAGCTAATTTTGCCTTTCAGCTGCCAACATGCCCATCCTGTTTGCCAATTTTAGATCAATGAGTTTGTCAGAGTTGGGAAGATGGTGACCACAGAACTGCGACACAAGTTTCAAAATTGCTCTTCATTTAAGTGTGACATCATAGTGCCTACACTCATCTTTACATACAGCCTAAGGTTTCAGACCTCCTCACTGCAAGCTAATTTATATGACCAAACAGAATTATTAATCTGAAGTGATCTGATACAATTTAACTGGTCTTTACTGCAGCATAAGGGAGCAATTGGTAAAAAATGGAAAAGATTCACCAACCTTCAACATGCGTTTATTCTGCTCCAGGTCAAAAACATAAAGGCAACCATCATTTGCCCTGGAAGAAGAGGAAAGATGAATAAATTCAAAACAAGTAGTGTTCAGAATAGATACAAAAGGTTCATCTTCAGTAACTGGCATTGTTGGTGACTTTATACAAGAGAGCTAACAGAATAAAGTGTTTTAAAGTGTATGACAGGTAAGGATTGTAAGGCCATGGAACCACTGGTTTACTCAATGTCCTGAAAAATAATGTAAACGAGGCTCACCCGCCTAAGATCTCTTTGCCATCTGTGGATGCAGCCAGGGAGAACACACAGAACCTCCTCTCATCTGGACTACAAAGGCACACATGCATGCAAATTAATAGTGCAACTATACACTACAACTATGGTCTCTACCCTATGTGATGCCACACCATAATGTTTGATACAGCCACATAATGCTAGCGTAAGTTGTACTTTGAGTTTGATTTGGCTGATGAGCAAAAAAAAAAAGGATGGTTCTGACAGGATAATTCATTCAGAGACAGTGAGAGATTGCCTGTTTTCAAATGTTATTAGTTACTATGAGGGAAACACTAACTTGAGGTCCAGGGCAGTGTGGTTTTCAGTGTCTCCTTCTATATTGCACAAATGAACTGTAGGGAAGACACAAGGATAAAACATGTATGAATAAAACCACATACTGTCTGATGAGGAAAGATGACAAAGACTTAGCTGTGTGTAGCTGCTATAAATACATTTGTTTGTTTACACTGAATCATAATAAAGGTAAACATGGTGATTTAAAACAGGAAGTATATGATGTTACATAGTATATTGCAACAGCGTTCAGCTATCACAGGCATCTGTCACATTATGAGAGCTCTCCCTTGTATATAGACAGAGATCTGGCTCTGTGTCAACCTTTGCTGCCAGCCTAAGAACAGAACAACAGTTTAATGTTTGTGCCTTTTGCGACAGATATAATAATAATAATAATAATAATAATAATAATAACATAATAGAAAAACAGCCTAACAGTTTCAAATAAGGGGGATCACCGCCTAATCAGGAACGTTCTGTCCACAAACTTCTGGACTGTGATATATAGATAACAAGTCATCAGAACATTTAATGATTAAATTATTAGTTACTAAAGGCTAGTGCTAATCACAATGTCAGTATGACTCCCTAAAAGAGAGATCAGGTTCTTTTTTCTGAAGTACATAGTTGTATTATTTTCAAATTGGCTACATACCCTCCTTAATATCATTAGTGTTAAAATTATTATAAATTATGACAGAAACATTCATGAGGTAGTTTACAGTCTAACCAACTAAATAATAAGTTGTTTGAATTAACATTACATTAACATTATTATGTGAAGTGCTTAAACGGAGATCGGGACAGTGCAGGTGTCACCTTACTCATATAGGTGGTTTGTATAGGAAAACCTAGTCTCACTAATTAAAGCAACATACTCAAATTGAACGCGCAAAAGCATTCAGCAATAATTTGAATTGGAACAACTCATATCATGTTAATGGCCTGTAGGTGGACCTGAATATGTAGCTCTTTGTGAGTTGATGTTGATGTGCAGTAAAACACTCTTTTGATAATATCTTATTTTCCAATATAGTGAAAAGGCTTTCATCCTTACTGTAGTCTGACCAGCTGGAGTAAAGAACATGGTGCGCATCAGGGGTGAAACAAACGTCCAGCACACTCCAGCCCACATCACGTGCCTTGACTGTGTACTGTAGATTGAAACGCCCCCTGGTGGTGTCATACATGCGTATGTTCTGGTCTGCAGCAAGCAACAACAACAACAAAAAACATTTTAAAATCATGCCTATATTAAATAAACCTTCAGTATGTACTGTCAGAAACAGGTGGGTTAAAATTAAGTTTTTAATAAAACTCTAAGGAGGTATTCTAACTGAGGTGTAACCAGCTCCTCACCCAGTGTTTACAGGAGTTCTCCATCATGTGTAATGTAATTTTTCGAGAGTTGATAATGGCACAGATGACAGACTACGAAATGTTAACATTAATAATCTCATATTCAAGACCTCATAATCTCTGTATTTATACTTATAGTCTAGTATTAGCTGTTTTTAGTCTATTGTCAATTGGTTTCAGCCAGTTCAGTTAGTCAGCCAGACAATCATTCAGTTAGATAGTCTCTGCATGTATGGTCCTCTTGATTTCTTAGCATTTTTAAACCAACTCTAACAACCAGTCTCATAACTGAACTGTTACTTTGGGCTGGCATGTGTGGAGTCATTTACCTTGGCAGGCAGAGAGGAACATGTTACCGTCCTCACTGTACACTCCACAGAAGGCTTTTTGCTGGTATGTATCTTTTTGGGACACATAGTTTGGCAGGAAACTGTAAAAGAACACAAGGTTAAGTGTGACCTGACAGAAAGTACTCTGGTTCACATGTCTAGGTTATTTTCATACAAGTTAAATAGTATGAAGTCAAATAAATATATCAGAAAATGGCACTTAGCTGAGAGTGTTTTTAAAGGCCTTGAACTAACTCGTTCATGCTCTCTCCTTTGCTAATCTGTTCAGAAATATCCAACATGCCGAAATTGGGCAGCTTACTGTGTGCGGATACGACTGCACTCCCCATGAGAAAAACTTGAGCCTCTACATCTGCCTTGTTCCCTCTAATAAACAAAGTTCATTAGAAAAAGCAACATATTAGAAAACAGACTGAAAACAATGACTGAAATCAGTTTCTTTTGCAGCTTTTTTTATTCACATATTACTCATGAAACTGATGGGAAACTGATGGGAAGCAGAATCTGCATTCTGTTCAGGTCTTTGCATATATATACATATATATACATACATATGTTGCCATATGTATGTATATGTATGTATGTATGTTGTATAATCCATCAGTATATATATATATATATATATATATATATATATATATATATATATATATACACTGATGGATTTTAGTGGTCTGACCTCTGTTAGTAGGTAGGTAAAACTGTGTCTGCCGTTCAGGGCAGAGGAGGCGGTGGCTAGTAGAATCTGAGTTCGGATCTCACTTTGGTCCACTTCCAGAGTGTCGGGCTGGTTGTCTACTAGCAGTGCAGCACAAACAGTCAGGGTAAGCATTTGTGGTTTTCTGCTACATTAAGTGTGCAACTGTTGAATTTGTGTGTTTCAGTTGAGGAGTGACTTTGTTTTCCCTCCTATGACCATAGACAGTGTCAGCACTGAGGCTACCTGGTGGGTTGTAGCGGTCTCCAAGACGACCCTCCCATGCTCCATCGCTGTCTTCATCAGAGTCAGAGTATGACTGAACCAACTGCAGCCCTGTAGCTCCACTGCCATGGACCAGTCTAACCTGGCCCCTGCACATACACAATTAAGTTGTTGACATATCAATTGACACAAATTATACAACTGATAGTCATGTGCCTAACAACCAGCAGCTAAAAGCTGAACAATCACATTCACAGATCTGACGGACAGACTGAACAGCCAAGATTGGGTGCGCCATGGGACTACCAGCACAACAGATACCAGATTTTAGGTAAAGCTCCAGTCTTGTTCTGCTCTTGGTGAATAGTTCCACCCTGGTAGATTGAGGAATAGCAGCTTGCTCCAGGGTAGCTTGATGTTCACTCCTACATAGTTTATGGCCTTTAAGTTCTGACTCATCTGCTATGTTATTACTCAGGCCCTACTAGTCATAACCATTGTTTTCAGCAACTGAACCCCAACTTTACAGCTGGTATTTACGGAGTAATATAGTAATAAACATAACACTGTGCATCACTGCTTCTTGTATTGTGAACACCTGAAGAGTTGACAACAAGTAACAGAATAGTTGTTTTTTTTGTGTGGGCAGTCCCCTATTCTTAAATATCATGAGTACAACAAAATAAATTATATGAATTACATATTAATGGTGATGCACAAGAAATGTAAAGTGATTAACTAACATTACATAAATGAAATACAGAGCCTTACCAGCTTCTGCTACCCCAAATGACCTGTATAAAGTAATGCATGACGTACAGTTTGCCATATCCTGTTTTTCTGCTCATTCAGTAAACGTCCTGCTTTGTTGGGAGTCTGAGTCCAGAGAACTATAACTTCTCCAGTGAGTTTTGGCTCATTGGCGGCATGTATTATTATTGCAATAACTTCTCAACAATTTAGATAAATAAGGGCACAAGACAGATCACCTTCTCAATAGGTAAGCCAGTACTTCAGCCAAGTCGACGTCCTCCTCAGCTGCTGCCTGTCCGCCCACCTGCTGCCTGTCTGCCGTTCTGCTACGGTTCGGTCCCACTGCCTCAGACCGCTCAGCTGGGTTGTCACCGGAAGAATTTCTTCCACCAGACATCCCAGAACTGGACTGAGAGCCCATGCACTGAAGAGGGCCTAGCGGAACAGTGTTACGAGATTATCTCACACTTTCCTTTTGGTGTACAAACATAGGTTTAGAATATTCTCAGGACGATCCCATCTGTTTTAACTACAGATATAGGCTTAGTGAATGGGCCATCTGCTATAGACATACCGATGAACAGTCACCCGGTTTCTGTCCAATAGTACGCATTGGGTGTTTCTAGAGCTAGCTTATGGTGCTAGCAACTGAGCGTTACCGTTTGTCTGTCAGCCCGTCGGTCTTGTTCGTTGTGTTCCGGTGAGAAACGAAACGTTACCCGCTGGTGCTTTAGGTGCGGTGCTGTGGACGCGCTTCGCCCAGAATGACGAGGTCTGACAACTCAGTGTCGAATCAGTAAGCTAACAGAACCAATTCCACTGCCGCCATATTGTTTACAAACGTGTTTAGAAACTCCGCGCGTGCCTGTTCACTATCAAATGACGTACGTATGAGCTGGTCTAGTTAAAGCGGAGAGAGTCCCGGCAGCATTTGACACTCTCTGCGTCACAAAAGATTGCCGCTTATTTACCTAAAATTAAAACCCCTTCAGACCCGATTTTTTCTACTTAGCGAAAAACTTTTTATCCAGCTGATTTTCACTCTTATATATAGTATAGAGTCAGATTTTTTGGATCAACTTGAGTTTTTATTAGATTTTAGATTAGATGTCCACTGCAGTGGACGCCAGGACTGAATGAATTTAAAATGTCTAAGAGGGGAATCCCTCTGTTTCTATTGCAGTATCCGTAGCAAAATTAATGTAAAAGGTTTTGAAAGGAACACATTGATGAACAGCAAGTCTGGATTGTAAAAAAAGGTGTATGATGAGATGAACTCTGAAACAATATTAAAAAGTCAGGATTTCTAAATCTCAACCTCTAATTCTTCTGCAGGGACTGTCTCTCTCTAAACAAACACAAATAAATTCACCTTACTTGTATTATATTTGTTATTTTATATTTAACATTATATATTTATTGCATAGCTTAATTTATAGCAGGAAGATATCTGACAACATAGTCTGCCTCCTTAGAACATTAAACTAACCCTAAACTCACCATCTATCTCACACCTTCACCTGCCTCATGTCCATATTCCAAGAGATAATTTTCTGGGATTTCACCATTTACCATGACATGGTAAATCACAGGATCTCAGTAAACCAATTACAATAGGTTGTTAGGGCTAACAATGACAATAATTCAATCCCATAACAGCAATAAAAGAAAATACTCTGGTGTTGTTTTAATCTGCTGATGTTTTTGTTCAAAAGTATAAACATACAACAAGAGATCTTTCTGGCTTCTGCTTTGCAACTTATTATGGTGTTATGATGAACACAGAAACATCTTGCTTTTTTTAGTTTTAGTTGAGTTTTTTTTTTTTTTTAAGTTAATGGTTTATCAGTTATTTGGGGCCTCGCATCAGGAATGCTTAGTCATAGAGAGGAAAGTTGACAATGATTTTGTTGTTCACATGTTTTTTCTACTGTGTTTTTCTACCCCTCTTCTGACTCAGCAGCAGCCCAGCTTTAGAAAATGTTATATTAAATGAAATTGAATGCACAGATACTTGCAGGCAAGCTTCAGTAATGTAAGATGTAATGTTCTGAGTGCTGTCTAGTATTTCAGAGGGTCCTCCGGTGTTGCCAAATGTTGCTCTCTCAATTAACTATAAGAAAGAAAGGCAATGTATGACTGAATAAAACAAGTGAAGTTTCAGCACCAATCATTAGTTTGCTGCAATACCTCTGGATCTTGACTATGGCGCTGGCATGGTCTTGAGCCCTTCGCTCAGGAAGTCGGCCATTTTGATTCGAAATTTAGATTTTTGATTTTTGGCAGATTGTGTCGATTTCCACGCGTTGTACTTTAACCAACCCCTCCTTCAGTTTTCATCCAAATAACTTCATATTCACTCAGCATCATCTCAAGACCTAGAAGATAGAAAATCTTTTTTTCCCTATACTCCTCAGGAATATGGTGTGGTGCCAATTTTGAAGAATCGCCATAAGAGAGTAAGTCCTCATGACACAAGCATACATTGTCCAAGCTGCCCCAAATTTGCAACGCATGATCAGGGCACCATCCTGAACACACCTATCTATTATTACTGATTGACAACAAGGAAACCACCTAGTAGAGGCAGTATATCAGGATAATGCACAAACATAATCTGATTTTCACTATATTTACAGTTTCTTCTCCACATCCTACACTACGACATGATAAAACATCAGATTGGTGGATATTCTCTAGTGTCACAGAGTAGACACTCAACAGTAATTTCCTATAACTCAAAATTACAAATCTGCCCCAAATTTTGTGCACCTCTTCAGACTCCCACTGTGAAGAAGAAGAATATGTTGTACACACGTCATACACAACAAAACATTTAAAGTTTTAATGCATTTGCATGGGGGCGAGTCCAAAGGTCTCTGACTTGCGCAGGTGTCAATGGCCTGTTTATTGTTGCTTGCAGCTTTATTTCAGACCTGAGAACTCACCAGTAGTGATGTGTCTTTCGTGAACAATTTGTTAATTTTGAACTAATCTTTTGCATGACTCAGAAGTAACAAGTCATCTCAGTGAGTGATTTGTTCCCGACTCATAAGTATTGGTCTTTGGGTCTTTTGTTCATTAATCATGTGGTTACAGCAGTGACGTGACCAATGCTGTTATTACTGGTGAGGAGAGCTATCTGAGGTTAGCACGAAAGTTAATCTTAGCTATGGGATGGATGTTTAATTTGTCTTTCCATTGGAACAAATTTATACACTATGGCTCTTCAGTGACAAAGTAGGCTAAAGTGAATAAAGGGAATTTTTTAATGAGAGGCAGAGAGCTCGCCTACGTAATCCATACTTTCAACTTCAATTGGCTATGGCCCAAAAGGGCGCTCAATAGTTTAGCAAAAGCAAACTTGTGTATTATATGCCAAGTGAAACAAATCATGTTGCGCTTCAGTGTTTGAAAGACATGCCCTTTCAGTCATTACTGGTTCCAATGAACAAATGACTTTATTTAAAGATTTATTCATTTTACTGAAGAAGATTATAAGATCTGAGTCAATTAAAAGATCTCAACTTCCCGTCACTACTCACCAGTATGACAGCCCTTTTGCATACCTTGGCATTATTGTTACGGCCTGAGGACTCAACAGCACGAGAGCCGTATTGGATCCCTTGTCCTTATTATCAGGGCTCAAGCACTCACCAGTCCGAGAGCCCCATTGCATTTCTTGGCGATACATACTTTTTTTCCCCTCCCTCTTTGACAGCTATTTTTTTTTGCTAAAACATACCCTAAAACTCAAGAAAATTTGATATTGAAAATTTCTTGAGCCGCAGAAGTTCAGTTGAGTTGCAAAAATACAGGTTTTAAAGGCAGCCTGCTGTGTTCCCCCGTGGCTGTCATCCCTACCTGGCCGTAACTCCCCATCAGTTTTATGAATTATTTTAACTGTCGATTAATAAAGATTGTTTTCCTTTGTATGCCATCCTCCTCTGTGTTTATTCAAGGGTCCTGACATTTGTGGCATTTACTGCCCAAGGTAAAACCCACATTTATTACAATCTTAATGCACTGGCATGTTAAGACACATCCAATTTCATTAAATTTTAATATTACTCATATTTGATATTATTTTCAATGAAAAAAATCACTTAAGATCAATAGCTTCCAGGTCATGTGACCTAATGAGTCAAACCCACCTAACGTTGGCTCATTTTTATCGCCTTTCACGTTTTTATTTTGAAGACCGGGAGTTTGTACATGGTGTAGTATACTAGTGGTGACTTTCTCAGTCATTTCCGTGTATTTACTGCAATATGGGCGCACTTGAAATGTTGGAGCACCTGGCTTGACTATGCAAAAACAAGAGATGGTTGGCTTGACCGCAGGTGTCATGTGTCCAGTGGTTGAAGTATTAAGATGTACCACAAATATCCAGTTGATTTTGGAACTAACACTATACTGTGAATCACACACAAAGTAAGCTATATTCAAAACCTTTACTTCAAAACCTGAAGTAAAAAGATAGTATTATAAGCATAATAATATCTAAAGTAGCCTACTTTAGTAGCCTACTGAAGTATGATGCAGTAAAATGTTACCTATCAGTGTTTTACTATATATCTAATGTTTACAGTTTACTATTACAGATGTTTAAAGTTGAGCTGATTTCAACTACATTATTGGCTAATTTAATGCATAATAATATATACTGCAGTTGGTATTGCAAATGTATGAACTGATTTTCTCACTTTTTATTTTGAATTTGCCCATGAAGAAATGCTGTGTTTCCAGGTGGGTGCCCAGTGATGATGTACAACTTACCCCAATTAATTGGTGCCAGAGAGCACCTCAAAGAGGTATCCCAGCAAAAGGTTCAATCCTTCAGAGAGGACCATATCCCTGTGATAGCACAGTGTTTGACTTTTGCTGCCTTGCCATGGCAGAAAACAGTCTTTATCCACCCACCTTTCCAGAGGAAGCCATTGAGCTTTATGTGTTCTTACATGGTCATATACCAGCTCAAATTTAATGATCACAACGTGCTCTACTGGAACAAATGACTAGATGTAAGCATCCACATTAGGGTGGGAAATCTTATGGACCATGAATTTCATGGTATTGTGTTTAAACAGTGAAAAGCTGAACTCTTTACAATTGGACATTTCCCATTTGGGCTTTGTACTTCTTCTTTCTTGCTGCATATTAAATATAGCATCACATATCACATGTGAAAACATGGAAAATCTTAGGTGCATTGTAAAAAGGGCAGCCATTGTAAACTAAAAATCAAATGGGTTAAAATATCTTGTCCTCAATGGTGTCTATGTTGACTTTCGAATATAGCTCTTACAGACAGAACTCCTGATAATATTGAGCAGTGAAAGTTTTTTCTCTTTTGATATTTAGTTATTGTTTATTAAAGCATTTAGGAAATATGCCTTCCTGTTTTTTGTCTGAAGTTAGTGTATGTCAATTGAATCCAAACAATTGCATGTAACAAAATTTGGTGATATGTAGGACTATGTTGTATGTATCTAAAATTAGTTGGTGATATGTCAACTCTCTAACATGTAAACAGATCAACTTTGCTTGTGTAGCTAGGTGAAATGTCACTCTACAAATTTATGTTGAAGTACAGTTGTCATTAAACTTTCAACAAATGAAGCATATGTTTTCTTTAATTAAGGCATGCTTCCTTTTTTATTTAGTTTACACACATTTGATAACTTTAACCTTTCATAATACAAGCATCCCATAACAAACAGCAGTAGCAGGACCACTGAACTACACGAATCAACAGTAAAGACACAATTTGTTTGAAGACAGCTGTACAAAACGATAGAGCAACCTGTGATTTTAGTACAAAAACACCTCAAAGTACCTTCTAATGTTAAGATTCACAAACACTCTCAATATTAACATCAGGGAGTCAACCAGTAAATCAGATGAAACGGTCTGTTCACCAAATATGACTGCTGTTGTAAAGGCTTGTGCCAGCCAAAATGGAAAATACCCATGGTCCTTCAGCCAATATCCTGCCAACAGACTTCCGTTCCTTCTCTTGCCATTTTGGGGATAATAATGGTACCCTAACATCTGTCCCATCTGCAGCACAGTCGAGAAATTCTGTCCAAAAGGTGGCATATACGTATTTCAGAGAGTAGCTCATTGCTTCATCCTTGAATTGGGCAGTCAGTTCATCTAAGAAAGTCACTCTGTGAAGTTTCAGTCACATACAAAAGTTTACTGGCAGGACTTGGGGGTCTAGCAGAAGCTGTCTCAGCATCAGTAGGAGTTGAGATGTAGGCAGGGATGTATGAGTCTATCATCAAGGTCACCTAAAAACGGCCCACCTGTCAAAGGACCAAAAATTACCTCTGATCTATCACACAAAGATGTAAGATCAATAGG
This sequence comes from Echeneis naucrates, assembly GCF_900963305.1. Taxonomy (NCBI): domain Eukaryota; kingdom Metazoa; phylum Chordata; class Actinopteri; order Carangiformes; family Echeneidae; genus Echeneis; species Echeneis naucrates. The sequence goes on along the minus strand of NC_042530.1, from coordinate 18,652,089 downwards.
GACAATAGCTGGCATTGTGGCAGTGCTTTGCTCATCATCTTCCACTGAGTGTATTTGATGCTAATTGTTTTGTCTTCTGTGTCAGCTGCTCTTCCATTGTGTGTTTCTCTTGTCCAGACTGGTGTGTTTTCAGTTTGCTCATCTGTTTATCAGCTCCTTCCCCTGTTTAATCTCTGGTGAGGGTCTTTGTGAACAAATAGGAGCTTAACAACTGCAATTTGTGTGTCTCATATAAGTCTCTCACAATAACATCAACAAGTTTTCTGAAAGTCCACTAATTCGTGACTGAACTCTTCCCACTTTCCCTTCATTGACTTTTCATTAGGGAAAAACCGTTTTGTAGCACGTGCCAGAGTCTTGCTTTTAGTTGCTCTCTTGGAAATATCAATAAATCTGGTTCCTCCACCAATGAGTTTTCTGACTTGTATCCATGTATCCACCCTCATTCTATTTTTCTGGTCATCTCGCCGGCTCACTTATTAGTTTTAAGATGCATTTTTGCTCTCTGCACTAAATTCACCCCCTTGAAACAATGATGATTTGTCTATCTGTGATGAAAGTTTTCACTGGTTATCCATAAACAATAATGTTACTCAAATAGTATAGAAGACTAAACTCAGCAGCACACAAAGTGGGCTTTTATTATTATTGTTATTACAATTTAAAAAGTAAATAAAATCCAGATCAGGGCTTTGAACCACATATGATATGAGTAGCCCATTGTACTTTACCAGTAAGCAAGTGCAAAAACATTTCAAAAAAACATTTAAGTAATTTTATTCCACACTATATACAAATATGTGCATGGATATTTCATGCAGTATTGTTCCTCACTGTGTATCAGGTGCATGCATGTATTAAATGACAAAAGCAAACCATAACAACCTCAGTAACTCATAACAATCGTCATGGTGTCATTATAGTGACTAGTTGACTGATGTTCTGGATATGTTAACATGCTCATGCTAAACTACTTCCATGTTAATATCCTCACGTTATGTCTCTACAGTGTTAACACATTAGTATATAATTTATCATTATACCCAATAGTGCATTAGCATATAACTTGTCATTATAATGAATAGGGCATTAGCATAATTTAACATTACAATGAATAGCTAGCTCGTTCTACTTGTGCCAAACCAATACACTGAAAGAAAGGTGTATGATTTTTGATGGGCAACAATGCAGCAGGGGTTGTAGCCAATTCCGTGGTCTGTCCATGACCATGGTCTCCGGTATGGATCAGTGGTTCCTACCAGCTCCTCAGTGGTCTGTCCTGAGGTCCCTGTTATTCATAGGATAAAAAGGTTCTAGCTCCCAAAACACAAACAGAGTTAGAGTTATAATGTTCCATCTCCAGTAGATTCAACATCCAATCATAAACCAGAATGAACACGGACGGACCAGTTATTGCCCACCTCTTAGCTATGTTGCCTTGTTCATTCTTTGGGCTTGTGAAGTGACCTTCATCAAAGACGTTCTGCCTTCATGGTGCCCAAAAGGAAACAAAATGTTTCAAAAGGAGCTAACTGTTGCCAAAAAATTGTTACGTATAGCTTAGTAGAGTGAGTACTTACCACATTATTTAAAAATCATAAGCTATTAAGTGAGCTAGTTAGATAGTTTACAAACGTTAGCTAGTATGCTAATGTTAGCATAGGTTAGCTTGCTATCCATCCATTTGATACACAGACAGCTAGCTGCAGCTTAGCTAACTAACTAGCTAGCAAATGAAACCTACGCCTCCCTACTACAACAGCTTACTTCTGTATTATTACTGGCTTGATACATTTGACTCTTATTATTAGAGATGTCTGATATCGGCGGACCGATATTATCGGCCCAATATCAGCACAATTATGTAATATCGGTGAGAATCGTTATCAGTTTTTCCTTTGATAATGAAAACCCATTAAAGCAATGCCTGTGTTTCACCAAATACGCCGGAATCGCTTGTGGGGTCCCGAGATGTTTGCCAGCGTGCGATTGATGACCTCATCAAACCGCACCTGGTGGCAAAATAACAACAACACTGTATTGCTAGCCGTGTCTAACAAGCCTGATCAATTGTTGCTACACAAAATGTCCATGGTCTGGAATTTTTTTGGAATGCCTCAAGTGGGGCATCACAATAAAAGTAGGTAATGTGTTAATTCCACAACAGGAGATATGTGGTATGACCTGACAATAGTTTGGCTGCATATATCGGTATCGTTTGGTATCGGAAATCAGAAATTAAGTGTTTGGACAATATCGGCAAAAAGTAAATTTTGGACATCCCTACTTATTATATAAAATATTAAAATTTTCTGAATGTATTTCTTGAATGTATTTATGATGTTTCGTTAGAGTACAGAGGGGAAAAAAAAGATCTTTCTTTTTTTTTACCTCATTATTTATTTGTTATTTGCAAATAAAAAACACTTTTTTCTTAGGTATTGTTATGTCTAAGAATTATAAGGTTCTCCCTCTGTTTGGGCCATCTAAAAAAAATCCAATTTCCAAATGTGCCAGAAATATGATATCCTACACTCAAAGTACATGCTGGGTAATGGTCTTGTTGAGCTATAATAGAAGATCATACTACATAACAGTTTTAGCTGTTGGAATGTGAAAACTTTGATGCTCAATATCTCTGAACTACCCTAAACAGAGATAGAACCTTGCAATTCTAAACTCACGCAATGTTACTGACCAGTATTAATAGAAATCATAATAAAAATATTTATCTGCTTCAATCTCTTGATTCTAGTTTTCTATAAACAATAAATGTTGAACCAGTGTTCTTAACATATGTCATTCTTAAAGGAACTAAAAGAAATCCTCCACAGTGGGCAGTAGAAATCCGCCAGGAAGTTCCTGGAGGATACCGTGCCCTTAAAACCGTCCTCAATGGCAAGCAGACATGTTCAATGAGAAACACAGAAGTAATATTTCTGAAAGTTTCTTTTTTTTTAAGTGGTGATTTTTGTCAGTGTATCAATAAATGTGTATCTAACCTAACTATGTCCATTGGCTGAATGACTTCATTCACTTCATAAGGCCAACATTATCACTGGATTATAGCCTCCGAAATGAAGACTTCGATGTCATGGTGCCAAAGGTATGTCCCAATTTTAGTTGAACAAAGACAAAGTTATCCATTAATGTCATGTTAATATCATTGTATGTTGTCCTGACCTAAAATGTTTTCATTTATGCAGGCCACTATTGACATCCTTATGAGATATGACGGTTTTTCAAGAGAAAATCCTGGGAACAATCATCGAGTGATCAGGTGCAAGATCAACTAAGAAGATTCAACCGTTAATATTTGTTACTGCAATCAAGGCTACTTGAATTTGTAATTAAATTTTGCAATTGTGTAATTTTTTCCTTCACTACATTTATTCGACAGTTTCTAGATTCAGTTTCAAGATTTGATATAAAGGGCAATGTGTTTAAAATGCAACACATTGGTAAAGTTATACCAGTCAGGAAGACATGGACCTGTGTAATCAATAGTACAACTGCAACTAATAATAATAATTTAAACATTTTATTGTGATTTCTATTAATAATAGTGATCAGTAACATTGGATAGACAAACAATTGGGGCTTCTCACATATATCCATCTGATAGTGTTGCAGTGAGAAAAGGGAAAGGTTCTATTAAAAGTAAACACAAAAAACAAACACTCCACAGATCACTGCACTGGTACAGACAACAGAACTGAGGTCTGTTTCAGTGGAGTTTAGTGGAAACTCAGAGTTTCCCTCATTTCAGGGTTAAAAGGTTTTCCGTTTCACAAAGGGAGGTAACGTAACCTCTTGGTCACTTACCGTGGTAACATACTCTGTGAAACTAACCTGGTCGGACCAGGTTTTTATCAGTAAACCTCAAGTTTCTCCGCCCTCTTTCAGCCACACACGGTATTTGATTTCCTCATTCATCCAGTCAGCAGAAAGTCAGGTGAGTTTTGGCGAATTTCTGCCGTCTGTTATTTAAAAAAAACAAAAACAAAACAGTCAGTAGGCCTATATTAGAAGTCCATTAGGTGACAGTTTTCACTAAAATGGCACGTCCTTTTGATCATGATCCCATGTATGAAGGTGCAGCATTAATGCACAGAGAATTATTCATCGGGAGATGGTTGTTAGATCATGCATAGATGTTCGAGCATTTCCAGACAATTATCTTTTTGACCGGTACTGTTTCACAACCCAGTCCATCTTTACATTTGAAATATTACCAATGGTAGTCATGCTCTCGCAGCAGAAATTGTGTGTTGTGCAGGGTTTCTTTACAAATGGGAGTTTTTTGTACAACGTTGGAGATGCAGAGCACCTGAGTAAGGCAACTGTATGCCATAATCACTTCAGAGATTAAGTCACCATCATCACCACCACCTCCACAGCAGTCAAATAAAGACATAATACAATAGTCTTCTTTATTTCCTGCAAATACAAGAGCTAGTTTAGTTAATGTTCCAATAGTTAATATAATTCACCTGTGACCATGCACCCATCTCTAACTTGTGCTCCAGTATTTCAATTTCTAGATCTGCCCTAATCTGAATTGGGCTGTCCAAGTACTACATTTCTTTATAGTTTTTTCTAGATTTTTTTTTTTTTCAGCAGGTGAATTTTGTAAATCTCTTTTACTGGTACTTTTACTGGTGAATCCATAAGAAGGACATTAAATGATACTGTAGCACAGGTGTTAGATTTGTGCTTACTAAGACCTAGGTTTCCGAGGGGGAAAACTGGCTGGTACTGTCGCCTTTTCTCTACTTGTGACAAACACCAACAAGCTTTTGAAAAAGAGTAAGTTCCTGTCATAAGTATTATGTGGGGGGTCACATGATGCACCAAGTTGGATAGACACGCCGCTGTTGGTCTCCTTACTGGATTTGACAAAAACAATATTTCTCGGCTTACCCACTGCTGCTGGTTAAACTACTGCTAAACTACATTGGATATGTCGCTGGAAGACTTTTTCACCATGCCAAAGAATAGAGAAAATCGGAAAAAGAACAAGTTGACAGCTAATGAATTGCTAGGTAACCCAGACTACAGAACAGAACCAGAGCTAACCAGAGCTAACCCTAGCTAACGAAGAAGAGTCTGACTCCTGCACCAAGCCTGGCAAAGAGCTTGACAAACCCACTAAAGATAGCACGGTGGTTCAGCACGTGACGCATAAAATTGAGAAGATAATGGACACCTCTTGTGGCTCCCAACTGCCAAGCTGTGGGTCAGATAAGACCTGGCAGTGGTGCTCAACGTGGTTTTCCAATCTTCCAAGATCAGCTGTTGCATTTTTCCAAAGTTTCAGGAAAAAAGATCTCAGAGTCTTCAGAGTCTGTTGAGGTTGCAGTTTTATTTGAATTAGAGGAAGCATTTTGAACAAACAGCGTGAGTGGTTCGGACAGGCCCCGGGGTCTGAGAGCACACAAAGAGCACACTCCGAACACACTGAGGAATGAATCTTTGTTCCTTTATATGTATGCTTCTTTGAGCTTTAACCTACTACCTATGCTTTTCCCTAGTCTCCAAGCTTCCTGTCCTCATTCGTATTCCTACCAATAGGAATTGCCCTCTTCTGACTCTAATGCCATCTCAGCATTTTTATTTTGGCCTTACATACCATTGCTTGAGGGCTGCCACGCCAGCCTTTGGGCCTGTTTCTGCTACCCCCCTTTTTCTCCTCCTCGGGTCTTCATACTTAGGTCTAATCATCATCCCTGTTTGTTGGCACATCACATCTATGTTCATGTGCGCTCTCATCTCCCCCATAAATCCTCCTCTGACACCTGTAGCCTCACTGCTTCCTCTCTGCTGTGTCTGTGTATGATTTCTTTTCTTCCTCAGATCTATCACAGTGCCACCAATTTTGTTTTTTGTGGTTAACTAGTAGTTTGTACTCTTTTAGTAATTGAAATGATAATATTTGCGCTCTTCAGTGTCTATTACAATATTATATGCATTACTTGTATTCTTTCGTATTCGGGCTACTATATTATGTACATTGTTCTTCAGTATTGAGCATAGCATTGCTCACAGTTCTTTCCCAAAAATTGCTAATATCCTGAAACCAGTCACAGAGATGTCAGAAAAGCTAGACAAACTAGTGGACAGACTAGGGACGGTGGAACAACGAGTGTCCAACTTGGAGGATAACGCAGCAGCCAATGTACCATGCTGAAAAAAGCAGTGGAAAGGACTTTTTGAAAGAATTTTGAAAACCAGAGTCGACGACAAAACTTCAGAATTATTGGACTGAAGGAAGGCACTGAAGGCAAGAACACAGACGTGTTTTTTGAAAAATGGATTCCTGAGATATTCAACATGGACATGAGAGGGGAACGGCTGAAAATTGAACGAGGTCACTGCGCGGGACCTCCAGTAGGATCCACCGGCAGACAGGGACCTCGGGAGGTCCTGGTGAGGCTTCATGACCACACGGACAGACAGAGGATTCTACACGTAGCACGGAAGAAAGACAGACTCACGATGGGTGGTCAGGCAGTTTCCTTTTACCAGGACTTTTCCGCGGAGATTGTAAAGCGAGGGCAAGAATCTGCATACGCAAGGCTCCGGGAAGCGGGGATCAAATATGCTTTTGTGTATCCAGCTGTAATAAAGGTTCTCCCTCCAAATGGGAAACCGATCTCCCTTTCCACAATGAAGGAAATCAACGATTACGTGAAGACACTCCTACCCAATAACTGTATCAATCCACCTGTAATCAGGTAAATTATGCCATCTGCCTCAAAAATGACTGCTTATACTGTGGCTCTCTTTTACCCACATTAGGTATCTTTTATCCAAGCCTTAATCTCTTTGCTTGGATTGTTCTTGTGTTTCTTGTTTTATGTCCAGACAGGGTTTCAGATTAAGAACACATCCAAATTATTTCATAAGGTAAATGAGACTATGCAGCATGATATAATTTTACTTCATTTTGAATATTAAGTTTTGTACCTGGAATATCAAAGGCTCCAATAATGTAAACTATTTTAAAAAGGAAAATGTCCAGGTTACAATTCCTCGGACAAAACCATTTGAATGAGGAGAAACACAAAAAATATTTCAGGGAATGGGTTGTTCAGATATATTTTACATCATATTCTACAAGTAAAAGGGATGCAATTATATTAGTTTATAGTTCATTGCCATTTACAGCCGAAGTTCGTTACAAAGATGAAGTCAATGGCGTAGTCAACTACTGTCCAGTTCTCTTGCCTCAGGCTCATGAGGCCACCAGCAGCATCAGGACCCAGAGAAGTGGGCCTGAAAACGTTTCATAACTCTGCCAAGAAGGCCTGGAATGAAGAGCAGGCTGGGATGTGCCTCTCCCACTCCACTGTTCCCCACAGACATGTGCTCTGCCAGTGAGGTGGTTAATGGCATAGGCAACCTTTTTGGTGACTGTCCCCACGTCTCTGGGTTAAATACCTGGGTTTCCTGCACTGACCCATAGAGCTGAAGAAGTCTTTCAGATGAGAGGTGAAATTTCTTCATACTAGATAAGAAGTCCAATTGCTTCGTACTAAACACACAGACATATACTATAGCAATATTGAAGAGTAAACAAAAACTCAATTTTAACAGGGATATGAAAAAACAGCAGCCTAATCAGCACTGAAGCTTGCCAATGGTTACATGGGTTGATGAGGGATGAGAAAAGATTCCAACAATGAAGACATTTTGAAGAACACAATGAACAAAGACAAGAGCAGGGGATGTTAAGCACACCAAAAGAGGAACACCACCCGGGACACTTCATCTCTCAGTGACTGAAAAGGAGACGGGGATAATATTACACCACCACTCCTCCTTTGTCCAGATGAGGAAGAGCAGAGAAACAGTAGAGGAGGAGCAATGTTGGTGAAGTTATAAAGCAGAAGTTTAGCAAAGGCTAGAGGTTTGGTGACATCTTCGAAATGTGTCTTTATTTAACAGTTAAATTTGACATGAAACTAGAGTGTACAGAACCAATCATCATGTTCTCAGACTTTATTTTACTGGTGATAATCATATAGATAATAATCATTAGAGTATAAGTGTTAGGTATTGAAGAACTTTGACCAAAGGTTAAAATCAACTCTTCCATCAGATTCAACCCCCCCACCCCCTACAATCACACAAAAACAATAACAAGAGTACATTGTCTTACGTGCCAGTCTCGGAAGCCTCTATCTTCATTTCAGAGGAGTCAAGAGTCACATCAGCCTTGGGGGCACTCTTCATGAGGCATTGTAATCAGGCTCTGCCTCCACCACCAATAAATTTTTTGCCAAAGAGACAAAAAGCCCTTCAAGACACATACTCTCAAATCAATGCATCAATTTGAACCTAAATGCTTTGAAAATATTTTTGCTATGTTTATTAACAGCATAAATAAGGTATGAATAGAGAATAGAGTACTCTGCCCTGCTTCTCCAGAACTTACTAAGTGTGACGCTTCCAGCCACAAGGTCTAAAGAACCCAGACCCCCGAATGTAAAGAAATTAAGTCTAAGTATTTACAAAGCAAACAACATCCCCCTCACTCCAAGTTGTTCAACTTGGTTGGGAGGGCCAAGTGGTTTAGTGTCATTTAAGTTGTATATCTTGGAAAAATACACAAAATCAATTTGTACATTTGATGTCCTTGTACAGAGTGAACAAGACAAAAACCATGTGCATCATATTGCTGTCAGCAGCTAACATCTCTATGACCTGAAGAGATGATGAAAAAAAGATGGTGTGTGCCAATAAGGTGTGTATTCAGACAGATTCACACACACACACACACTGAATGATGAGAAATATGGAGAATGATGGCTGATCAGGGGCATTTGTTCAGTCATGTTCTCTCCATTCATTGCTATTCTGCTCTGTATTTCCCCTGTGCAGAAACATGGTCCTGACTCGCTTCATTACAGTGTAGACTCTTGTTTCTGGGTCTTAGGTCTCTGGGTTGGGCGTTGCAAGCAGTGGCACATTGTCCCTCCGCCTCCTCCCAAGTGGAGGGCGTCTGTACTGCTCCCCATCAGCTAGGGTTTGGGGCAGTGGCTTCCTCTTGCTCTCAGGGAGCAGCAGGATGGACAGCACAGCCAACAAGGCCAGAGATGAGTAGACTACATGGTGCAGAAAATACCCATAATGATTCCTCAGGTCCATGAGTGGGGAGCTGAGACGGCCCACACAGCCCAGGGCGAATACAGCGCCCACACCACTGCCTCTGCGGACACAATCAATTAATCAAATCAGAGAGTGTCAGACACCCTACCCTCAAATGCAAAACCACCATTGTGCACATTTGCTTTTCTACATGCAATAATGTAAGAGTAACAAAAGTAAAACGTCTGTGGTGTATTACTGTACATTCTTCTTTCAAGCACTAGTTCAACATTAAATTAAAGCGCTAACTTATTTATCTGGAGGAGATGGATAATAAAATGGAGTGGCTAAGTGTTTTAGCTGCTCTGAATCTTAGGTTAAGGTGTTTATCCTCTAGGGATCCCCCTTAGGCACCCTCAGTACTACCTGATGATGGTGGGCAGGACCTCTGCAGTGAAGAGGATGCAAAGAGAGGCGGTGGCCTGAGAGGAGAACAGACCCAGCGCAGAGAAAACTGTGATGGCTGTCTCACTGAGATCTGAAGGGGGAGATGCACTTCAGAAATTACAACATAATGGCATTTCTATTTTCCGTTTCAGATGATGATATGTGACTCTGAGTGTGTTCATGCTTGACCACAGACAACTTTGACTTTGCTACCACTGCAGTGTCCCACATACACTAAGTGTGATTCCGTGTGTGTGTGTGTGTGTGGTGGGGGGGGGGCATTTTAGTAGTTTAATTTCATAATGCAGGAAGCGCAAGATCACCTTAACTATCTGATCTGATTCACTTTCATGTTCATCCAGTGATAGAGCCCACATGTTGGTGTTCTAACAGCAAGGGGTGACTTCTGTGGTGGGCATTTGATATCTGGGTGGTGGGGAAAAATACAACTAATAAAACTTCTTTGTTGTTCTCTCCAAGGAAACCCTGAGTCAACATTCTCTTGCAGACTTCAGCTCACTTACACTCCATGAGTCCCAGGAGAATCAAAGAGGCCAGCCCTGTCATCGTCATGGAGAGTAGCAGGATGCCACGGCGACCACACCTATCCACAGTTGCCCAGAGCAACAGCCAGGCGCCATATCCTGCACAAACTGACAGAAGGTACATCCAGTAGAAACTGGGGGCTGTACCTCTGACATCACCTCTGAAGGAGCTGTAACAGTGACTAATGCCATGAGAGATGAACCTGTGAGGTGGGGGTGGAGAGAATTACAGAAAAACAGTCCACAGCATGAGGCTTGCACATCAGTGATTGAGTATGGGACCACTTACGAGGTGAAACCAAGCACACATATGTTCTTCCAGATGTTCCTGCTGTGGATGAGCTCTGGGAAGGACAGGTGGGGGCATAAGGTGCGTTCTGGCTCTGAATCTAGCTCTGCATATAAAGACCAAAACAAAAGCATTTTCTTATTTTAATGGAATGAATCTCATGGTGAGTTGCCCTGTCGTTTGAGCAATAAGTTGCTTGGTTAAGTGTGAACTCCATTCATACGAAAGAAACATTGAAACTATTTGTTGTCACTGTAATCACTCAGCAGGAAGTGAGTGGCAATACAACATAGCTCTGATCATAGAAAATATTAATGTATGTAACCGGCATCATCATTATAATGTTTGAGTATATGATTGTTATTGTGCCATTATATCTGATGACAGAGTGGTAAGTAAATAATAAATTTAAGAAGATAACACATGGCAAACCCCATAAGATTTTTAAAATCTAGAAAATCCAGTTTAGGATGAAACATGAGGTAAAAGTCAAGTTTCAGTTTGGTAAACATGGCTCTTAGGGACGTTCACCCTCATGTTCTGGACTCTAATGAACATCATATTAACCACAGTTAACCCATTTAGGCTTGTATTCAATACTGATGTTATGCCATGTGTCAGCATGCTACTGATAATGATGGCGTTAAAGCATAGTTAAATCATCCACTTTCAGATTTTAATCCCATCCTAATGAGACTTAATTACAGACATCCTTATCTGATGTCTGTAGTTGAACGTTTTGAAACAAAGAAATCTTCTATTCTCATTATATTGTAGCTGCTGCTGGGTCATTCAAATCAAATTAAATTTATTTTAAATGTATTATATTTGTTGGCAAATCATAACACAGTTAAGACACTTTCCATACAGAGCAGGTGTAAAACAAACTCTTTGTGGAGTTGTTCAAGAGATCCAGCATATCCATCCAAGAGCAAGCACTTGGACAGAACCAGGCTCAGGGAGCACAGTCATCAGCCTCAACTGGCTGGGTTGACAGAGAAGGAGAGAGAGAGAGTTGTACTCAATGCATCCTCGAGCAGTCTAGGCCTACAGCCTAGACCATGGGTCACCAGCTCAGGGCCTGGAGGGCTGCTGCCCTGCATGTTTGAGATGTTACCCTGCTCCAACACACCTGATTCAAATGATCAACTCGTCATAAAGCTCAGCTGAGGTCTGATAGGGAGCCACTCATTTGAATCAGGTGTGTTGGAGCAGGAACACCTAAAACATGCAGGACAGTGGCCCTCCAGGACTGGAGTTGGTGGCCCCTGGCCTTGACTACTACTCATTGCGGCTTTCATTAAAAATTTGCTCTTGTGGAGTATGGTCACCTGCTCTTGGTAGTGATATAAAGCAGAAACATAAAAAGCAATTAATATCTGCCTGGTCTCTCTGCTTTAGAGAGTGAAGCTCTGTGGGTGTTCACACACCTGTGAAGCTCTCGTCATCCCTTATGTCTCTGTTAGAGTTTCTTCTCTCACTGAATGAATTAATGTCAGCAGATCTCTCGGACAGGAGGAGCCAGCGCGGAGATTCTGGAAACACACCCGGAATGCTGCAGAAGAGCAGAGACCACACAAGCCCCTCACTCTCTCATTTGTGTTCACTTTCACAAGCACAAGGTCTAAGGTACACCCTGATTATGTGCTGCAAACCAGATTATTTGCTTCAAAGAAAATTATTAACAGACTAGAACAGAATAATTTATTTTTAATCTGTCTTTTCTCTCATGTTAATAAAGCATAAACCTCACAGCCAGTAATCTCTAAGTAATCTTTGTTAATTTGAAAATACACCCAAGGATTACCTTGTGACAAAGAAACAATCGGCCGTGATAAGATATAGGTTTGAGTTAATGAGGAGATAACACAGTCCAAATGAGGCGTCACCTTGTCAAGACACTCATGAAGGACCATTCTCTTTATCCTCCAGGTTATGCTTCTGAAATCTGAAACATACCCATAGCTAAGAAATAGTGTTAATGGTGCAGCCCCAGCTCCCAGTACGCCCCTCCAGGACTGGCAGCCCAGGGCCACGGCCAGCAGTAGCAACTCTCCTGTAACAGTCATTAGCCCAGCCAACATGGTAACGACCAGCCTGAGAGAAGGCTCACACAGCTCCAGCCCTGAAATACACACAGATAAGAGCTGTACTCACCTATGCAGGTCAAGTCTCTGCTATGGGTTTATGCTAGTTTTATATTTGTGGTGGGAAAATCAAACAAAACCATTTCACCCTATATCTGTAGCTTAGCTGGACAGCAGTGAGTATGTAGAAGGGCAGCTTAGTGTGAGAATATAACATAAGTGACTACATGAAATAAGTGAAGTATCTTTCCGCTGCTGATTTCATATTATAGCATGACTTTAGAGTGGGCCATCAGGTTGAACTAAACACCTCAACTCGTACCGAAACAAACATGTTAAACACTCACGAGCAATATATAGAGTGAGGTTGACTCCTGCACTAGCAGCTGCCAGGCAGAAACGCATTACGATGAAGATGGAGGGGTACGGGGAGACACACACCAGCACCCCAAACACCACTGACAGGGTCAGAGAGGCCATCAGAGTCTTGGATCGGCCCAGTCTGTGGAGACGCAGATATGCACACTAAAAACAAGATATGACCAAAACATACATGAAATATATTATTTTTTATTTTAAGGTTTGAATAAAATAATAATAAAAAAAAAATCAGAAAAAAGGTACAATATTTATATAGTAATAGTCTCATATATTGTTAGTTTTCAAAAATATTTTAGTTATCATCATCATTTTCATGGCAAGTGTCAAAACATTATGCATTGTGAATGTCAGCATTTTGACTAGATTTTCTAAAATTCTTTGAAATTATTCCAAATATACTTAAATATAAAACTAATGTACTAGGTCTGTAAAAGCTATTAACATGACTGGGTGTGTGTGTTTTGTAATAGAAAACATGATTCATCAGACCAAACCACCTTCTTCTATTGCAACATGTTCTGTTGCTCAGGTGTTCTTTGTAGGCACTTGTGGACAGTGGTCAGCATGGGCATCCTGATAGGTCTGCAACTATGCAACCCCATACACACCAACTGTGATGCATTTTTTCGTTCAGACACCTTTCTAAAGAACCAGTCAAAACTTTTAATGTGCATCCTTGAACCTTGGCTGCTCACAACAAATCACTATTTAAACAGTTCCTTGACCTGTTTTGGCAGGTACTGAACACTACATTTCTTTACTTAACTTGCCAGTGGTCATAAAGTTATACCTATAAAAGCCCATTAAAATCTGCAAAACATTTACGTTTTCACCGTAACTTTCTTTCTTGCATTGAATTCTATGAGAAAACAACTCTTGATTTTTAACCTCTCCAAATATTTTCCTTATACATTCATGGGCTCAGTCTCTAGTTTTAAATCTTCTTCAATACAAAAAATACGATTAAGAATGAGGAACAAGCTCATGTGATTCTACAGACTTGAACATCTTAACGAAATACATACAGGTGCAACACACTCTTCCCAGACTCTTCACTGAAAAATTTAATTGCTAAAACTGTAGGGCCAGTATACCCTCAGCGGCACAAAATAATAATATGAAAATATGTTTCCAAACTCTCTTCTTTACAAAAGTCCTTATGTTTCCTGTGACTCATATCTTTGACAAGTCAGTATAGGTTATTGGTTTACAGTGTGTGTGTGTGTGTGTGTATTTGTTTTTGTCTTAGTGTGTGTGTCAGCACATTTTACCTGTCAGCAGCATAGCCCAGGCCCAGACAGCCAGTCAGGATGCCCAGGATGAAACACACCTCCTCCAACGGGACCAGCCAGTATTGACCACACACTAGGTCCCACTGGACAGCACAGACACAAGATAGAATCAGATTGGAAGGGAAACACTTGATTTGAAACACTTGGTTCATCCCATTTTGTGTTTCTACCAACATTGCTTATCTTTTGTCAGATTTTGTTCTTCATGCCTTATTTCTTTTTATGCTGCTTGTTTGCTTTGCATGAATTTCACTTGGTTGATTTAATTTTACTTTGTTTCTCATTTAATAAATAATTAAATGTGCTTTTCACCATCAGCTTTAAATCTCATCATCTGCTATGTCCAACACATGCCCTGATGAAGGTTCCTCAGTGAGATGAAACACATTCTCAGGTACAGATAAACTCAACTTTTTTGAAAGTGATAGACCAATGTGATCAGAATTAATCAATATGATACAAAGGACTCTCTTGCTGCTCTGATGGCTAATATTTTATTTTGTTTCTTTATTTTTTTGAGCTTCAAGTAGAGGATACATCCAGACATGTTTTTTTTTCCCTCTATAGAGTGTTTCTTCTGAGTGATTTACAGTACCAGGAATCCATTAATCTTTCTTATGACTATTTTCTTAGTTAACAGTAAGATAGGCCTATGACTAATTGGTATGAGTGGTTTTGGTTGCTTAATAACAAGTGCAACGGGAGCACAATTTCCCAAGCACCTTGGTTAAAGGGATGAAACAGCACATCTGACATTTTCTACACATTGTTAGACTTGACATCTGAACCACCCCTTAAACAGCAGCATGGAGCTCTACTCTCTCAGATCAGGTTTCTTCACATAAACTCGGCACATAGGTTTTCAGATAACCTCTGTTCATGTCATTGTGACTTATTTATCCTTGGCTGCAAAGAGAAAGCAGAATGATTTTAGTCATCAAGAGGGGGGAGGATCAAAGGCACATGTCCTTCTATGATGAATCCATGTACAGAAACATAAAAGCAGATCACATAATCCGACAACTGTCCTGTTTCTGATGCACAGTAACCTGCTGAGGGTGCCACATCAACCGTAGCGATCACAAGGGTGAAAAATGCACAAGAACAAGTCTGGAAGCTCCTCTGACCGGTTTTGTGAATAAGGCTCACATACCTGTCAGGTGTGTGTATGTTTGGGAGGGACTGAAACCTACAGACATTTTTCCCTCATATTTTCCAGGTAATTTGAAGAGAAACGTTGCTTTGCTATCTCAGAGAGGTTGCATATAGTAACAGTCAAGGTTTGGAAACATGATGGAACAAAGAATCTCATGTTAAACAAGTCAGAATATGATTTATATTTTAGATTCTTTTATGTAGCCACATTTTGCTTTAATGACAGCGTTGCACACTTGGAATGGGTTTCCAACAGTCTTGAAGGAGCTCCCAGAGATGCTGAGTACTTGTTGGATGCCTTGCCTTCAATCTACAACTCATACCAAACCATCTCAATTTAGTTTACATAAGGTGATTGTAGAGGCCATGTCATCTGATGCAGTACTCCCTCACTCTCTTTTTTGGTCAAATAGCACTTGGATAGCCTGGAGGCGTGTTTGGGGTCATTGTCCTGTTGAAAAACAAAAGCTGGTCCCACACAGCACACACCAGATGGCATGGCATGGCTGCAGAATGCTGCCATATTGGTTGCATAGAACCTGGATTTTGAATTCATCAACAAATGTGTCACCAGCAAAACACCCCCATACAATCACAACTCCTCACTTCATGGTGTACAACACATGCACAAACCCTCTGCTCACCTTTCCTGTGTCTCACAATGATATGGCGGGTGTTACCAAAATTTTCAAATTTGGACTCACTGGAACCTAGGACGGGCCTATTCTAGTCTAACATCTATTCTTTGTGTTTCTTTGCCCAAGCTATTCTCTTCTTTTTGTTGTTCTTCAAGCCAGGAGCGGCTTCTTTACGGTAATCTGACCATGAAGTTTGATTCATGTAGTCTGAAAAGAAGATGTTGAGATGTGTCCACTACTTGAACTCTGTCAAGCATTTCTGTGGGCTTTATAGTGATGTGCGTCTAATTTATGGTTTATGAGGCTGTTAAGGTTCATGAACTTATCCTCTCCAGCAGAGAGTTGGTTTCATCATAGCATTTTTTTTTTGACTGCACTTATGTTACTATATGTTTATGTACACTATATGTTTAAAGTTCTTCAAATTTTCAAATTGACTGACCATCTTGTCTTAAAGTAATTAAGTAATTGGACTGTTGTTTTTCTTTACTTATTTGAGTATTTTTTGCTATAATATGGATTAAAACAGTATTCAAATAGGGCTATTCCCTGCATAGACCTTTGTACCAACCCTACCTCTGCACACTACAACTGCTGGCCTCAAACACATAAAAAAAAAAAAAAAAATCACAAATAAACCTTGAGAAGGCACATTTGTTCACTGAAAACCATTGAAAACCACCACATGAACTTGAATAAAAGAATGCCAAGAGTGTACAAGCTGTCATCCAAACCAAAGGTGGCTACTTTGAAGATTCTAAAACAAAAAAACCTATTTAGGTTCACTCAACACTATTTTGCATACACTCCTTCATAGTTTGAATGCCTTCAATATTAATGTAGATGTAGAAAATAAGGAGGAAAAAAAAAAAAAAACATTGAATGAGAAGGTCCGTCCAAACTTTTGACTGGTACTGTGTGTCTAAGGAGAAGGAAACACAGCAACAAAAAAAAAAAAAAAACAGACAAAAATAATCTTCTCTAATGATACATAAAGGAGGCTGCAGTCAGTAGCAATTCTCTCAAACCAGCAACATCCATAAAATTAACTCACATCTGTCTGTGAAACAACCAAATTATTTGAAGATGATCACATACAGTACTATTCAAAAGTTTGTGGTGGGTGTGAAAAAATACTGAAAATAGTAAGAGTACTTTCAAAAATAGAACCATACATGAAATCAAATACTGATTTTTTTGGTTTCTCTCCTTTTCATTCACTTTGTATTTTGTGACTTGATAAAAATAAACTTTTAACACTGTTTTACTTCTTGACTTAACTTCTTGGCATTTTCTCTCCACTTGACTAAAACTTTTGCACAGTACTATGACAGACCATTCACAACATTTAGATGAATTAAAGAATTCAGATGTTACAGTTGGGGCAGCATGACAGCATAATGGTAGGCGTTGCTGCCCCACAAAAGGAAGGTTGTGGGTTCAGTTCCTCTCTGCAGAATTTGTTCTCCCTGTACCTGCATGGATTTCCTCAAGGTACTCCAGTTTCCTCCTATTGTCCAAAGACATGCATGTTTAGGTTAATTGGTGACTCTAAATTGCCCTTTAGTATGGCTGTGAGTGGTCATTTGTGTTTGTCTCTCTCTGTGTTGGCCCTGCGATGGACTGGCGACCTGCCCAGGGTGTACCCCTCACAATGCGAGCTGGGATTGGCTACAGCATCCCCGCAACCCAAAAATGGATAAGCAGTAGAAGATGAATGAATAAAAAAAGATGTTGCAATGGGCCCCAACCTTGGGGATGGGGTGCAACACTGATCAGAGATGCCTACAACAAATTAAAAAACCAGATTAAATTTTATTAATTAGCAATTACTGAGCCTTCGTTATATTGTTTGTAATATTCGCAAAGATGATAAAGAGCCATGAAGCAGCCCTGTTCACTCAGCTGAAATAATGACCTAGGCTAAGAATTACCTTTGGTAGTTGATAAAGAGAAGGGACAGGGGCAGATTTAGACCATTAGCTCATGGAATCATTCTGGACAGTACAGAACAGTCTTGCTTGATCATCAACAGAGGGGAAACTGGCCAGACTTCAAGCTGCTTCCTGCTTCACAAGACATACTTTCTCAGCATAATCTGAATCTGCAACAGTTTATAGTCTTTAGCTCATTAGAGACAGATGGTTGGATATCGCTTTAGCTGACATTTCTCAGCACACTGATCATTGATATAGGGCTCTTCCTCAGTCCCGTTAGTATCCTTAATGTTCTTATGAAGCATGGCACTGTGCAAACAGTAACATAATATAGCCTCTCTTCACAGTAGCTAATCCTCTACCTGCCTGTTAATTGTTCTTTTTTCTTGTGTTCGGACAAAAAAAGACTGTCAAGCCGGCCGCACCCCACCCACCTTGGATGGTCTCTGGAGAAGGGCTCGATAGACTCGGACAGGTCTGTTGAGCCGGCCAGCTGATAAATAACACATCAGCAACACGTCAGATGATGCATCTGAGGAAGACTGGAGTCACAGTCAAAACTGACAAGCAGGTAAAAACATCCCTAAGTTTTTTGTCTGAACACAAGAAAAACGAACGATTATCGTAACAGTTGACAAAATGAACATAATTGGTCGGGCACCTGCCAACTGAGAGTTACATATAAATGCCTAGAGATGGCAAGAGGTGTCCTGGAGGCAAATCATTCATATTCTTCAGCCCCTGCCCTCTGGTGCCCTGGAACAAGTCATTGAAAGGCCTTGTGTGTTTGATCACACCAGTAGCTGTTGATCCCAATATAAAGCACAGCTCTTAAAACATGAGTCACTTTAATGCTATCACTCTGTATCAGTGAGACCCTGAGTATGTACTGTTCCTCCTTAATAGGGCTGGGCGATATGGAACAAAATCCTATCATGATATTTCATATCAGTTGATATTGATAGTTGGTATACCACGAAATAAATCAAATAACTATTTCTGTCAAGTTTAAAGGTTCCTTTTTACTCCTATGTGAGATGTGAAGATACCACATTAATATTGGTTTAAATATTATTTATTTCCTGTCAGAAGTTAAACATATGAAATGTACTACAGACCTTGTAGAACTGTATTTCAAATTAAAAAAATGATTATATAATAAACTAAAATGTGTGTGAACACAAGTGAACACAAACAAATCGACAACTAAATTCTTTGGTAAATTATGCAAAAAAAAAAAAGGTAATTCAAAAAGTCTCAATTGTGACGAGTCAAAAGCTTCACATAATTTGCAGTACCCGCTACTCTGCTTCTTGTCAGACGTTACATAGCCAAAATATCCCCACACTACTGAATTCATCGGACCTTTCTTCTCAACAATGTCCTCGTCTTTTGAGCCTTGGGCTGTGTCCGGTGTCTTCTTTGGGGATGCTGTCACTTGTGTTAACATTTTCTCCCATTTTCACATAATTCACTCCCACTCCTAACGCACTGGCGGCCAAAACATAAGCATGTGTACTTACGTTTAAGCTGGCTGCATCACCTACTCTGTGTGTGTGTGTGTGTGTGTGTCAACCTTGCCTGACGTGGCTGTAACTTTATTCCAGCTTCGTGATTGGCTCGGCTATTCTCATTATCATTGGCTGTTCATGTTGTCCGTTAAAACATGGATGAAATGAGTTCTATCAACCATGTCGAGGAAAAGTTATGAATTATGCATTACTATTGGAGCTGGGAACTTTGAATACTGCAGCTGACTTACAGTTTGTTTTACTGCCAGCCCTCGTCCACTCCACAGTAGTGTGAAAGGGACAACAGCACACATTCAGTAACATGCATCAAACAGGAGCTTTGACCTCCTAGGTCTCCAACACAAATCCCCTTGAAACCACCAACACAACACAGCCCTATACAAAGAAATCATCTTGTTAAAACTCCTGAACACTTAAGGGTTGACGATGATCAGCCCAAAGTGAACTGATCAACAGTTCACTCAGAAACCCTTTAAAAGAGAATGAGTGAGACATCCTCATAGGGACTGTTCTGTGTGCAGCTGAGTTTAGCAGGTCACTGCAGGGTCAGACTGTATGCTCAGCAATACAATGAAAAATTAAACAACCTTTAGCCCACACGTGAACTATAACCAGCCAACAAGACCAGGACCACAATCTTAGTTTCTTAGGCCGTACCTCAGTAACTATGTTGTTTCTCAGCCCCTCTGTGACGTTGTAATCCCAGCCTGCCTCACAGTCTACCACAGCCAACTGGCTGCTGTTGGAGTACTGTTTACATTGGGATGGGCTTCCACTGTCCCCAGGCCTCTGCCCCTTTTCCCAAGGCAGGGAAACATTCAGCATCTCCAGTGTCAGCAAGGGCCCAGGCAGATGGCAGTGGTGGGGCGGAGAAAGAGTGAGAAGGGGGTCAGAGGAAAGCAGGAAGGCCAAAAAGAGGTTAGGCAGGATGGAGAGAGCAATCAGCACCCGCTGCTTCTTCCTGCCCAGAGCCAGCACCATCACCTCCCCAGTAGGAGGCAGTGAGGGTGGAGCAGGGAGGGAGGAGGAGGATGGGGCTGGGGAGGAGGGCACAGGGGAGGATGGGAGAGATGAAGGGGGAGCGGGGCACGGACAAGAGGATACCAGTGGGGGAGAATCAGGGGATGTCATCATTGCAGAGTTGAAAGAAGGTGGGTTGGGGGTGGTTACTGTTGGTTCCCACGTAGAACAGGGAAAGATGTGGGAGAGCTCTGTGGAAGAACAGAAGTATCTTACAGCTTTGATTATAGTCCTGTTTATGCTGCTTGACTGTCATATTATCAAGGCTGAATGAGATACATAGACAGAACAGGACACATGTTACCTTTCATGGCATACTGAGCCTTTAACAGACAGAATAACAAAAGAGCAATTTCTTAACACACAATTTTACATGTTTAAATTAAATGTTTTGAAGAACATATACTGATAAAGGATCGACATCTGAATGTAGGTTCTGACTGAGTTTTAATTGAGGTCTTCTGTGAGACACTGTGATTATTGACTAAAATCTGGAAAATCAGGAGACTCTCTGATCACATTGAATCTCAAATGTTGTAGTGGAGCAACCCATAAAGTAACTTCAGAACCAGGATGGTAAGATCACAACTCAGAGGCCTCATTAGTATGATGATGTCGTGCTGCTCTACGTTCTGTTCCAGTGAATAACCTTCTTCAGTTTTTAACAGTTTCAGGCCAAACCAAGACATCTGAAACATAATTTCAAGTAACATTAGTTGCACTCGCACTCCAACCAGCTGTTTTAAATGGGTGGAGTTTGTGAAACTGATGACCAAGCCCCTCGTGACAGAAAAGACTAAGATGAACAGAGGTTTTAAAATTCAGAACCCTCATGTGAAAGAGCATAATACTGGGTGTTGTGAGAATCAAACAAAACCAGATTCTTGCCGACCTGTCCAGCCAATTTTTGTCCTAACCATGTTGTAATCTTGTTTTAACTTTTTTTGATATGGTTATATGGTAACAATCATCCAACCTTGTTCTAATCTAGTCCTGATTTTGGTCATAGTTTTGTCCTAATGTCCTCCTAATCATGCCCTAACCCTGTTTTAGCCATAATCTAAATCTGCTCCAATCCTGTCTTTCGTTTTAACATAATCTCAACCTAATTCTACCCTAATACCGATCTGACATTATCCTAGCGTTAGCCTACAATTATCTAATTCTGCCCAAATCATGTCCTTATTTCGGCCTAAACTTGATGTGACATGCTCCTAATGCTTACTTTAGTATGTCCTAATAGTGCCTAATCTTCTCCCAATCCTGTCCTGCTCTTGCCCTAATCATGTTCTAGCTCTGTCCTAACTTTTGCTAACTCTCTCCCAACGCTATCCTAACTTTGTCGTACCCCGACCAAAGCCCTTTCGAATGCACCTGGTCCTCCACCAAAAGCTCGCGCTCTTGTTTTCTTGGACAGGGAGCATGACAGAGAGGAATCCCATGGGGTTATGTAACATTTTATATCGAGAGAGGGAGGTGATAACCCACCGGGTACTCGAGGGTATTGTCACGCCAAATAAACAGCAATGGTGTGAGCTGAATAAAACCCTAAAAACCTACCTGAATGGCAAGACTCGCACTTGCCCTGCTGATCAGATACACTGCTGCTTGTCCAGCTCAGGGAGCAGAAGACGGCCGTTCACAGCACAGTTACAGCAACAGAGAGATGATGTCGGCCGTCGTCTCCTCCACACATTGTGGGCAGAGGGTGGCACAGCGGAGAGTAATTGCTTAGCGGATCTCCTCCGCGCCTCGACCAACTGCGCTGTGTGTTCCAGGACAAGACATGTCTTAACCGGAATAGCGTCGTAGTCTCGGCTGTTGACACAAATGAAGGCTACGATGTGACCGTGTCAGTCGGACACCTGCCGTTCTACTCACGCCGAATCTCGGCGTCTACTTGCTGACGTTCTAAACAGTGCTGAAGCAGCCACGACAGAGGCAGTGGTGTTTTAAGTGTGGCTGGATAACAGCACCATTTACACGGGCGAGCAGCTCCAGTACAATTCGACCAAGATCGGTTCAGTCCGTCAGGGCGACTTCCCAGTGTTTTGCTACTGTCGAGGATTGTATATGTGAGACAGTTCACTCACTCCGCAGCGAATAAGAGTGTTTTTCCAGTCAGACCTGTCGGTGAAGAGTACAGAGCTGAACCAGCAGACTGCACGCTCTTCATTTTTAACCTTGACCACGGTGCAGACTGATTGCGGCGTGTTTCGTGTTTTTATTGATGCGTTAATGCAAGGCGTCTGATGTTTTCATGTCGTAATGATTATTTTGCATTTAAGATAATTGTTGAAGATTAGTGGTAAACATCAAAACCAAAGCTTAATTCTATAGGCATTTGTAACAGTGACAATACACTGTCTGCTGTTACAATGATAGATGGTTTGATTTTTGCCTCTGTTGTTCCGCTTGAAAAGTTAAATATGTAGGTAATCATTTGGCAGTGGCGGTAGTTTAAAGAATGAATTTAAAGAGTGAGACATCTGTTCATGGTGTGCGCTCTGCGCCTGCATGTAGTCCTCTGTCGCATGGGGGAGCCATAAAACAGAAAAGATCTCATTCGTTCCTTCATTCATCTTCTCCCGTTTATCCGTTTCCGGGTCGTGAGGGTGGGGGTGCTGGAGCCAATCCCAGCTCACTTTAGGCGAAAGCAGGGTACACCCTGGACATGGCCGCCATTCCATCGCAGGGCCAATCCAATAGATACAGGTAGAGAAGAACAACTGCAGTATTTTTCGCCCTATAAGGCGCAGTTAAAATCCTTACTTTTTTTTTTTTTTAAAAATCGGCAGTGCACCTCGAACCAATTTTATGTGGTACACTGCGCTCAAAAATATTTTAGTGCGACTTTGTCAAGCGACGAAGCCGCTCCGCTTCATGAATTGTCGGAGCAGCATTCCCAGCTGACACGGAGACGTTGTATTAATGTTGGTCCTCGGTTGGATATGGGTTGCAACGTCAGACAACATTAGATAACTAATTATGTAATGCTGGGAACGACAACCATCCAACATTTAGTCAGTGTTACCTTACTACAATTAGACGTCAAGTCAACGTTAGGTTTTTGTAAACCCAATATTTAAATCCGTATCCTAATCCAATTATAATCAAATGTTGATTTACAACGTTGTTCCAACGTCACACTAACTTCAGGTGGCAACGATAACCCAATGAGAGAACAGTACGCAGTATGCTTACCTCCGCCACTCTTTGTAATACTGGTACGTACTGTGCTTCCCTTTATATATATTTTATCATGTGCCTTATGTATGAAAATAGACTATAATATTATAATGCGGCCTTATGGTCTGCAAAATACGGTACTCACACTCACACCTATGATCAATTTAGAGTCAGTTTAACCTAAACATGCCTGTTTTTGGATGGTGGGAGGAAGACCACTGACAACACAAAAATCATGTATAGAGATTCTTGGAATAAGCACCGCTCAATTTAATCAAAATAAAACAAAAAATTTAATGTTTACTTCAGTCAATACATCCAAAAAG
Source organism: Echeneis naucrates (assembly GCF_900963305.1). Lineage (NCBI taxonomy): Eukaryota > Metazoa > Chordata > Actinopteri > Carangiformes > Echeneidae > Echeneis > Echeneis naucrates. The sequence continues at coordinate 18,628,158 of NC_042530.1, read as the reverse complement.
CTAAACTAAACGAAAAAACTAAAACAATTAAATCACTCTCAAGCATTCTGTTAAAAATAATATTACCTCTAACAAATTGAGCACAGATACACAAAAATGTGAAAAATTTTAGTGGATAGAGGATATTCATTGCCAATGTATTTCCTGGAACACAAAAAGTAAAATAAAATACAAAAATAAATAAATAAATGACAAAACCATTCTAAAAATGTAAAATAAAGATACTTCAAAATACAAAACAATTGTATAAAATTGGAATAGGCATTGCTGATGATAGTCAGTCTCATCTACTGTGGGACTCGGTCAAAAAAGAGCTTTGTTCTGACAAAACAAAGCAACGGATGACAAACACTATTTAGGGGGTATGCACCATTACAGATACCAGGCATGAGTACTCGTATTCATAAAATTATCATCGATACCATTTTATGGTAGCGCGGTTTACAGCAATTGACTGCAAGACGGGAAGTGAAGAGTCATGTCAACAGTGTGGAACTATTTTCAGGTGAATGAGAGCGAGAAAAACAAAGCAGAATGCAAATTATCCATCCCATTTTGGTTGTGGGGTGCTGGAGCCAATCCCAGCTCACTTTGGGCCAGGGCGAGGTACACCTTGGACAGGGCCAACACACAGAGACAGAAAGAGACAAACAACCACTCACACTTAGATCGACTACAATTTAGAGCCACCAATTCACCGCAGTCTTTGGAAGGTGGGAGGAAAGTGGAGTACCCTGAGGAAACCCACGCAGACACAGGGAGAACATACAAACTCCACACAGAAAGGACCCAGGCCGGGAACCAAACCCACGACAGCGCTGACAACTAACCACTATGTCGTAATGCTACAAACATGTTGGCAGTGTCATGTTTAAAGCACTTTTGTTAACTTTCAGTACTCAGTATATGACAAAGTTTTACTGAAACATGCAGTATGTGTGGCAGTGCGATGTTTATAAAAGCACTAATGTTGAATGTCAGTACATGACAATTTTCTTAAATTTGTGTTTGTCACAAGTTTCACTGCAGCACAGTCACCCATATACAAAAATCATACTGAGGAATGTTGTTCAAATAACATGATATCTGTAGAAAAAATAAAATCTAAGTAACTACGTATAATGGTGTAAGTACTCGGTTTCAGTATCGGTGAGTACTCACATGCAAGTACTTGTACACTACTCATTGAAAAAAGTGGTATCGGTGCATCCCTACTATATGGTCATTCTACTCACCTCAAACGTGTCCTTGGAGACCTATATTACTTACAGTATTATATTAATTGGAGTTCCTTCAAGATATTTTTCTTTCTCTAAATATGGTCACAGAAAAGACAATCATCAACAACTGGATTTATTCAAAGACAAGAACAGTATGAGAATGACGGGGTGAAGCAATATAATTGAAATGGGCAAAAATGCTTCTTAGACTACAGAACAACTAGCCAAAATATACTCAAATGTTGGCTCATGTGGAAAGACAACTAATATCAATGTAAAGGAGGGAAGTGGGGAACCTAAATAAACTTATTTTGTTTTGGTTAGTTTTACCTCAGGACTTTTACTGCTCTTATTATGGCTGTTGAACATTATTTGTGTTCTGATAGAATAATTCATTTTGTACAAGCTCACAGCAGGACTTCTGGCAAATGTTTTTTTGGATTGGTTAAATACTAAGTTAATTTAATTTTTTCCATTTTTCTTCATAGAGTTGGTAAAAAAAAACAGATATGGAAATGGGGTGGAGCCACTGTTTTAATGCATAGATGCTTTGTCCAGGTTCAGTTATAGACTGTACCCTTATGTTGTTTTACCTGAGGTTGAAATTGTACCCTTGCCACAGAATACATCCTTGAAAGCATGTCTGCCTACCATTGCGTAATTATCTATCAAATCCATTATCTAATGCACAGCAGAGGAGTTGAGACAACTCTGATGCATGATCCCAGAAGCTCTAACTCACTTTACTATAAAACATTGACATGATCACTGTCAACATGCTCTCTGTCAGATGAACCAGAAATCACACACATTTACAGAGTCTCCATTTTAGCTGGACCCTGTCTCAAAATAACTTTACCCATTCAAACTTGATTTATCTATAAGTGTCCGTCAAAAGTTAAATCCTTATCAACCATCATGGAACCATCATTTAGACATCAGGTGTGTGACCTTTTTGGAGTCAATCATTAGCTGTGTATGTAGTGTCTCACTTGTGGACATGGGTTCATTTGGCCCACTGCTGTTGAGTAACTTGGAACGGTCTTTCTTCACTCTGTGGAGATGTTGCAGTCCTGGGACCACAGATTGCCCCACACAATTCTGCAGGACATTTCATCAGACATGGTCACACAACAAAGCTTCATATGGCTCTGAGAACACACAGGCCTGTGTAACATTCTATCCCCTCAGTGGATAAATAACACTGATATTCATGTGGCAGAGAGTCATTTTTTGTGTGCCAACATCCAATAATATTTTTACATTTGTGAGCAATTTTAATTTTTTTCGCAGAATAATGTTTTTGTTGTTTTTTAATTGTAACATTACTTCCTATATTTCTAATCAATAATTTATCATACATTATATAATGAGATATTAAGACTATACGTGATCAGAAAATGTTTGGTTATATATTGTACTGTTGTAGTCACTGCTGTGGATGTTTCTGCGTGAGATGAATGTGAATGTCTGCTGCCTCATGCCCTCTCAGCATGGTAAAATAAATGTCACTTTCTCCATGTTAAATAATTTAAATTTAAAAATATGTAACTGTTGTTTGGAGTCTCAATAAAAGCTAGAAATATGTCTTTGCTTGTTTCACCCTCCCCCTCCCTCTTTCTTTGTGTCCCTTCATCAACATCACAGCCACAGGAAGGCCCTGGCAGCCCTAAACACTGATACTATCTCTGCTCCTCATCTCCCTCCTCCACTGTGTCGAAATCTTGCCCATCCCACAAAGGGAAACCGCTGGTGCACAACGGTCCTCGGCACAACGTCCGTTTGTGTGGGTAGGCAGCTTTTGGTAAATTATGTAGCAGGTGCATGTTCCCTGATGTGGATCAATGGGAATAAAACATCATAATGGAGGCTGGTTGATCTGTTGTGTTGGTACTGCCACTTAAAGAAAGATGTAGGTTCATTCAGCTTTTATTTATTTCTTCTGGATCACACACATTTAAAAACACATTTATCAACATGAAAATTTCTGATATTTAAAACCAAGTCTAATCATGAAAGTGATCCAGCTACACACTTAGTGAGTCCTTCACATACCACAACTTGTTGTGAAACTCTTTTAGGTTAGGCAACGGCACTTACAATCATCTCTGACAATGACAAGAAGCATCAGGTAAATGATGAAGCAACGTTAGGTCAATCAAACCACAGAGGAACTGAGTGGACAGACTGATGTTGCCATAAGAAGCTGACCTATCTGTCTATTGACTTCTTACATCTCTGACATCATAGTGCTTCTTATTGAACTTGGAATCCTTTTGCTCATGGTCATTAGTGTACTCCCCATACTTTTATTTTCTTCAGCGTACAGGGCCACAGCCTCAATCAGACACACTGAACTAATGATGAAGCAACTTTCACCCAGAAAACACATCTGAAACATTTGATTTTTACAGTTTAAATATATTGTTTAACTTTCGGGCAGTACAGCATAGTGGTAAGCGCTGTTGCCCCACAACAAGAAGTTTGTGGGTTTGTTCCGGGTCTGGGGCCTTTCTGTGTGGAGTTTGCATGTTTTCCCCATGCTTGCGTGCGTTTCCTCAGGGTACTTCAGTTTCCTCCAATCGTCCAGAAACATGCACGCTTAGATAAATTGGGGTCTGTAAAAGGCCTGCAGGTGTGAGTGTGAGTGGTTGTTTGTCTCTGTCTCTATATGTTGGCCCTGCGATGAACTGGTGACCTGTCCAAGGTGTACCCCGCCATCACCCAATGTGAGCTGGGATTGCTCCAGTACCACCTGCAACCCAGAAATGGATAAGTGATAGAAGAACAAGGAATGAATGTTTAACTTGCTCTGCTTTAAAGGAGAAGCAGAAAGTGTAATGAGAGGGGAACATATCCCAGTATAGCTCAGTGTAGCTCAACGGATCTCATTATGTCTGTCTCAAAAGTTTTTTGTATGTTTCATTTTGTCTCAGTATGTTTCAGCCTGTTTCAGTGTGCCTCAGCAAGTCTCAGTGCGTCTCAGTGGATGCCATAGTCCTGTCAGTATGAGTCTCCTATGTCCATATACAGAGTTTTTAATATCAATTGGTAACCAAAATTTGCCTCTTCAGTAAAGCCACAAAAAACACCACAAGATGAAGACACCAAAACCGGATGTTTGTCAGGTGTCAGACTGCATTCAAATGCTGGGCTCAGCTGCTGCTCCGTCATCGCTTCCCTGCAGGTGTCGCTGTGACAGGATGTGTTTGAGAGTGTCCAGTTCCTGCGTCAGCTGATTTATCCTCACTTGCAGCTTGTGGTTCTCCTCCTGCAGCTGCAGGGCTCGCTGCTGGGTCAGGAGGATCCTTCTGCGGGCTTTGTCCCGGCTCTTCCTCACAGCAATGTTGTTCCTCTCTCGTCTCAGGCGGTACTCTGCACTATCCTTGCTGATGCTCCTCTTAGTTACTGGGGCCCTCAGGGTGGGGAGGAGGAAAGGAGAAAATTCCTGCATGGCACAGACAAACATGTTCAATTGGACATGTTCTTCCTCTCAGAGTGCTCAGCTACATAAGTCAAAAGCCTTGGTATCACCTGTGAAGGGTGGGCATGGCTCTGGTGAAGGTTGGTGCTCGTTGCACTTGAGGTAGTGCTGAGACAGGATGTGGAGTATGGTAGGTAAGACAGCCCCATTATCTGCTCAGCTACTCTGTCCTCAACATCACTCCTCATCATCCCCTGAGACTGGCTGTACGACATCATGTCCATCTGAACCATTTGACTGGTGGTTCCAACCTGTCCGGGCGTGGCTGAGTTTAGGACATGGGCCTGACCTGGATACGAGCTTGCCCATTCCTGAATGACGGAGGGCACCCTGGAATCAGACATCTGCATGGTACAGGAGCAGGATGAGGTGGTTAGCAACATTTTTTTAATGAGGGGTTTGATGCAGACACTGTGTTTTCATCCTTCAGTTGAATTACAACTTGGGGAAATGAGTGAACTAAGTGAAATAAATAACCTCAGTCTCACCAACCAACAATGACCTGCTACTATAGAAATTAAGATATATTAAATCATTATCAATTTATTTAATATTCAAATGCTATTATCAGATTCACCCTTCCTCTTTGAGAGCTGCATAAGAATTTATTTAATTTCCTTGATAGCATACATTCTGCTTCTCAACAAGTTCAGTTCCAGAGTGAGTTGAACATTTAGTAACACTGCTTTAGTATTTTGCCCGGTGAGACAACTTTTACAAGTCACTTGTTTTCAGCAAGTAATCCAAGTAAAAAATCCTTACTTGTGACACCAAGAGCCACACTTGTAGCAACAAATTCCAAACTAATCCACCCTTTGGTGTCCATCTGGACTAGTAGCACTCAAATCATGAACCCTAACTCTCACCAGTGCTGAGCAAGGTCCAACTAGTGAAGAAAAAGGGGAAACAAGTAAGAAAAATACCCATCATGTTCAGTCAAACTTTTAACACGTTCTGTAAATTACATATGCCACTGTCTAAAAAGTCAGAGAATTTGCAGCTTTTTCATCCAATTGTAAGACTTTAAATGCTGGCTTGTTCAAAATTTGTTCTAGGTTAAACACTAGTAAGATTTTGAATGCTGAATGCTAGTTCAGATTTTGTTCTTGATTGTTCTAGGTTCTGCACTAAGTCACAGGGTTATTTCATTAGTTTATATAAATGTGAAACAATACAAAAATATGATAACATAAAAATTTACTTAGAGTATTTTTTAAAAATAAATACTATAGCAGTTTAACTTTAAAAAGAACTTTCACCTTAATTAAAGTCAAATCTGATCAGGAGGATCACAACCCTGTCATCATTAGTATGTGCAACAGAAAGCTGGATTAGGAATGAGTGGTCTATCAGTGTTTAAGTCAAATTGATTTTCAACAATTTGATAATTACTGATTTATTTTGTTAACATTATAATCATATCCTAGTATGAATATGAAAATGAAGTGGGGTTGGGTTGGGTTCTTGTAAATAAAAAACACAGTTAATCAGTTAATTAACTAACCAAAAAGACAGATACAATAAAATATATGAATTGTTTGAGGTGACTCAAGTAAACAAATGTTAAACTTTTTTTCTTGTTTCCTACATTATTTTTATTGCTGTCACTTACATATTTTTATTACTCTGTACAGAAAAATTGAATTTCCCTTGGGGATTAATAAGTATTCTGATTCTGAATCTCAAGTAGAAAATCTAGGCACAGGCTGAAGTGATGGACAAAGATTTAATGGGACTCACCATGACTCTTCTTCAGGTTCCTTAGACTGGAAGTGGTCTGAGAGGAGAAGTGAGTTGGAGCAGGTTCACCTCTGATGAGGGTTATGATAATGATAACGCCATCACTTCCTCTGTCACTCTTCCTATTTCTGTCTCTCTCTCTCCCTCTTGCACACAATCATACACACATTTAATTAAAACAGAGACACTTTCAGACACAAAGATCTGTGCATTATATATATTATAAGTATATATAATATCCTGTTTATTTGCTTTTCATGTTGATGCCTCACATCAATAAGGAGCCAGCCACAGTTTTGTAGTTTGTTAAAACTTCGAACGAAAATCTCACAGTTCACCGATAACAACAGTAGGAGCACTACAATAATAATGAAAAGTAGTGGCAAACACAACCCATTTTATGGACTCTGGTTGATCTGAGTCACTCACTAAAGTGATCCGGTTCCCTTGAGTCACTTGAGTCAAACCACAGAGCACACACTCAGTAGTATAATATAGTTTGTGGTTGTCTTGCAATAAAATATGCTGCATCACTAGTCTATACCACTACTACTGATAATAATAATAACACCAAACAACAAAAACAGCAACTAATAATGATGATAATATCATCATCATCATCACAGCCAAATCAAAGTTTGCAAGTCGCAGGAAGCTGACTTGCTGTGGCAACCCCAAGTAAGGAAAGGCCGGAAGAAGAAGATGGAGAAGATTTAAGTCTTAAATTCCCTGACTGGGGTGTCAGTGAATTTAAATCAGTGAACCAAATCCTCTGAGTCCGCAGTGAAAGTGAACCAATTCAGACGAATCGTCTGATTCAGAAGTGCTTCTGCTGAGTCTTCTCTCTCGCCTTGTGTAATTAGCAGCAGCCAACCAGAGGACTCATGGGATCCAGGTTAATGGAGACATCTGATTCGCGATTCGTGATTCAGTAGGAGGACTCGAATTATTAACCCGGGTGATTCGTGATCTGCCCAGCTCTAAGAACTAGCCTATGCGGCTTCCGTATATCACCATGAACTCAAAATGGCGGCTGCTGTTGCAAACGTGAGTAGAACTCGGTTAGATGCTGTTGATTGTACGTTTATATACTTATTTTTTTAATTTATATGAATACTTAACACGATAAAGAGCATTCTGAAACCACATGCTTAGTGCTCGTTATAGTGGTTTATGTTCAATTTGGTAGTTTTGTTTATATGGATGAAGACAGCCTGCAGCTATGTAGTTCGTTGTTATTTTTTGTTTCAATTCTCCCCCTCTCTTCCTCTCCGCTCCCTGTGTGTGTGTGTGTGTGTGTGTGTTTGTTTGTTTGTGTGTGTTTGTTTGTGTGTTTGTATTTGTATTTGTATTTGTTTGCCTTCTCATAGAATCTAATTCAAAGTGACTTGCCGAAAGCGGTTGAGCTGTTGAATAATTTGACAGAACAGGTAGGACCATGACGGATTCTTCTCTTTATTACTGAATAATTCTCGGTGACTATTATCCCGTCACAGAATAATAGTGGATCGGTATTACACGTAGTAGTCCTGCTCAGGGATTGCAAACCAGCAACACTGATATTTTAAATCTTCAAAAGAAGCCTCAGCAAGTCCTGTTAACTTTCAGGCTAGCTGACAAGAGGGGCGTGTAGAATATAGTATATACAATAGAGTATAGAGTCCTTGCAATTTACATATGAAATATAGATGAGTCTTTGCAGCTGAAATTGCATTATCTTTGAAGGTGGCCTCAGTCACAAGTAATGTCCAAGAGCTACTGACTAAAGTCAAAGATGGGAAACTGAAGACATTTGGGGTGAGTAGGGATCTGATTTGCTATTAACACCTGGAACAGAAGGTCCAATCTTGCTTTTTAGCTTAATTTTGATCTATTAACATGTCTTAGTTTTAGGCTGCCTAGTGTGACTTAGACTTTTTTTCCTGTTTTACAACATTTAACAAGACAAGATCAGTTTTTCTACATGAATGCAGCATGCTTGTCTTATCCCTGTAATGTGAGGAGGTGTCATTTGGTTCTGAGTTTGGATTCTGGCAGGAGATCAAGTCTGACGCCAGGTAAATGGAGCATTCCAAGTCTCTGTTTGTCCTCTCTCTGTGCAGGGTTTGTCATTCCTGGACCTTCGCTATCACCTACTGCTCTTCTACCTTCAGGACCTCATTTACCTGATCAGCATAAAGAGTGAAGGTGGCAGCATAAAAGAAAGTGACGGTTTGATCCGTGTAGTCACAGTGAGATCGGTGAGATATTAAGCTGAAGCACTTCATGCTCATCCAACTGCCTAAATCAGGATGCCACTAGTTTCTCCCTCTTTTTCTAGGTCCTGGAGAAAATGCGGCCTTTGGACCATAAATTGAAATATCAGATTGATAAACTGGTGCACACAGCTCTCACTGGCAGTTTAGGTAAGACTAATTGATGAGTGATGAAAGAAGTCACTGCTGTTTTGACTCAGTTTGACTTGTCTATGTAAGAGTTGTGATAAGTAATTTTTTTGACAACTCAGACACAAAGCTTCTATATGTTTAAAGTAAAGTGTGAATAATAAATCCACTTCTCATACTAAACAGAAAGACAGCTAGAAATTATACATCTCGGGTTTCTCAGTAAATCATAGTACAAATGTGAGACAGTTAGTATTACTGTAACTATCACTCCAGTCATTAATTGCAGTGGGTCATGACTGAGGTTAATTTAACTCACATTAAGTAATAGTTCCAGATACGTGCAGCAGCAGCATGCTATTTTATAGTATAGAAAGAACTTAAAGACAGTGGAAGAGTTCCTCACACAAGTACCCTGGTAAAGAAACACTTTTACACTGTCAGCTGAGAATACCTTTCACTTCTGAAAAAATCCCATCACATGACCACAGGCACATTCACAGGTGCAGAGAAATCAGTGATCTTTAGCAGCCAAGCCTCCATGTGAGATGCTTCAGTTGATCTTTTTTTTTTTTTTTCCATTGGGGGAAAAAAAAGGATTGTCATCCTCACTTTAAATCTGGAATCATGCGCTCAGTGTGTATGCAGTGTTTAGTTTAATAGATGGCCTGTGTTTACAAAGTCTGTAATCCTGATGTTACATTGTAAATTATTTCATTGATAGTTTCAGGTTTTGGGTCAGTTTGCCTGTTTGCTGAGAACACACACAAACACACTATAATAGCGTCTCATGCCCTTTTTTATTTCAGATGGTGACGACCCACTGCAGCTACGTCCAAATCCTGGGAACCTCCTTAGCAAAGTGAGTCGATTCTAAAATTCTGGTGTTTTCTTATCTCTGACCTCTGAAGCAACAGTCTCATCAATATGTTATGTTTGATCAACAGTTGGAAGAATCTGAGCAGTCTAGAAATGAGGATGAGCTAAAGACATCCTCACAGCAGAGAGCAGCCCAATCTGCTGGCAGAAAATATGTACCTCCAAAAATTGCTCCAATGCATTATGGTAATAAAGAAAAAGCTGTTTTTTTTGGGGGGGGGGGGTAGATACCTGCTTCTTCTCTGCCTTCATGATTCAGTCTGGCTCATCATTGAAACAGCAGATATGCTCTGGTTCCTGCAGATGGTGACTTGAGTGAAGCTGACAGAAAGAAAGCCCAGCTGGAACGCCAGAGGCAGACAGCTCTGAGGAGCTCTGTCATCAGGGAGCTGAGACAACAGTACAGTGATGCCCCTGAGGAGTTCAGGGACAGACAAGACTTCCAGAGTGAGCGGGAGAGCCGCGAGGAGACGCACAGGTTGGTTCTCTCCATAGGCATCAGAGACTTCAACTATTTGATGAAAGATGGTTGTGAGTGGATAATTACTCTTCCCGTGTACACATTGAGGCTCAAGAGAGGAGGAGGAGAGAGTAAGTTGTCAATTAAGAAGAGTCTTGGTGTTGGTATTATGAATCCTTGCTTCTCCAATCCACATATCCAAATGGAACCCAAATTGCTCCTGATGTGTCATTAGTGTTCATGTTATAGACATATTCGGTCTTTTCTTATTATTCAGGAGAAATTATGAAGAATCAATGATGGTGCGGCTCAATACTCCAAAGCACCAGAAAAATGCCAGGAAAAGACGAATGATGGCCATGACAAGCCAGCTAAGTGGCATCACACACTTTGGTGATATCACTGTGCTGACAGGTGGTGAGACTGCTCAGGTGAGCTGTGATATGATGATAAGCATTCTGAAATAGAGCTAGGTTATGTGAGATCTGATCTTGTGGGTGATCAAATGAATCATACAGATTGACTCTTTAAAAAAAAAATAATGTGATGATTTTGTATAGATGACTGCTTTGTGTTTGTCAGTGCAGGACGGAGACAACACTCGTCCAAAGAAAAAGAAACTTATGAAAACGAAAACTAAGAGAAGAGGTATAGTCATTAAGCCTACAACAGGACAAGAATATGTTGTTGTATCAGTGTGTTGCCTCGCAAGAAACTAAAAACCATGACATCTTCAACCTTTAACCTTAGAAGGTTCAGGGGAACAGTATTTGACTGATGATCATTTCTCTTCTGCAGCTTTCAAGAAGCAAAGATAGATCTGAAAATGATTTAAGATGATGAAGAGGAGCCATCACAGTTCACTTTTACATTACTGACTTAGCTGAGTTCAAAATAAATCTATTACACATTCAATGAGTCCTGTTTTCTTTCCCTCAGCTAGAGGGCACTTACAGAACACACGCTCATACAAATTGTCACTGACAGATTTCCTTTCCCGACATTGTGTGCGACTCTGTCACTGCTGCTGGAAAAGTGAGGAACTATTCAATACGTATTACCACCTGGCACAAGATCCACAGACGCTGCTGCACCTAAGGTTTCTGATGAGTTAAGTTTAAAGTGTGTACTTATGTACATGACTGTCATCACTGAGACCCAACCTTAACCAGGATCTGGCCTTAGTTATTACTTGTAACTAGGATAAATCACCATGGTAACTAGTGTTAACTAGTGTTGCCAAACTCCTGACCAATCGGGTCAGTATGAAAATCAAGTAATCATTCCAGGCAATCCTGACAAGGACATTAAACTTCAAAATAAAGTGATTGGATAGATGAATCTGTGTCAGTTTTTTTTAGCCAGTTTACTTCGACTAATTTGAACACTGATTTTAAGCACACAGGATTCCTGATGCTAATGAAGATTTTAGTCTTTCATTGCAGCATCTCAGGATAAGCACTTATTGAACACAAACGAAACATAATTCCTCCTGTGTGATTACATTGTCTGGATCAATAATTCCATTTCATGATTATTAATTATACATCTCTATAAAGACAGTAACATCGCCAAAGGTGTCATCTGATGTGCTCACAAGAATCACAGCCACTGCTTACTGTTTATCGATCAGTTCCTTTGAGCTTATCATTATCTATTTTTCTCATTTTGTATAAGAAAAATGTCAGGGGAAAAAAGCAAGCAGAATTACTATTTATTGCATCGTTTGGTATCAATCAGAACTTGACAAGACCAACTACAAAATAGATTAATAAGTAGGATAAAACATAGGTGACTATAGGTAAGAAGTGAGAAGTTTCTGTAGCAGTGCCTACATAGCAAAAACTCAAAGACACAGTTCCATTTTTACACAATGTCTTTATTTTTTCCCTAATTACAGACTCATGGGTTAAAAAAAGAAAAGAAAAGAACAGAAAAAAAAGCAACACTTGGTGAAACCCACTCCCCTTTTTCAAAACAAACAAATTCTTTCCACGCAAAGCCCACCCAACTTTCCCTAAAACAGCAGCTCTGGCCCACTCCATTTATTAAATTAATAACCATCGTTGATAGCTTGTCGACCCTCCTCAAATAAGCCACGACTACACTGCATTGAGTCAGAAGGTGGGCACTGTAAGGTCTGCACTGTACACCCTGGTCCCGCTCCCCTAACTCTCTGCCTAAGCTCTTAGAAATCATGTGTACAGGCTTGGTGTGTGTGTGTGTATGTGTGTATGTATGTGTGTATGTATGTATGTATATATATATATATATATATATATATATATATATATATATATATATATATATATATATATATATATATATAAATAAAGGACTAAAAGCATCATCAGCGTTTGCTGTTGTAATAAATGCCCCCTGCTGCTGGCCTGTGGTCACCCTGCCCACCTCCCCCAGCCCCCCACACAGACAGAATGGGGTGAGTGTGCATAGTGGGAGCAGAGAGAGAGAGAGACGCTGCAGAGACAGTGGGGGGGGCGGGTGCCACCTGGGGAGGGGTCGTCAGCCTCCACTGGTCCTGAAACCTGAAACGACAAGAAGTGGTCTAATATACAGAGAGAGGAGGGGAGGGGAGGCAGGAGACAAGGGTGGTGGTGTGGGGGGGGGGGGGGGGGGGGGGGGGGGGAGACTAAAAACACTGATGCTGTCAAAAGAATAATATGAGCTGTGGCCATGCTGAACTTGAGGGATGCTGGGCAATGGCAATTCGCACCAACCAACAAGAAAGAAAAGATGGATGAAAGTCCATCACTGTCCAGGGCTAGGAGGGTGGGGGTGGAGGGTGGACAACACAACTAATTAAATGACAAAGAGGGAGGGGGGTAATGATACACCAAAACCACAAACGCAAAACACAGCACAGCCTGGTGCTCACACATGTACATCAGAACTACAATGAATACACTCACTGCCCCCACCCAAACCCCCATGTTTTTTTGTTTTTTTTGGTGGGTGGTGGTGGGGGGTCATGTTGATGATGGCATGAAAGCAGGTCACAGCCCGACCAACTGAGATACATCTGCAGCCTGAGATACCATCACTCACCCACTCCCCCACCCCCACAGACATGAGTGCAGATATCTGTCACCTCATCCTCCCCCAGGCCCACTGATACCTTACCAGGGCTGACTGCATCACCCTCGGCACACGCACGCTCACATACAATTGCACACTGCGGCAGTCAGTCTCTGTCCACCACAGGTTTCCTTGTCTTTTTTTTTTTTTTCTCTTTCTTCGGGTGGGCGGGCAGGCGGGGAAGGTACTTTTACTGTGGGAAGGGGGAACTTTACTCATTTTTTGTGTGTGTGTGTGTGTGTGTGTGTGTTTTAATGGAATCAGATGAAGGGGGGGTGATAGTAAGGGAGTGTTTTTTTTTTTTTTTTTTGGGGGTGGGGTGGGGGGGTGGGGTGGGGTGGTGTTAGTAAGGGGAATACCACGATGTTGTTCGCCCTCGGCCCCTGGAAAAGAGAGAGAAAAAGAGGGTGAGTTCTTTCTGATTGGCTAAGAAAATGACACCAACTTCCTGGTGTGATGTCATAGATTATAAAAAAAATGTATATTCTGTGTGTGTGTGTTGGTGGTGGTGGTGGGGGGGGTCTGCTGTAGTGACGATGTTAGTATTAGGTAGTAGGTATTGCTTTTATTTACGAAGACAGGAAATGTTTGGTCCAGATCTGAGAACAAGAAGTGATTGGGTGTGGGGGTTGAGGGAAGAGCAAAGGCCCTCTCTCTCCCTCTTTCTCTCTCTCTGAATCTCTCTGCACGAGAGCTGCCTCTTGGGGTGGGGGTTCCACTGTGGGGGAAACACCGTGAGGACAAACAGCACCACACACACCAGCAAGACATCATATACACACACACACACACACACACACACACTTGTCTTTATGTTGTGACGACATGAAGGATTTCCCTAGCCCTCCTCCCAAACCTGCACCTAATTGTGAGATCAAATGCAACACCACAACCAGAGAAACAGACACACAATCTTTCCTCATCTCTGAGCAACAGACTGATTGATGATGATCAATGATGGACGGACTATGGCCTCATGCTCAAAAAAGAGACTGTTCACTAAAGTAGAAGGCATCTATGGAGATTTCATGTCCATCTCAGAACCTAAATCTGTTTAGTTAAGCGTGCTGATGGGGACCAGCTAATTTAGATTATCCATCATCTATAACAGTAAACATTTCAGGACAAAGGAAGAGACCAACCATTGTCAACACACCTAAACATCCTTGTCTCGCTGTGTGTGGGAGTCCACTGAGTGAGATTCAGTTCAGACTCAGTTGATGCACAATTAATTTTAACACTATAGCCGAGAGTTAAGGATCCAGACCCAATTATTTGCATCACTCTAGGACTGAAATGATGTTCATTGCATTACATCTTGCTTTGCTTTAGCATCATCTCATCTACAAAATTTGTAATCACATTATGTGAACGGTAACTAATGAGCGACACCCACTAACATGGAAACGCCCTGTATGAAGACCTCCTTCAGAGGGTCAGTGTGAAGTCAGAACTGGGATAGGGGATGAAAGATTTGAACATACTGATCCTGGAGCATCAGCAGACTGAAGGAAAGCCGTATTGTGCCAGTCTCTGATACTCAAACAATTATTCTGCTACAAATTTTCTAACCCTTTCCATACTAATCTGCTCTATATTACTTCACTCTAAACATCTACCTTCTTTCTAACTAAGGATCTATCTGACTGTTAAGTGCCCATCTTCATGCCACGTGCTGCTCCTGCATGCAAGAGCAGCAAGTAGGGTTGCATCTTCCTCATGTTAAATCTGCTCGCTTGCTTCCTGGGTACCACCCTGCAAGTGTATGACTGATCAGGTCACAATGAGGTCATAGTGCTCTTTTCCATGTATCCTTCAGTGCCAACTGTGGATGCAGGTGAAATGTGGTCCCCGGTGTGAGACAATCTGAGCCTAGGCTCACCTGAAGGCCCGTCCTCTCCCTCTGGGTGGTGTGTAGCCACTATAGTAGCGTGCACGTGATGAGAAACTTCCTCCCCGTGATCGAAAGCGGGCCCGTGGAAAGCCACGATCTGTGGTGCTGATACCTGGTCTGTTTGTTCTCTTAGCACCCACCTGAGGAGTGAGGGTGAGTAGGAATGTTATTGAAGCATCATATCCTCTAACCTCCTAATGATCTGAGTGAGTGGTTGGAAAATGCTTTTCAGCAGCATCTTAAGTGCCACAGCCAGAGGAACTCAAGTCCCCTGTAAGTATTACAACACTGACCGTAGAACTATATATGTAGAGCCTGGACTGGGCAGTTTCATTTCAATCTTTCTTCAGGTACCCAAGAACCCAGTTAGCACCCTATCCCATCTCATCTGTGTCCGTGCAGCAGCTACTTTACTATGACTACTCTGAGATGAAGACAGACCCTCTCTTCTTCTAACCCCTTACCTTTATCTGCCTTCCTCTGAATAGGGACTCATCAAGGGCCATGGCTGTTCTCACCGACTCTTTGTCTGCAAACTCAATGTAGGCAAATCTAAACATGGAAAACAGCATTACTATAAAAACAGACACACAAACAAATATACAGCTCTGTCAGATTGATGTGCTGAGTGCTCCATCTGTTCTAAAAGTGACTGACTGACTAAACAGATGAGCCTGTTCTTGCTGTTACAGATGATACACTCCAGTTGAGACAATATTCAGTACTCCAGCCACAGGCTCAGAGTTTCACAGCTGAACCTGGCTCCCTTTTACAAGAGCCATCACATTAACCTCCAGATGCAATGAACGTGAGACCGGACACCATCATCTGTATTTGGGCCCCCCATAGTCACCGCTGACAGTGAATTTGCGGAGAATGTAATATGATGGTACCCTGTCCTTCACACTACTGCAAATACAGAAGTGGTCATTACCCTTTGGGATGCCCTGTGTATTTGTCACACAGAATTGTGACTCTGTTTACTGAACCACAGCCATGGAAATGAGCCTCCAGCTCTTCTGCCGTAGCCCCGTAGTCCACCTGTGGATAGCAGGAAGAATGATTAGCTCACCAATGCTTTAACATGCTCCTGTCACAAGCAGAGGATAGTTACAAAACAGAGAGGGCTGAAGAGTGTGATTTAGAGATTCACCAGGTCTCAGCTTCATGGCAGAGAACCCCTGTATACCTGGATGCACACTGGTCAAAGATTAATGTTTTAGGGGCAGCAGTCCACCATGTTTAAATGCATCAATTTATTTTTGTTGTTTTGCAAGTGCACCAAAACATCTGTGCACCTGCACATCACAGCCTGCAGCCTGCCTGAGCAGAGCAGTGGAGGGAGGCAGTAAGTTGGGAGTGACTCCCATTGCAATTAATATGATAATGTATGATATGTATGAATGTTCATTCGTTCAGGCATACATCCTCTATTCATGGTCATAGTCATGGTCTTTGAGGTCTTTGAGTCAATCCAAGCTCACACTGGCCGAGGGCAGGGCACACTCCAAAAAGGTCACCAGTACATTACAGGGCCAACATACAGAAACATAGAAAGTAAACGGCCACTGACACTCCCACTCAGACCTAAGGGCAATTTAGAGCTAGAGAGTTAACCAGTTTACCTAAACATACATGTGTTTGGACAGTGGGAGGAAGGCCACGCAGACACAGCGAAAACATGCAAAGTCCACACAAAAAGGATTCGAACCAATGACCTTCTTGGTGTGGGGCAAAAGCGCTAACCACTATGCCTTGTTGCCCTGTATGAATGTTATGTATATGTTATGTAATGTATATTTTAGAAAGTAGAATTTACATGTATTTAATGGCCCCATGATTTAGCATTTCAGTATCTATGTTGTGTTGAGCACATATGAGGTTAAACAAGCCAGTCAATGAAAGATATTACTGTTGTAATTATAAATTATTTAAAGAAATATATTCATTTAAAATTTACACCTGTAATAATGTGTTTTTAATATAAATGATCTAACATTACTTAATTTAATCTAGTTTACACACACACACACAGTATGTGTATGAAACTTTATTGGTTTCGCCAATAAATGGGTTCAGTTTTCAAAGTTCCATTGGCAGTCAAGCTCATATCTCACTTCAATATTTACCTCCTGTAAACACATTTTTAATTAGTCTGGAAAATGAGGCATAGAATTTTTTTGTGTGTGCGTATTTGGATTTGTGACTGACTTAGGGTCAGAGGTCACTGTGAGGCCTAGATCTGATGCTACAGCTACTGCAATGAATCTTGCGGCCCAATCAGGCAGTTCCTCCAAATACAGCTGCAGTTGTTTACAGATACTACTGGAGGCAAGGTTCATAGACACAGAACTTAAACAGTCTGTAACAAGTGGCTCTGTGCTCACAGAATGTGAGGATAACCAGGTTTTCCTGATTATGACAAAAAAAAAAAAATTAAATAAATAAATCTGTTATTTCTGGACGATAGAGTGCACCTGAATATATGCCAGAGATACATATTGATTTAATTCGAACAATTTCATTGGTCCAGTGTGACCTGTTTGGTAGTTTTGTTGGTCTCATGTGACACTAAATGTCTTGGTGGAATGAAACTTGTTACCTGTAAAAATCCATAAATTAGCCGCATTGTTGTTCAAGCCGCAGGGTTCAAAGCGAATGAAAAAAGTAGCCATTTATAATCTGTAACTGAAGCCACACATCCCTCCCCTCTTCTCCTGGTTGGCCCAATCATGGAAGTTGAACCATCTACAGTGGTCCCTTTTCAGTAAATGATGTTATCCACATGTACATTTACTGCAGTGGTGAATCCTACATTCTCCTTGATTAATCAAGGTGCAAAGTATGATTATTTTCAGACGCCACATTTATCAACACTCGATCTTTCGTACGGTGTGGTTTGCTGTTATATGAACATTTAGTTCATATAACAGCATTCATTATGTGAATCTTGCCATATTTTAGCACCTGGATAAACGTGTTTCTATGGCAGTTTGATCTATGAGGGTCACTGTGTTGGGTACAAATAACAGCTACCCCAACCCAATTATTTACAGCACCATCACAACAAATATTAAAACTTAAGAGGTTTGTGGAAAAAACAAGTCAACAAGGTCCAACAAGTCAAATGTGCCTAAACAACCTGCAAATGAGAACGTCACTCACATTTCCCACATAAATTGATCTGCCATCAGCTTCCATCTTCTCCTCAATAGACATGATGACCGGGCCAACTGTGGGAGGTTGGGGGAAGAAAAATAAAACAATGTTAACAACTAAGGGCAACATGAATTTCCAAAGTGGTGAAACCAAGATTCAGCACAGGTCTGACAGATGGTGCAGGTACAAGGTGCGTGAGATGTGTTTCTGGTCATGTGACTTATTTACAAAGTCTACTCTGAGCCTACTCAGAAGTCCATGCAGCACAGGGGTCTGGAGATTGCATCTATAAAGCACCATGCCCTGAGTTTGTGAGTCTGTACAGAGGTAATCTGAAACTTTATAAGTTAGTGGATGTGTATAACTATAATGCATTTGTAAAAGCAAGAGTCTAGCATGTGGGCCATAATAGTCAGTATGCACTCAAACTGCCTTGTACTATTGCCACTGTGCCATGATCTGGGGTTGTTTTACAGCTGATTCACATTGTGTCCAAACGATTAATGCAGAGAGTCATCCAAATCAGACTAAGGCATCAGGCTACATTAGTTTTAGATAGGTCTTCCAAATATACAACAGGATTACTGTAACAACACCACCAACTTCAAACTTAAATAGTTGTGATGTTGCAGGCAGGACTGTGAAAACAAGTTAGCTGATTAAGAGCCAGCCTAGAAAAACAACCTTACCTGGTGGGGGGCTGAGATTCATTTGTTTCTCCACCTCGTTCTGCAGTTCCTTTAGCTTCTCTGCTTCTTCTTCCATCTCTCTGACCCGAGCTTTGATTGCCTCCAGCTCCTGTAGAGTGCATACACATGCACGCGCACAGACACACAATGAGTAAAAACTAAACCAACCTAATTTCACTGGACTGATGATGCTATCATTAACAGACCCATAACAACAATTGAGAATGACATCACATAATAGATTTAAAAACCTCCTGCACCTTTATTGCAATCAGAAACTGATTTGCTTGCCACCTCAAAGATATGAAATAAAGAACCTCAGGCGTGAACTGCTAGATCAGCATTAATGTAACAACACTGACCAGAATAACACACCTAAGAGTCAGCAGAAACAAAAATCACTAAGCCCAAACTTTCAACACAACACTCAATCACCATCTGTCAGTTCAAACCTTTGTTATAAAATACAATAACAACATTTTATTTTTATAAATCATCAGAAAGTTCACAAGTAAAACACTGATGCCTTGTCAATACAACATTAATATAGACAAATTCAGTGAGATGAGCCCAAGTGAGGCACTGAATGACAACTTCAAAACCCTCATATTGAGCAGAGGAAAGGGCTCGTCCCTCAGTGCTGCAGTGCAGTGGGGGTCCCTCCACCTCTGGACAGTCTGTCGTGTACCAACGGCTGCAGGGACACTGACCGACCAAAATACTCTTTAAGAGTGAACGATGACAGTGCGCGTGATGGTACCGTCATGTCCATGATAACCTGACATTTGTCACTAAGCCTCCGCTCCGAATCACGGTCGAGAAGTAATCTATTCCCGAGACGATCCATCTTGCACCGACCCGATGTAGAGTCTGATTTTTGTCGCATCACACCCACCCTCGACTTCTGCTCTTAACACAGTGTAGGATGCAAACCGCAGCCAACTGTTTCGGCATTGCCAGCCCTACAATCAGGTCTACAACCTCTTGTCCCCTGAATCAACAGTCAATATATAATAATCCACAATAACACAGCAGTTCCCCACTGGCTGCAGTCCACAGTAACCGAGAAAGGTGGTCAGGTGGCTGGGAGCAATCCGCACCCAGCTTTGTTAGCCCGTTAACGTCTGGGTTTCCTCGGTAAATCGGCTGGATGCTAACCACATCTCAAAGTAAAGCTGCCACACTTTATGTGACAGATGGTTATAATGACAAAGGGATTGCTGGTTCATTTCAGATGCCGTTTTCTGATACATCGATGGGCCGACGCTAGCCTGCATCCGCAGGGCATTTACCAGCACATGCGTTGCGGCGCAGCAAGGGCTGCAAAATTAGTGGCACTGCACAGAATAAAAGATGACATTACCGTCAGCAGGTCGACTTCTCAAGCAGGTGAGCTCGTACTGTGTTTGCTAACGGTGGCGGCCTGTCCTACCCTCGCCCCCGACTGTCTCTTGTTTCTCCGTCTTGCATTTTTTTCTCCAACGAAGAATTTTCCCCAGCTGCACTATCTGCTCCCTGACGCAGAGAAACTGGCGCCTATGTTGCGCCAAGATGGCCGCCAACACCACGCATGTCACCACCCTCTTTACTGCACTGCGTGAACCACAATGGCGGTTAATGTCGACCAAGCGACAACAGAAGCGTACCCAACATGTGACCTCAAACTAATGGAAATAACTTCTCCAACAAACTGTCTCAACTCATTCGCTAACCGATCCGTTCTGAACATAGCATCCCCGGTCTCCATGGTCGCTCCCGCGGTTCAAAAATGCCCTTCACTTACCGGGTCTTCGATCGCGGCCTCTCCTTCTTCTAGTCCCGGTTCTTCGTCACCGACACCTGGGTCTTCCAGCTCAGGATGCCCAGGATCTGAATCTAGCAGGGATTCCTCCACCAGCCCATTACCGAACTCCGCCATCGCCCCGTCTTGGCTGTATGTACCTCGTGGTCAAACCGATGCTGCAGGCCCTTACTCTCACGCGCGTGGGGGTGGGGGTGTGTGTGTGTGTCTGTGTGTGTGTGTGGTGTGTCTGTGTGTGTGTGGTGTGTGGTGGTGTGTGGGGGGGCGGGCGGTTGGGGGGTGGTACGTTAGAGTGAGTGGGACGGCGAAAAACAGCTGAAAACGCCGCTCAGGAAAGTTAAAACGGGAAACTATGAGTTACAGTTCCAACCAGTCCTCAAACAGCTCAACACGATGAAGAGGTACCACGTCTCTTCTCTGCCTTCCGCTGCTGACCCCTGTTCGCGGTTTATTTACTAAAATGTATATCCATAAAAGCGAAGACGCGGCGGTATTTCTCCACTCCAGACATGGAAGCCGGGGGTGGAGTCGCGCAGCACTGCGGCCGTTAAACATTCAGTCCTATTCGACAGAGCATGGTTGGTCAGAAACCTCGCTGGCGTATGCTACGTTCCTATTGGATGATTCAGCAGGACGTCCTCGACCACACGTCACATGAGTGCCATTGATTGGATTACGTTTCTTTCAATCAACGCTTAAACGTAGGTTAACTGGAAGAGCCCATCATTGCTCAACTAAATGACGAGCGATATTTTTGTCATCTATACTTGTTAGTGCGCCTGTGTCATACTTGACACCCGAGGGTCATTCTGTCTGAAAATGGTGTCCACAAATTTGCCCGTATTTACATTTGAATCGACAAGGTTCCTGGACTTGGTAAGAAACGACCTGTGAGATACGACAGCTCCAATAGATCCAATAAATCCAGTGCTCTTATAAAACCGTGCGCATGTGTAATACGACGACCAACTCAATGAGGTTTTTGGTTTTAAATAAAGGCTATGCTGTTTTGTTATCTAGGTGTATGTGACATACAACATTGTTTATATAATTATTTTAAACCCGTGACACACATCGTTTAGATGATTAAGTGGCATTTATAACACGCCTGACCACACAGTTAACATAAATTTTAACACCGCAGTTAGACAGTTGTGTATTGTTCTTCAACCGATTTTATTGTCTGTATATCAAAGAAAAGCATAATGGAGACCAAACACAAAAAAGGCAGGTACAAGTGAGGAGGAAAAAAATAAGCTTAATCAAAATCTAACGAGTCATAACAACACTGCCACTATTATTGTTCAATATTCAAAGGGATACCATACTCTTTGAGCAGAGGTGGATTTTAAAACCATTATGTATCAATAATAATCAGAACAGTGATGAGTAGTAATGATAAATTGTATAAGTAGTAGTACAGTTATAACAATAGTGATAATCAAAGTGACAAAACAGAATAATAAAAAGCAGATCTCCATAAAAACCTATCTAGTTTGGACAGTGCAACACCGCGTGTATTCGTGCGCGTGCATGAGATCCCAGTCTTGAGGTCCAAGCACTGCAGTTCTTGCTTTACACACAAAATAAAGAGTTTGAAACACTTGAGTACTGATGAAGGCTGTCTTGAGTCAGTGTCGAGTTCATGGCTGTGTTCACCTCAAACTTCTGCAGCTTGTGTGCAAACAAGGACTGGTGCAGGTATCAAGCTGTGGGACTTCTTTACAGTTTGCATTTAGAGGACCTCTCTTGCTCTCTGTCGACCTCAAGATTGCTTTTTGGTTTTTGAATGACAGAAAGCAAAGGGAGGATTACTTTGGAATATCAGTTATTTTAATATATTTCTTTACAAAAGTTCATGTTTTAGTTTTGCATCTTGTTAAAACTATCAATAGTAACATTAATATACAACCTAAATTGAAGGAAAACATCTTTAGTATGTCATGTGTCCTTCAACACAGCACCATCTTATTAGCTCTCAGTCATGTAATGTTTTTCAATTTATCTTGCGGTCCCTTCAGGACACTTTTATCCTTAGTTGGTTTCCACGTCAGCTATGGGTTCAACAATCATGACACATAGGGACGGCCATTTTCAAGCCCATTTCTTTACATAAAAGAGCTTTAGTTTGACCTACACAAAAATCGGGTTTGAATTGCTTCTACTGTTACTTGTATGAATACTGAAGTGAATAAAATGAGATCTCTTCAGTAAAAATGGCAAACTCAACTGGAAAATATATCAGTCTGAGCCTCCATGCCAGATGTGGATGAATTCACGAACATACATTAGGACCTGATGGTGTTACCTCTTAAGGCTGTCGTATCTCTTAACACACACTCACAGTGGGTCATATTTATTCTCCAAGCAATCAGGAGCTGATTTCCGCCATGTGGGAGAAAACTGAAATCCACAGGATCAAAAAGAAAAAGGAAAAAAAAGGAGAAAAAAAAAAAGAAAAAAAAGGAGCAAGTATCTGAAGATCTTTACCATTAGAGTGATCAAAGTCAGATCCCATAAAAAAGAAAGGAGGGGGGGAAAAAAAAAAAAAAAAAAAAATCAAGCGCTCCCCTCAATCCCCACTGCCTCATCTTCATTGTCATGCTCACACTTCAAGCATGTTTCAGACTAGTAAGGATCAATTTATTACATGTGATTTATATTAAGGCATCCAACATGCATTAGTGCATCTTCTCATGAGGACACTAGCACAAGAATGCTTAAAAACATCTCACACCATGTACAAAGTGCGATTTTCCCACGAGCTTCTCTGCTCTGTTTGGATTGTCGTGAAAATGTTGAAGTACCTCTGTTTATAGCCAAGGTGAAAACACACAACCTCATATTACACTCCTAAAGCGAATTAGAAGACGACAATAGTAATCTCCCAGCGGTTATGTCCAGTCCTGATTGATTGGAGCTGTGCCTGCTCTACCGGTGACCAGAAGCAGACGAAAACAAGTTCACAATTTGATCTTTTTCCCAAAGAGTGTTTCTTGGCCAATGTCCACATTCAAACAGGAAACACTTAAATCAGTCTTTAGTGTAGACAGTTCAGGATGAAAGGAAGGTCAGTGAAGTATGGTCTCAATAACCACAGGGTCAGAATCAGAATGTGATGGACAGTCATCAGGCATCAGCTGATGAAGCAGCATGGAGACAGTCTGCTTTTGTGGGGGATCAGGGTAATGGATGTGTTCAGTTGGTGAAGGCTGGCCGAAGGACAGTGATGCAGGAGGAGCTGGTTTCAAAAACTAAATGATATTAGCTTTTGAGGATTAGTGCTCAAATCTGTTTTGTTTTTTTTTTTTAAATGTCAGGAACCAAAATAGTTCCAATTATAGTCAGTGTGAAGACCAATCCTGATTCAAGTCTTCAAGTCTAACTGCTGCTGGTGGCTGTTGATGGAGGCGACTCAAAATCCATCTCTCCCCCAGGACCAGCACCAGAACTGGTCATTGGAGCAGAGTGTGAGACCTGTGAGCCCAGCACAGCACTGCCAGGTCCTACGTTTCCGGTGCCATTCTTGTTGACTAGTGTTGTTGGCTGGCCAAAGTTAGTGGTTCTCAGGGTAGCCAGGTGACGAGGGGAAAAGACGTGGGCCCTCGCTGCAGCCCTGGATTCAAAAGACACATTGCAGGCATCGCACCGGCCTGTCAGGGTCTCCTTTGGCACTGGCTGACCGGACACAGGTGAAGTTGGAGGCTCAATGACAGTTAGCTGAACTGGCTTGGGCAAGATGGGACGATTGGCTTTGAGAGCGTTGTACTGCAGGTAGCTTCCTGAGCTCATGTCCACCTTTCCACCTGACAGAGGAGACTGGGAGCGAGATTCAGATACTCAATGATTTGACCCTGTAAAATTTCTCACTTTCTAACTTTGTTTTCATTCCCTGTATTGTTAAGAGGTGTTCAGTTCAGCCTTCACCTTAGAGCACAGTTACATTCAGACTAATTGATTAAAGATGCTGAAGGCTGAACTCTATCACAGCATTAAATGATCATCAGGACAGGCATGCAGGAATACACACATCTGTTACTGGTATGACTAAATTTGCAATAAAACACAGGCCTCAGTCCACTTACCATTTTCTCTTGCTGCAGCCTCCAGCGTTTCTCCTTGGCTCTGGTGTTTTGGAACCAGATCTGTACCACCTTGAGTGGCAGGTTAAGCTCGGTGCCAATAGCCTCACACTCCATGGCATTGGGGTGAGCACAGGTCTCATAACAAGACTGCAAAATTGACAGCTGCAGGCAGGACAGGTGAGTGCGTGGCCGACGGCTGGATGAGTGTGGTAGAAAGCTGCTCTCTGATGGACTTGACTTAACCACAACTGGAGTAGAGGGGCTTGCCACCTTGGCAGAGCTGGGTGTATTTGGGCTGACTGGTGCAATGCTGGGGGTGGGGGGAGGGGGGATGGTTCGGGGGGGTGTGTGTGTAGGCAGAGCCAGTTGTTCTCTTGATAGTGTGTTGATCTTAATTGGGATTTTTGGGGTCCAGTAGTTAAGCCCATTCTGCTTGTGTGGCACAACTGTTGTGGCAGGAGGCCTGTTATTGATGGGAGTTGTGGGCAGCTTGGGCACCATGCGGTTAGTGGTCCCTGGTCCAGAACCAATCTCATTCTCATTGTCATTGTCTCTCTCTTCATCAGTCTTTTCCTCCTCACTCTCCTCTTCCAATTTCTGTTTCTGGGCTGGTCGTGGGGCAATGAGGATTGGATCCTTGGGAGGAGCTAATAGGACAGAGGTGTTGACTTTGGGTGCAACTTTGACCATGGTGACATTGCTGGTGGTTTCAAGCTTGGTCTTTGGCATGGGAGAGGTACTGCTGCTCACAGGGGAGACTACAGTAGAACAAACAACTTCCTTCGGCTTGATTGGAACAGGAGTCAGTTTTTTGACTACAGCTGGTTTACTCAGCTCCTTCACAGACTCCCGCTCTGTCTTCATGAGGGTACGCACAATAGGAGTAGTTGTAATACACCCAGTATTGTTTGGAGCAGGCTTGTTTGAGAAGATGGGTTTGGAGAGAGGCCAGGTGAA
The DNA here is from genome assembly GCF_900963305.1 of Echeneis naucrates. Taxonomy (NCBI): domain Eukaryota; kingdom Metazoa; phylum Chordata; class Actinopteri; order Carangiformes; family Echeneidae; genus Echeneis; species Echeneis naucrates. The sequence goes on along the minus strand of NC_042530.1, from coordinate 18,602,310 downwards.
TTTGATGAGGGGTTTGCCAACTGCTGCCAAGGTGCCATCGCTGATGAATCTAACCTCACCCTTTCGTTCCCTTGCTCTCATGTTCTGGAACCAGATCTGAACAACCTTTTTTGGAAGGTGGACCCATTCTGAAATCTGTTCAAACTCATGTTTTCCAGGATTTGGGTCTTTGAAATAGCAGCCATACAGTATGTCAAGTTGTTCAGCTTGAATAATCGTCCTTGAACGTCGCATGTCTCGATACCGTTTTCCTTTGGACTTTCTTTGCTGCTGTTCTTGTTCTCTCTCCTTTTCTTTCTCTCTTTCTGTTTCTCGTTGCCTTTCTAGTAATGTAGAATTCATCTTGTCTGCTGCTCTCATATAAATACTTGACTTTGTCATGTTGTTGCAGTTGACAAGATTCGTACTGTTGTTTGAGGAAGGCATTGCAGTAACAGATTCAGGCTTCACTTGTACCACCACCAGACCTTTGGATGTAGGCCTTAGGCCGAGACCATCCAGCAGCTGTCCCTTCTGTGCTGCAATTTTATCAGCCAGAGATGAAGAGGCAGAGGCAGCCTTCAAGCTGTTTTTCCCCATGCTGAGATCCAGAGCTGACTCACAGTCACCACCATTAGATAGGTAGTGAGAGGTCTGGTTGTGGGATGAGAGAGACTGTGACAGAAGTGAGTTGAAGCGTGTGATTGTTGGTGGATTAGGAAAGATTGGTACCTTGTTCCCATCTCCAACCATTGAAGGAGTCAACGAGAGGACATAGGGGCTGAGAAGCTGAGTTGAATAGTGGGTGAGGGACAATGGAAGAGAGTGCAAAGCACTAGTTGAAATCTCAGGATCTGTTGAATGAGATAATGAACTTGGAGGATCCCCTTGGGCTTCCAACTCTAAATCCACATCTGGGTCCAGTCTCTCCCTCTTCACCTCCAATTCATCGCGCTCAAACTCCCCCTTTCGTTTTTTCCTTCGGGCCCTCTGACCCCCCCCACCCTCTTCATCTTCATACTCATCCTCTGCATCAGAGAGAAACACAGTGGTGGAGCGCAAAACCTTTCCTCCAGCTGACCCTCCATTACCATGGACCTCTCGCTGTGCCTCCCCTTTTGCAGGACTCTCAGGTGCCCCCCTGAAAGACCCATTCTGACTTTCCTCATCAGACACAATGACAGAGGTGTAGACCTCATTTTCTGAGTCAGAAGTGAGGCAGGAATCTTCATGACCCTCCCTCCCCAGATCTCTTGGCCTGCGTTTCCCTTTTGTACTAGACAAATCTATGGCCTGACTCCCTGAAGCCTCAGTGTCATCCTCACCCTCAGCTATGATAAGTGAGCTTTCATCGTCATCATATTCATTGTCAGAACTCTGCACCTGCCTTGTAAATGCTGCACAGCCTTGCAGGTGGTCTGACTCTGTCACCCGTTGTTTCTGTTTGGCATGTCGGGCTTTGGTCAACCACTTGCGGACCGCTTCCTCAGTAAGCCCCACTTCTCTGCCCAGTGCCTCACAGTCTTCATGGGGAGGACTTGCAGCATCGGTCTCACTACGTGACTCAAAGAAGGCCCAAAGGACCTCTGACTGGAACTCTGAGAGCACTGGAAGGTCTGGATAAATGAGCCCCATTGTATTATAATGGGGCCGGGTTTGGTTGTTAGTTAAGGCATTTGTACTTGGGCTGGATTTTGGGGTGCCCAGAGAGCCACAAGGGCTGGTGCCTGACTGTGATTTTTGTGGAGTAGAATCAGGACTGAGTGTGAGGTTAAGCTGTATAGGACTGAGGGTGGAGTTGCTGGGCAAAGAAACAGAAGGTGAGAGATTGTTATTGCGGAGGCTCCTCTCTGTGCCTACTGGGGAGAGATTCAGTTTAACTGCTTTATCACCTTCCAGGTCCAACTGAAAAGTGGCTCCATCTCCAACTGTTGTGCCATTTCTGTGTGCCTTTGCATTGTCATATTTATTCCCAGCCTTGCAGTCTTTACACTGTACAGACTCTTCACTGTCCTCTCCCTTCCGTTTCTGCATCATATCATTATCCCCATCCTTCATCTGAGTTGTCTCCTCATCACTGTCTTGCCTTTCTTGGTCTCCCTCACACATGACAGTCTGTTTTTGCTCTTCTAGTCTGGCCTGCATGTTTGCTAGAACTCCTGCAGAGGGCCACTGGTTCTGTAAGCTGTTAAGTCTTTGGGTTAGAAGGGCCTGCTGGGCTGCGCTGAGACCTACATATGGCACACATTGGGTAAGGAGCTGGCCTGGTGGGCCCTCTTGATGCGGCTGGGTTTGGGCTTGCAGCCCATTCAATATCAAGGGCATGATCATTTGAGGCTGAGGCACAAGCTGATGGGCGGCAGCACCAGGGGCAGGACCAGCTGCAAACAAGGAGGGGAGGAGGGAATGTGAGAGGGTGTTGGGACTTGATGTGAGGAGGGTGAGGAAGGCTGAAACTGCCTGTGCTGAGGCCACAGGGGAGGCGAGGAGGGAAGGAGCGACTGAGGAGTTCTGAATCAGCTCTGTCTCTTTTGTGGTTGTCACCATTACAGCCCCAGGACCAACACAGTTGGTGGTGGTCACCAACTGACTCGATCCAGTCACAGATGTGGTCACCACAGCCCTTGAAACAGTGGGGGCACTACATCCCAAACCAGCAGAGGCCACTATGCTGTTTGCAGCTTGTGCAATAATTCCAGCATTTCTACTGCGGGTCTGGTGCAAGACAGATTTCATATGGCTCTCTAAGGTAATGGCATGATTGTAAGAGACTCGACACACAGCACACTGGTATGGTTTGTTTGATATATATGGCCGAGACAGGACAGAGACTGGGGGTGTTGGGAGATCACTGTCACCACCTGATTTTAAGGAACCATTTGTCATCCTCTGAATGTGGGATGCAGAGTTGTAATGGACACTTAGGGCAGTTCTGCTGGGAAAGGTTTCCAGGCAGGCATTGCATTTGAATGAGCGAGGGTTATTTTCAGCTGGCACACCTTTCTTACCAGCTGTCTTTTCACTGGTATCTGGGATTTCTGTGTTTTCAGTTGCATTTAGCTGTTTGGCTCCTATGAATTGAATTCCCTCATCCTCTGGCTCAGACTCGCCATCACCTCCTTCCTGCTCCGGTATTCTCTCTTTGTCCATCTCTTTATCTGCCACGGTCTGGGTAGCGTCTGAACTCTTGCTCAACTGGCAAGGCACTGAACCATCGTCTTTAATTTGCTTCAATTGCGAAGGATCAGCATCTGATAGGAAGAACATACAATTAAAAATTTTATGTGCTGACATACACAAAACATCCATATCAACGACTCTCACCCATTCAACCCCATCAGGGACAATGTCGAATAGTAAATTCCTGCAAACTATGAAAGTGGGTTCATATACACCTTTGAATAGATTTAAAGCCCATAACAACCCATAATACTACTGACACATAAAACAATAAACCAATCAATGGGTTAATATGGTCATGTCGTTATCTAAAAAAAAAAAAAAAAACATCTTCCTGCTTTTTCCTTACCTGCACACCTCTGAGCACCTGTATCCTCCACAGCTCCACAAGAAACCTGTTTCAGAACAGCCTGGACAGAGACAAAAAAAAAAAAAAAAAAAAAAAAAAAAAGTTGGTAAACTTCTTTCTGCAACGGCTCTTTAAGATCATATATCATCTAAGCTCTGAGCAGTCAGCTGTTATTTTACTTTATTTGTAAACAAATACTGAAATGTCATTGAGTCACTACTAATCAATCAGTACTCACATGTATTCATTAAACAGTTAAATGAGCAAACACCCCTGTATGCTGACCTTACTCAGGTTAAACATTTTCCATTCTTTTAAAATAGATTAGATGAGGGTTAGGCTACATCACTATGACATATCATCAACCACTGGAGGAACAGTTTTGACTGAATATGAGATGTTCTGATGCACAAATATAACCTGTGTGCCTCTGTTTATGCGTGCGGTAACAAGTATGATCATCTATCAGTGAGCATCCTCACTTGAATTCATCAAATGCTTAAAAGTGTGGACAGAGGAACACAAAAAGTGACTTTAGCTGATCTTCATTTAACAAGGTTCATGATTTTCAGCATATTAGGTTTTCCAAGAAACTACTTTATTCACTGCCAGCAGGGTTGATTATCCACAGTCAATTTTTAACAGACACCTTTGAAATTTAATTCTCAGGTACCTTTTAACTGCCTCAGAAATAAACATCAAATTAAATTGTCATTTTGCAGAAAAATAAACTTCATGAGCTACAAAAATTGTTTGCCACTAAAAGGTTTGTTCCATTGTCCAACACTGCTGCAATTGTAAAACTTTCAGTTGTCTACAGTGTGTACAACCTGTGTGCATGTGTGTGTGGTGGGATGGTGGGGTTTTTTGGGGTGGGGGTGGGGCAGTATGACCTACATTTTGCCCAACTACACTTACGATGTCCAGTAGTCTGTCAATACAAGATGGAAGAACGCTGTGCTGCTCAGTGAGATGCAAGGAGAGGGAGGATCTGTCTGTTTGCCCTTTCTGGCAGAGGGGACATTGCCATTCTGCCACCCCATTGCTCTCTCTGCTCACTGTCTCACCAGACTCCTCCTGACAAATACAAGAGCATATTAGAGGATTCCAATGTGTATTTGTGTGCACAAGACTTCACCGGCAGAAGACAGGACTATCTTTGATAAAACTACACCACTACCATTTCACAGCTTCACCCTGGGACTGGCATTAACTGCATGAACTCATCGCTGTATTAATTAAAACTGAGCCCAGAGCAGTATCTCATTCCTACAAGTCTTTCATTGCTGTAACCTTTTTAAACATTAAGAATGCTCTGGTAGCTGGTTCCCACTATTATGTCTACAATGAGTACACATAAATGCAACTGTTGCTAATGCAGAGGACTGTCCCACACGAAGCTCTAACACTTCAAAAATCTATTTTCTAGACCTTGAGGCCAATCTAAGACATATCTATTGTCACTGTATCACCTGTGTACACAATGTTTATGAAATGCCAAAGAACAGAGAAGAAGCAGAAAGGCTAACAATGACAGAGCCCTCCAGTTCAGACCAAGCTTTAACTTCATTCTAAATTCAGATCATTTTAAAGTTTTTGATAACTTGGAGCAGACCCCTCAGCTCCCGAGACTTAAAATCGGTGCTGCAATAGAACAGTTTGTCAATACGACTTCAACTCCAGCTCTCACTTCCTTCTCATGCCAATTAGCAGTCTAGTACTGGTATATCACCACATGATGTTTCGACACAGCTGCATCTGTTCACCATCTTCTTTTAAATGCTCATCGTCAAGACTTTCATAACTCAATGCTGAAACAGCGCTTGACCTACGCCTGTTTACACATGATTGGCTAATTAATGAGAACTGTAATTAGCTATGCCAACCAGAGATGAATCAATTAGCTAGTAAGCTAGGTTTAACAGTGGGTGAATCGTCGCATTACAGAGGTATTTTGGAGGAGCTGGGAGTTTTGAGGCTATAATCCCGCAGTGAAAGTCTTCCCCACTCCCCCCCCTTCACCCCCACTTTAGTCCTAGATGCGTCACTTTATCTTGGCTGGCGTTTCTACGTTAAATTCACAATCCACAAGACAGAACAACCGTGTGACTTTGCTAGCTAGCTTTTAGCAGGCGAGTAATTAACTGCCCCCTCCCCCACAAACACTGTCCGGTCCAGGTGGGAACTGCTGTTCCAGCACAGTGAGTGGTTCCCAAAGATGAAAAATAATAATAATTAAAAAACAAAAACACTTCCTAATTTTCAGGTTACAAACCTCGGCCTTGAGTTATCTCCGTGCCCCAGTAATAGTGGCCATGTAGCGCCGCTCCGCTGCTCAGTGTAGACCGAGGCCTACACCGACCACAGCCGTCTAATTAACGAACGTGGCTGCGTTCACAGATGTGTTAGAAACAGTGCCCCCCCACGCCCAGCAGATCCCTTCAGACGCGTCCGACAGCTCAAATCAACACCTTTTACGCTTTGGTGCAACACATGTCCATATACACTATAATTTAACCGTTTCAGTTGTTGGCCCTAGACCAGAGTGCAGGCGCTGCGATCGGCCCAACGATGGGGGTGGTGTCGATAGAGCAAGAGAAAGAAAAGAGAGGCAGGAAAAGTTTGGGTTTTATGTTGGATTTCTGCGAGGATCGGGTTAGAGGGAGACTCGGTCCGTCGTCTCTCTATCCACTTCCAGTCACAGGCCAGTCTCCAGCGCGGAGTGGCACAACTAACCGATCACGATGACGTTTAATTAAGTTGAGAGCAATTAGCTAATGCATTTTACCTGCATGGTCTCCGCTCCAGCACGCGCACACGCTTCCTCTGTGGCTCCTCAGAAGTGAAAAGTTTTCTTTCCTGCCCTCCCTCTCCTCTTCTCTCTCCTGCCCTCCCCCTCCCCGCTTCCCTGTAGTAAACAGACCACAGCTCCCCCCGAGGCTGGCTGCTGATATTCAGAGGTACACGGAGACGAGGCCTTATATAACCCACCTATCACTGCTATGTCAGACTGATTAGAGAAGGAGTCCTGTTGAACTATGCGAGGTCCAGAGAGCACTCTCACCGCCTCCCTCCAGTATTAAGCCTTCTTCATCCTCAAATTAATGGTGAATGAGAAAGAAAACAAGACATTGGCAGTGTCAGAGCGCTAACCACCCTATGAAGCCGTGGACGCGGGCGCAAAGGGAGAGGTGTATGGACTATTCTGTGAGCGGTCGGTGAGAGTCTGAGGGGTAAACACCGATGACGAAGGACGGATTAAAATTGCTCCATGTATATGCTCCTGCGTTACTGGGATAGGGTTGATGCTTCCTAACGCCCTCATAGGTGTCTCTGCTTGCGCCTGTGCAGAATAATCTTTGCTGACGTGTAGGAGCCGTCCTGATGGATGCATTATCAGGGTTTTCGTGCCGAATTACGTGGATAGAAGAGCCTGGTGTCTGAGGTGCGTGAGGCTGCATGCTACGTCCATGCTGTTTAAAGGCACTTTGTACCTCAGTTTGTGGATTCTGACTTTGAGTTCGTGTAGGACTGCAGCAAGAATGTGCCGTACGAACCTCCATAGGAAGACGTTATTCTATTTAACACTTAAGTCTAAAAGGCTGTACCAGAAGCTTCCCTGACCGGAAATGAAATCTTACGACAGATAATCATAACATTTTACTAATTGGATTGCGCATCATCGTGCACGTCCATACGTGATATTTTATCATTTAATTTCACCGGGGGTTACCAAAGTCTTACAGCAATACCTGACCAGTGTCTGTCAACTCCTGGTCAGTTGGGTAGAAAGCGCTACAATTGTTCAGAAGAAATGTAAAATGTAAAATCAGGTGCTCTTCTGGCATGGGGCAAAAATGACATTCAAAGTGAAAGGGAGGGGAAAAAAAGGACTGTAATGTCGTGAACATACATAATTAATATATTTATGAAGGTCAAATAGATGTGTCACTCACACCTACTCTGATATAGTGATAACATTTATTTTTTCTCACTATATCAGACTGCCTTGGACCTCTTTTCACTTTCACCTCCTAATTTGTTTCAGATGACTGTGGAGGTGGAAAGGAAGTTTATGTGCAGTGCCAACACTCTGAAGATGCTGGAGGAGAGCGGGGGTATGTTTGTTGCCTGTCAGAGTGGTCATTGAGTTGACCCAGTGGTTTTCAGTAATCTGCTACCCCCAGGAAGCAGTAAATATTTCACGCACAGATACAGACAGACAAACTTTATTAATCCTTATGGGAGTCTCCCTCCAGGAACTTAAGATACCAGCAGCAAGTGAACATCACAAGCAAAGAAAATATAGCAGCGTACAACATATCCTGCATACATTTACCACGCTCCATCACCTGAGCCCCCGAGATGAGGAGTTGTACAGCCTGAAGCATGAGTCACATCCTTGGCCTACAGGCTTGAAGGACATTATATCAGTCCTGCTTCTGAACAGGCTCCTCTAGTTGATGACAGTGTGCAGAGGGTAACTGGCATCATCCAGCGTCTGCCTCCAGTGTTAAATTTATCAGCAGCAGTACTTCCGGAGCACAATAAATAAAACACTTTAACCTACAAAAAGAAAAGGAATAAAATAAATTGTGCAGATTTTTTTTCTTTAAATAAAAAAAACTGATGTAGTCTCACAGGATTAGTGGCAAAATGTCTGAAAGCTGTATTCATTTATTTGGCTTCATGCTGTCAGCTGCCAGCGTCTTACACCGTTTAACGGCACACCACATGTAGGTGTGAAAGCGCCACTGCCACCTACTGTAGCGGTAGTACAATTACGTTTTGTTTTGGTACAAAACGTACGCTGGGTCTGTTCCCCGGGCTCACCGAGCCGCCCTACTATTTGAGAAACACTGATGAGTTACACTGATCCCTGGGGTTGCTGTGTCTATCTCCTGCGCAACAAAAAGTATTATTGTCAGTCTATTTGACTCAAATTAACAACTCCTCTGACCTCTTTTCAGCAGTGCTTGTTGGTAAGCAGCAGTTTCGCGACCAGTATTTTGACACCCCCCAGTTTGACCTCACTTTGAGAGACATGTGGCTGCGTAAACGTGAAGAGTGCTGGGAGCTTAAGTATCCACTAGTGCCAGTCAGTGGAAGAAAGGAGAAGAGCGGAGAGCAAAGTGAGACAGCAGCTGTGTCAACCTGTTACAAGGAGATAACCAGTCAGCCTGAAATCCAGCTGAAAGTGAAGGATGTCATCAGAGATACAGAAACAGGTGTCACATGCCTTGATGACTCCTGGCTCAGCAGAGTCAATCTAGTGTGCTTTGCAGAGTTCACTACGGTGCGACAGTCATTCACTTTAGAAGAGGAGGAGGTGAAGATAGACCTGGACCAAGCTGATTTTGGCTATAATGTGGGGGAGTTGGAGATGCTCATTACAGAGGGAGAAGATGTGCATGCTGCATTGGAGAGGATCGACAGAACAGCTAGAAAGCTGGGTGAGTCCCAAGCTGTTCTCTTGGTCAGCTATTTAATACAATCCAAGTAATGTTTTTTTTTAATATGTTCAGTATCATTTGGCGTTGATTAATTACTCCTTTGTCATCATAACCCTTTCATACCATATATGTCTTCTCTTCTCCCCAGGGCTCACTGCAGATCAGCGCGTTGAAGGAAAAATGAATGTTTACCTCAAAAGAAATCTCCCTGAGCACTACGCAAAACTACTGAGTGTGCATATCCTGAGAGCATAAGTATAATGATAAATATGTGCACAGTTGTATCTGTGAATTGAGTGATTATTTAATCAGGAAATCTAATAACAAATGGTCCTATAGCTGTTGAGTCACTCAGAGAGTAGCTGAAACTTTTTGTCAAACAGGAGAAGACCCTGAGCTGTTGTCATATGTTCTCCTCATACCATCAGTCACTTTCATTAAAAGAACACTGACCCCTTCACATATGTGGCATTTGTTGTCTGTTGTCACCCTTTCTTTCTTTTTTAATATCCTTTTATTTCACAATGATTTAAGTAAGTAAGTAAGTTGTACAATGTCTTCATGTTACCAGGTTCTTGTCCTCCCCATATTTCCCTCAGAAAAAAAACAAAAAATTATACCGTCAGGTCCAAAAATATTTGGATATAACACAATTTTCAGCATTTCGGCTCCGCGTAACACCATAATGAATTTGAAATGGAACAATCAAGATGTGCTTATGTGCTTTAAGTGCAGATTTTCAGCTTTAATTTGAGGGTTTTACATCAAAATGAGGTGAACAGTAAGAATTGCCACATATATTTGCCCTCCACAATTTTAATGCAGCAAAAGTAGTTTAACAATTGGCTGCTTAGCTGTTTCAAAGTGAGATGTGTTCTTCATTTATTAGTTCATTTACAAGTATTATACGAGCATATAATAGGTCTAGAGTTATTATTTTTGGTCTGCATTTGCCAACATAGTTTAACAACACAAGTTGTGTCAAATTTTTATGAGATTGATGAACTTTTTGTCTTGCAGGTCAATGTTTTCATTATTTCAGTCCTTGTCTCTGAAATAATCAAAACCTCCCTGGAAGCTAGTTTGTTGATCTTCATAGAGTGAAATTACACTTGCATGACACGAAGGAGAGTGCTACACCACAGTGAATCTAGTGGAAAACAAAGGACAGGCAAGATGCAACAGGATTGAGGCAGGCAAAAGGAAGCAGGCGCTGCTGGTACAATAAAGTGGCGTGAAGGTTGCTGTGCTTTTCTTATCACCCTCCTCAGGATTATGAGAGTCCAGACAATTTCAGTGTAGATCCTTGGATAGACGGAAGTCTAGATAAGGGAAAGTGGGCCAACAGAGGAACTGAGTCAATGAAGTGTAGATAGGGCATATAGTGTTAGGTTGAGAGAACAATGCTGCCTATTTTTGGCTGGTCCATCACCCAAGACCAGAGTCAGGGGCCAGACTCCCCCTGCCCACCACCCAGAGTGAAAGAGCACAAGAGATGCCAAACCTAGAGGGCCACTGCAGCCCCACTGAACATCATGGCCCAAGATATATAGAGAGTGTTGAATAATTTTTGCTGAAAGATTTGTACAGCAACAAAGACAGACAGATGTTACAATGTCCCCAAGTTTATCATGCTACGTGTAAGAATGAATCCTGTTCTTGATTACTTTTAAAAGTACAAATCCTGTTGATTGGTCAATATTTAATTGAACGTGCTTAAAGAAAAGGTTCCTGACGTCAGAGTAGATCCTGAGGGAGGGTGTAGAACATAATAGTTCCAGAAAAGGAAAATCCCCAAGGTGTATTTCATTAAAATCTCATGTATGATGTATATTGTATGCCTAAATATACTTGTGAGAAATTATATATGCAATAGCAAAGTGTGTGGTGGGTGAAGAGTGGTATATTGAGGGCCCAGTCCCCAGCCGGAGGGTCACTCGTGGTAGTCTTGAGGTCCACAGGTAAGGTGGAAATCCAAGTGAATCCACTAGGCTCACCACCCTAACCGACAAAGGCCAGCCATTGAAGCACACTGCCAGCCCCCCCCCACACCCGGGGAAGGCCTGGACTCTGCCCCTGGATGCACGAAGACCCTGCCTACCACAACCAGAGACACAGGACATGGTTATGACACCAGTAAGGAGGATTACTACAGCCGATGGCAGAAAACAACTCTACAACTCTACAGTTCTACTTTTTGGTGTCAATGCTGGTGCACCAAAGCCTGTTGCACTTAGTCTCTCTAAGGAAGATTCAGACAATTTGTACTTTTAAACTTTGGAAATAAAGGTTTCTGATCACAGGTGTTTCAAACTTGGACAAGGGAAAGACAGAAATAAAAAAAATAAATAAAGAGAAAATGTATATATAAACAGATATACAGTATATACATTAAATTAGAAATATTACAAATATTTGCTGTGGAATATTGTACAATAGTGCTGCAATGTGCAAATGTTCAAATGTTCATGAGACTGTCAGTTGGCCTTCCGGGGAGATCTGAAACACAGCCTGGGGGAAGAAACTAAATCTGGTGGTTTTGGCGAACAGAGCTCTGTAGAGCCTACCAAAGGGAAGTGAGCAGTCTGCAGCAATGGTACCTGCCCAGTTCCTGACTCTAGCCCTGTAAAGGTCCTGGATAGAGGGCAGGTTGGCCGCAATGAATCTGCAGAACTTATAGTCCGTTACAGTCTTTTCCTGTCCTGTTTGGCAGCTGGTCCAAACCAGCCAGTGATGGAAGTGCAGAGAACAGACTGGATGATGGCGATATAGAAGATGACAAGCAGCTCCCAAGCCAGGTTGAACTTTCTCACCTGATGCAGAAAGTATAACCTCTGCTGGGCCTTCTTCCTGACAGAGTCTATGTGGGAGGTCCACTTCAGGTCCCGGGAGATTGTGGGTCCCAGGAACTTGAATGAGTCCATACAAGACACTATTCTTGTATGGGTGGGGAGGGGTAGAGTGGGCGGGTTTCTCCTGACAGCCACTGGCTCAGATACAACACAGCCATATATCACGTAATGCATTAAAGGCAATGTTGTTTACTTTGTTCATACATTTCTATGGCACAGAGACATGCACAGATATACAGACATACACAGACACATTCTGTCCCTGCCATGGCACTCTCCAAATTTTTGTCATGAAACTTTCTAATTAGTGCCTTGGGGCCCTGCACAGAGTTAATGGACTCCTAAAGCAATAGCTCTATTGTTATCCCACGTGTTTCTTATTCGTCTCCCTCTTCTGTCAAAATTTTGCTTTGCTACTTGCCCTAAAGCTTTGAGAAAACCCAAACCAATTATATACCAGAAAGTGTGGCTTGGTCTCAATCGGGTGCTAAGTATTTTTCCTCTTTTGGGGGTGTAAACAATGAAAACGCTCCCTGAAAAATGTATGGTTGTGTATTACATTTGTGTATTTGTGTGTAGTTCAACTATACTTCCTCATACTTTCATTTACAGACTGAATTCAAACTCCCCGATGCATTCCCTGGAGCTCCTACTACTCAGCATTGATAAAAGAGAAAAAGAGCATTCCCAGGTTTCTCTTCAGTACTGTAGCCAAGCTGACAGAGAGTCATAGCATTTTATGGGGTTTATTTTAACTAATAAAATCATAACAATGAGAGCCAAAATTCAACTGCTTTAACCTACAGTTGGCAGTAGTCCACTATCAAATGCAGCAGCTTTTCAATCAACTGTAAGTTTGGCTTTATATTTTGGTTCTTTAAAACTTTAAAACTCTCCAAGCTACTTTCTATGGTCTCATCATCTAAACCATCAACTTGTTTTTAGACCCAGTCCTTACCAGGCTATTTAAAGATGTTTTCCCACTAATTAACATGTACAGTCTGGACCTGATCAATGTGAGTTTATCTCTTGGGTATGTACCACAGCCTTGTCCTCCTCAAAAAACCTAATCTTGATCCAGATGTTTTGGCTAATTATAGACCTATATTTAACTTCCCTTTAATTTCCCAAATTCTTGAAAAAACAGTTGTAAGCCAATTATGTGAACACCATGTAACCCACTGTAAAATATTAATAAATATGCAAATTATCCATTCCATCCATCTTCTACTGCTTTTCTAACCACTATGCCGCCGTGCTGCCAAAAATGCAAATTATGTCCAACAATATTGTCGAGAGGAGGGACAAAACTCTACTGCTGACAACACAAGCAACTTAATTGAACATGTTGGCAGTGTGGCAGGGCCATGTTTAAAGCACTTTTGTTAAATGCCAGTACTCACTATATGACAAGTTTTACTGAAATCTTACAGTATGTGTGGCAGTGCCATGCTTATAAAAGCACGTTGAATGCCAGTATATGGTCATACTATATTGTTCATACTGAGGAATGTGGTTCAAATAACATCTGTGGATATCTGTGGGAAAAAAATTCAATGTAACTGTATGTGTAATGGCGCAAGTACTCGGTATCAGTATCGGTGAGTACTCAAATGCAAGTACTTGTACACTACTCATTTTGGAAAAAAAGTGTTATCAGTGCATTCCTATACAAAACAGATCATGACATGACATGACTTTCAACAAGACCTCATACTGGAAACGGACACCATTTCCAGTATGTGTCTACTTAAACTAAAGCTCTTCAGTTTCCTAATTAAGAACAGTCACTGGTTTGCTCTCTTTCTAAATGCCTGTTGAAGCTCAGGGTGTGATCAGTGATTGTGCCCAAATAATTGAAATGATCCACAACCCCCACTGTCTGGTTGTTGAGAACAACAGGGGTAACTATTAGTAACTCCCTTTGTTTGTATTATACTGTAAGTTCTTTTGTTTTGGCCACATTAATTTCCAGGTAACTTGATTGGCACCAGTCCTGCAATACAGACCTGTCTAAAATAAGATTCCACATGTGTGGGATTATTTAAGACCAACAAAAGCCATGTCATCTGCATATTTAAACAATTTAATATTTTTCACATCCATAGTCATAGCATTTATGTAAATTGAGAACAGCGGCGGCAGTACACAGCCTTGTGGTGCTCCAGTATTTAAAACCATTCATAGGGGGCCGTAGGGCCATAGACCTGGAGATTTTGGGTACAGGTGTAATTGTGGATTTGTTTCTACTGATTAAGAAAGGTGCAACTATTCAGCAAGGTCTGTAACAGCTGAGTAATCACCCCCCTAAGCTGCTGTGCACATGATTTAAGCACACTTCTTCTGAGGCCATCAGGCCCAGGAGATTTAGTAGGTTTGATTTTGGAGAGACATCTACCCCCTTTCTCCTCAGAAAACAAGATAAGTTCATAGCTTCCTATCTAATCGCCGATGGTGCTACTGACTGTTTTGTGATCCGTCACATCAAACCTACCATAAAAGGTGTTCAGATCATTGACAAATTTGCTGCACTCTGTTATGTTTACACTTTGTTTTTTCTGTTCCCTTCCAATCATGACATTTAATCCCTCCCAAGCTTGTTTTGCATTGCCTGAACAGAACCTCTGCTCTATCTTAAAACTTTCCGCCTAAACTCTTTCTCTTTCTCCCGTAGTAAATCCATTTCTCCTCTGAGAAACGCCAACTTTTTCTCACTTAAACAGGTTTTAAGGTCCTTTGAGAGCCATGGTTTGTTGCTGGTAAAGCCCCTAACCATCTTAGTTGTGAGGACACTGTCATCAACTTAATATACAATGTGATTATGTCTGTCAGGTCATGTGGGTCAGTGCAAGGGTCAAAGAACATACTTCCGTCTGTAATGTCAAAACCATTTCTGAGCTTCTCTCCATCATCATCGTTGTACTGTCTTCAGATGAGGTTTCTCACATCTGACTTTCTGTCTGTATTTTGGTAGGAGATGGATGACATTGCGATCCGACTTTCCAAGAGGAGGCCAGCTCACTCACTTGAATGCGTCAGGGATTTTCCTGAAGCACTGATCCAGTCTGCGAGTGGGTGTGGTCACACACTGCTGCAGAGTGAGGAGATGAGGTGACAGCTGACATGTGTTAAAGTCCCCCACAGTGAACACTGGCTGAGAGCGCGTTATAACAGTCAGTTATGACTTCCGCTGATTCTTTATTGTCATCAGCTCATAGTCTCTGATGCATTTTCTGGAGCACTTTGAATTGTGTGGCCCATGTGCTGTCGATATACATACAGAGACCTCCTCCGACGCAAGATACTCTCTGACCTGTCGCTTCCAGAATTAGTCAGATAAATACTCGACTTGTCTCCATTTTCTTTTATATATATCACTCTGCTGAAAAAGTCCAGGAGGAAAAAGGGGCTTGGATTTCAACAAGAGATTATCATTGGGGTTGAGCGCCTCCAAATCATTCGGCTCATCAAATTGTTTTGTTCAGAATGAACTCAACCTCACAAAGAATGGAACGAAAGCACTCATCATCCAAAGACTGCAGCTGAATGTAGGACTTTCTTAATTAGACAAATGATCTGCTCCCATGTTCCTCCATGGTGGGATCCCACATGAGGATTGAAGTTCCATTCTATCCCCTTGTGCA
The DNA here is from genome assembly GCF_900963305.1 of Echeneis naucrates. Classification (NCBI taxonomy): domain Eukaryota; kingdom Metazoa; phylum Chordata; class Actinopteri; order Carangiformes; family Echeneidae; genus Echeneis; species Echeneis naucrates. The sequence continues at coordinate 18,586,853 of NC_042530.1, read as the reverse complement.
ACAGTGCTTTCTAAATTTTGTTGTGGTTCAGGCTCAGGATTCTCTTAGTACTCTCACTGAGTCTGTGAGACCTGACCTCGACGATATATAAACCGATGAATGCCGTTTATACAAGAGTCAGTAAGTACGTTCACATGATGCCTAAAAAACAATTGTAGCGTCAGTCTGAAAACCGAAAACTGGACTTTTAAAGTACATGTAAACACGTTAGCTTGGGTGAAGTCGAACTGAAAATTTTTGGACTAACCCCCAAATTCCACTGGCTGTGGCTCTGCTGCGTCATGGCTCCGGAACAGCTCTGGCATCTGGCAGCCCTCCGCAACAGATGCGCAGAGTTCTAATTTTGCTGGATGCCAGAGCAAGTTGCGCGGGACGAAAAATCTTGCACAGACACAAAATAAAAAAATAAATGGATGCGGTGTGAGTTTTGGGGGGGCATGGCGTGCTGCAGGTGAGATATCAGTGTGTAGCTCTGTAACATGACGAGCAAGAATTAAATTTATTGAACTTTTTTTTTTTTACACTTATGAACTGGTAAAACACACTTAATTGGTTAACTGGGCCAGATTCACAAAATTGCATGATAAAGGAGTGAGTTTGATGAGTGGCTTCTTCATCTGTTCACCAACAGCTACCTGTTTGACCACAAGGTCAGAATTCTTTGTGTGTGTTCTGGACTATTTCATGGATCACACATACATACGCAAAGTCTTGGGGACACAGCTTGGAGCTATGGATGATTTAATAAAACAAGGGGAGTCTCCAGAGTCCTCGACCAAATAAGAAAACAAAGACATCTGTCGAGGAGCAGGACAAGCCTGTGACTCACGCACTTCTGCTGACAATCATAGAAACAGTTGAGAAGACGCAAGTTGAGTCTCTCAGACGGCTTCAATCAGTGGAAACGACAGTCAAAGACAATACCAGCACCTTAAAGAGCATTACCGACTCACTCGAATTTCTGGGGAAATGGGTGGAAGATGTCACCAAGTGACAAGTTGCTAAGTGCAGTGACCTGGAGAGATGGAATCTCAGACTCACTGGGATCCCCGAATGACTTGGAGAAAACATCAAGAGGACATCACTCACAGACAGAGCCCCTGCTCCCGGGAAAGGAGCTCCAGCCGGTGGATCATCGTCCAGTTCCTGCTGTGGTCGCACAGGGACAAGATCTGGAAAGACACAAAAACATCTGCTGTGCTCAAAGAAAGAAGGGTAAGAATAACTGAAGATTTGACACAAGAAGCCAAGGACGCCTGGAACAGACTATGGCCTATGGTGGAACAAGTGAGGAAGGAGTTGAAGAAGGCGGGCCTACATCGATGGAAAAAGAGTGACAATGTGCAATATGTAGGTGTCAAAACATCTGTTCTACTAGATTGTTGACTCTTGCAAACATCTTCTTTTTGACTCACTGAATATGGTTAAACTGAAAATGATTTATAAATATTATACTTAATTTATTTTCTAATGAGCCCTAAAAAAAAGGGAGGGGGGCATCATTCTGTCGCAGGCGCAACATTATCCTCAAAAGAGAATTTTGAGTGTTGAAACTCACGCTACAGATGTGTCAATGTGGAGGAGTCAGTGGGGGAGAAATGTATGGTTTTCCTTTGGTAGCATCAGATCAGCATGGGTCCCTGTATTACAGGGAAAGTTTAAAGGTAACAATGTCAATCACTTTTCAGATATTAATGAAAGATGGATCATTCTTCTTGTTGTCATTGATCATTTTCAGTTTATTATTGTAAATATATATGACTCCAATAGTAAGCAAAATGATGCAGTTATATTTTCAGCATTAGAAAACAAAATCAACCAGCTGTTACTAACATTACCTACAGCCAAAGTCCTATGGGTTAAACTTTAATACAGTGATGGATGACAGTTTGGACAGATGGCCTCCTAACCCTAACCCTAATGAATGAATTGGGGTATGTTTATGTTTATTAACATCTGGAGGCACAGAAACCCAAACCAAAAAATATGTACTTGGACAAATAAAGATAGATCTCAACACTCTTGCATTGATTTCTGGTTGATTTAATCAGACAGAGATGATAAGGTGGACCCTGCAATAATAGAACCCACAATATCAACAGATCATCAGGCCGTCACAAACCTGGCTCATTCATTTGTGTCCTTTATAATGGACATTAAGTTCACTTGTATATTCCTAATGTATTTGGAGTTACCCTATCAAGCCCTATATCATTCTGTAGAGGACATTCTGGGCTTTCCAGGGATGTGTCATGTGATGGGTTTGCATGCTGGGAACTTTACTTTTTTTCTCTATCAATATGTCTGCCATACCAACATCCACATTTTGGAAAGAGGAAAGGTAAGTCAAATATTCTTTATCTATTGCTATTTTTACCATGATAATGAAATATATTTTAGTTTATTAACATGTCAGGAACAACATTTTAAATATGAAAACAATTTCATTATTTCTGTTTTGAAATAACAGTCATTTAATGAATGTCAACTGTAGTGGACACCAGGACAATTTTAATGTATTCAATAACTGTGCATTGTTGTAGGAGAACAAAGTGAAGCAGAGAGGATTTTATACCGGCTAATAGAGGGAGATTCAGATTTGGAGCTGTCAGATGAAGAAAAGGAGGAGGATGAGTATCAGCCTGTGATAGGGGAAGAGAGTGATGAAGAAAGAGAGGAAGAAAAGAGAGGAGAATATGATGAGACAGAGTCGGAGCCAGAGAGGGAGCAGGAGAGTCGTGGTGCTCTGTGGGCCAGGACTAACTTGTATGTTATATTTTGTTTCAGGTTAATGTATTCAATCCCATTATCATGTAATATTAAATAAATATTGTTAACATTGTAGCAGTACAATGTGTTATGTAGTTATGTTAAAAATAAGCTTATAAGGTTGGTCTATAGCGAGTCATATCACATCCCTGAAACTGAAATTAATGCATTGATCCAAATTGATGTGTAAAATTTTAGCTGTAACTTCTTTTATTAACTTGAATTAATTTGTATTTTTTTCCATCCATCATAATTGATTCACACCTGTGCTACCTGGGCTTTCTGCCTTTCAAGATGACCCTAAAATCCGTGAATACTGGAGTCAAATACAATACTTTTCACAGTACATCAATGATAAAATCTTTGAAGATCTCTCATCGTTTACAAATCTGAGATGGCTGCAAACTACAGGAGTGTCACTGAACACTACTGCCCAAGAAATCCAAATTTTCTACGGCATATCAGTACAAATGGCCTGCCTTGGTTATCTCAGAGTCAAAATGTTTTGGGCTAAAAAGGACCAAAGTGCCATTTATTTGTAGGAAAATAACACGGGATAAGTTCTACAAGCTGAGAAGTTCACTCAAGATTATGAATGACCAGGTAACTGAAGAGACAAAAGAGTCAGACATTCTCTGGAGAGTGAGGCCATTGTCTAAGCCTTCCAAGGTGTGACAAGGTGTGCGTTGATGAGGAAATTATCCCATTCACAGGCCGCTGCCCAGTCAGGCAGTATGTTCCAGGAAAGCCATACCCCACTGGCCTAAAGGTTTTTGTGCTTGCCTCACCAAATGGTCTGGTCCTGGATTTTGAGGTCTATCAGGGCAAGAACACATACAGGTGCCAAAGAGAGGAGGGAGTTGGAGCTGCAGCTGTCTTGCGAATGGTCGAGTCTGTTCCTACAGGAACCTATGTGTTCTTTGATCAATATTTCACTACAATCAATCTTATGGATGCTTTGCTCTTAAAGGGTCTTCCAGCAACAAGCAGGAAATATTGTGAAGAACAGGGTTCCAAAGCAATGTCAGCTGCCAAGGAGATAAGCAGCTGAGAAAAGGGGCTTCAGTGACATTGGTCCGGAGGGAGTCTGAGCTAGCACTTACAAAATGGTTTGATAATAAACCAGTTCTGATAGCCTCTACTGTCTGTGGGAGAGATCCAGAGGATCTCTGTAACAGATAGTCCAACAAAGACAAAGGTCATGTCCAAGTGACACGACCAGCAGTAATCAGAGAATATAATGACAACATGGGTGGTGTAGACCTCTGTGACCGAATGCTGGCATTCTACCGCATATCAACCAGGACCAAGAAGTGGACATCACGTGTGATAATGCATTTCTTTGCTGTCAAATGAAAATCGTTCTCTACAGCGGACATGCTGTAAAATTAAAATAAAAAATATTTTAAAAAAATTGAATTGTAAGGTGTTTATTTTAGGCCCAAATAGGTAGGAAATCACACAGAAAAGAAATTGTAAGACACTTTTTTTCTTTGGTTCTCAGGAGGATAAGGCAGAAACTAGATTCACTTCTAATGGCGAGTACTGGAAATTCAATAGAACATTACTCCAGGACAAGCAATTTAAAAAGTGAAGCCCAAAAAATATTTGAAAAATATTGGAGGCAAGCAAACACACTAAACAGTTTTGGGAAATATTGGGAACTGCTAAAGTATGAGATTAGAAAAATGGCTATTATGTTTGGAAAAAAATTGCCAAAACAAGTAGGGAAAGAGAACATGAGATAATTACAAGTATAATAAGGCTATCGGAGAAATGAAGTCCATCTGGAGAAGAACTTAACGAACTGTTAGCTTTACAACTTGAATTAGACAGAATGTATGAGGAAAAGGCCAGAGGAGCTTTTGTCAGATCTCGAAAAGAGTAGTTAGAACAAGGTGAAAAGTGCACAAAATACTGTTTTAACCTGGAAAAAATAAACTTTGAGGCAGCCTCTCTAGGTAGACTTAACATTTATAATCAAGTAATTAAATTAAATTATTCAGACTTTCAAATAATGATAAAATAATGCAAATAACAGAAGTCTTGACACCTCCCACTTGACCGATTGATCACAGATCCAAAGAGGTCACAATTAACACAGCAGGTACTTGAGTCTCTCAAACGTCAAGTCTGGCCTTTATAGCCTTTCAAAATGAAAACCAAAAGTGCCTTTTAGAACAACATAAACACAAACGCTAACTAAGGCGGGAGGCACCACCATCTTTCCTCCTACTGAGTGCAGGCTTGCCCTCTACTCACTCACTTGCCTCCCAGGGTTACCTACTAACTAAGCAGTCCACTCACTTGGGTAACCCTTCGTGAGGACTTGTCTTGCTTCTGTTGGTCCTTGACTGGAATCAAGACCACCAGTCTCCGCACATCCCTGTGAAGGACGATGGACAGGGGCAGGTCATAGTGTTCTTTCCAGACCCTGGACACATGGGGGCCGGGACGACCCATGCAGATCCTAAAGTTCACAACTCGGAAAACCCCCTTTTTTTAACCAGGGTATACAGCAACAACTCAGCCTAGCTGGAACTGTCCTCTTAAAGCATTCTGGTCTGCCACCCAAACCACATCTCCATCCTCGACACTTCTCTCTGCTCTGTGCCACTTGTGGCGAATAAACAAGCTTGGGCCAGCCAGTTCACTCCACTTCGATTAGAACTTGTCCACTCCAGCCTGGATAGCCCTCCGCCTCCACCAAGGGTGGGTTTCCACGTAGATCCCGAGCATGTCCCCTTTCTGTCCGGTGTGTCCTATAAGAAGGGAGTTAGGGGTATCCAAATGGAAAGACTGCGCCTGCTTTTCAAAGTGCCTTTTTAGATGAGTTGTGAAGACAGCACCGCATAACTCTGCCTTAATCCCCTTTTTGGTTAAGGGGAGTAAGTTTGGCTTTTGATTCAACTAATCTTACAATGACCCCATTCTGTGTCTCCCACCAAAGCTAGAGCAGTACTCCATAGGAGGCCTCACTTCCATCAGAAAAGTTGACTCTTGCTGGGTGGCCTATTGTTCCTTGTGGCGTGAAGCTTCTCTCATACCTGTATTGACCAAGTATCACGTACTCCTGAAAGAGTCTGATGGACGCCTCCCAGAGTTTTGGCGAGAGGGGGTCATCCCAAGTATCTTCAGTCAGGTTGTCTTTCCTCGCTTCTTGATAAGATTCCCTCACAAGCATTGCCCCTTTCTTCTTAGCTGGTGTGGCTAGACCACTCGACGTGTTAAGGGATTTGGGATCTTACTTCTGAATTCGTCTTTGCGGAAGTCAAGTCCTGTCCTCATTTTACCTCGTTTCTTCGAGAAGTTGACAGACATCATTTTGCAAAGTTTGTCAGTCTCTGGTTCGTAGCCGATTCCCAGTGCCTTGCTCTCTTTGTTCTGCATTTGGTTAGGCAATACCAGAGTTTTGGGTGTAGACATGGCCATTTCACTGTTACTGGAGTCGGCGGTGGCTCCTGACCTCCCACTTTGGCCAGAGAAGAGTCAAGGTTTCAGGGAGAAACCCCCAACTTTTAAGATCTCTTCCACTCCTTTAGTGATCTTTTCCAGCATCTTGATGTCATTGTGTGACGTTAAGATATCGTCTACATAGCTTTCTTCCCCCAAAACCTGGCGTTCTTCAACCATGGCAGTGAACTGAGGAAGGTTTGTAGTTTCTCTCATAGCAACCTGAGCTATACAGTCTGCAGGTTTATTGCCAATGTTGACCCTGACAACAGCGAAGACTTCAATATCGTCCTCCGTTTTTGTCCGTCCAGAGGAAACCGTGAAGCTGGACTACTTTATCTTTAAGCCAAATGGAGTTGTCCATTTTTCTCACATCAGCTAAGGTGGCATACAACCCCCACTCCTGAACCTTAGAAGAACGTCTCTGATCGGATTGAGGACGTCTGGTCCTTTGTGCAGAAGATCGTTCAAACTTACTCCCAAGAATTCTTGGCTACTGTTCCAGACAATCCTTACAGGGGGTATTGTCTCCACACACAATGCATGGATTTGATTGAGAGCTGTTTTGAGTGTTCCCCAACGTGGCTTTGGTGAATGCTTTATTTTCCCTTATCGTCTCCGGTTTTTCAACTAAGATAGGCTGTAGCAAGCTGGACACCTCCTCCTGGGGTCTGAGTGATTCCAGGGTGGAAAGGTTCAGATTTAGGTTGAGCACCAACAGATGCTGCCTCCTCACCAGACCCAGCCTTGACTATTCTCTTGCCATGCCCACTCATCCCATAGTTTCCTATGCCGTTTCTTCAGCTTCCTAATGCAGTCCTTTGACTCTGTTAACTACTAGGTATCCATTCCATTCAATCATTTACCTCTTTTTCGAGTTTGAAACCCTCCTGTTCCAGGCTTCTATTCGTCAGATCATGTTGTTTCCTGGTCACCTGCTTATAGTCAGTTGCCATGGTGGTCCATGGCTGACTCAACCTCACGGGCGAGGGTGGTAATTGTCTCCTCAGCAAACCTGGTCCAGAAGGTCATAAGGACAATCTGTTCAGTTTCATCAAACTTACTCACATTCAGCTGTTTTGCCGTTGGCACAATCAACTCCAGCTTCTCTCAGGGCTGTGACATATTCAAACCCTGCATCTCTCACTCTTGAGTGCTCCAATTTCTCCTACTGCTACTTTATCTTGCGTTGACCAAAATACAAGCTTCTTTTTTTTTCCCACTTTGGATGTCAATGGTCTTTTACCTCAATAGGACTTGTATACTTTCTCCCTCTTCTTGATTCAGCTGATTTATTTTGTGGTCATATACGTTAGACAGTCCTTTAATTTCTTCTGGTCTTCGGGCTTTGTCCGTGCTTCAAGGTTTTACCAACCTACTTTCTTTAGAGCCAGGGCCTTGGTTTATGACTGTTTATGACCACCAGACCTCTTCATCATCTTCATCCTCATCCGCTTATCCAGGACTGGGTTGCAGGGTCAAGCAGCTCCAGCAGACGACCCCAATCTTCCTTTTCCCCAGCCACTTTGGCCAGCTCTGACTGGGGAATCCCAAGGCGCTCCTAGGCCAGTGTGTCAGCTCCCTCTTCGTCACAACAGTGCGGTAGAGTGAACGATTTTTTTATTGTGCCACCAAACCTTTTCACAATAAAATGAACCATTTCATAATAAATTGATGGAAGACTAAATCCTTAAATAAATTATTCAGACTTTCAAATAATGATAAAAATAATGTAAATAACAGAAGTCTTGACAATTAGATTGATAAATTACCTGTTAACTTAACCAATTTTCACAAACAAGCACTGCTGGCATGGAAAATGGTGTACAAGCATAACTTCTCTCAAACAAGATACTACATCTGGAATAACAAGAATATTCAATATACAAACCAATAACTGTACTGTGAAAAATGGGTTGAGAACAATATTGTTTTAGTTCAACAACTGGTGAATGCTTTGATGCCACACTGAGGAGTGTACTGCAGTTGATCAGAGGATCAACTACTTCTATGACAGACACACTCAGTAGTGTTTTGTTCCTCGGAAGTCATGATATTAAAAATCATTTCTCAAATAAATTTATTAGGTGCCTCCTGTTGAATGCATCTGTTATAATACTATATATATTGTCATTATAGCTATCATTAATATCAATTTATATTGTATTGTAATGTGTACCATTGTACCCTTATGCTCAATATGATGCTTTATAAGGTATATTAGATGTGCCATGAATCAACTGTATTCAGTACTATTATGTTGCACACATATTGTTAAATCTAGTACTATATCAATATACAATAATCAATATATTACCACATTTATATGTAATGGAATAGTATGTAATGTCTGTTATTGTATATATACCCATATCTACATATATTTATGTATATAACATCATACATATTGGTATACTAATATACTAATATACAAAAATCAATAGTATGCAATAATCAGTATAATGCCATATTTATATAATAACTCAGACGGGACTGTTTACAATACCTATGCTATCCCATTTCGCTATATTTGGCCCAGATTAATAGCTTATATTTCTTTTTGATGGTGGTTGATGGTTGGACATTGTTTCATCTCTTTGCTCAGATTGTTCCATAGCTTCACTCCCTGGTATGTTATGCAACATTTTTTCATTGTGGTCCAGCAGTTTTTTATCTTAAAGTTTAATGGCTCTCTCAAGTCATATCCTCCTTCTCCGTCATGAAACCTTCTCTGTAGTTGTCTCTGTCATGAATTATTTCTGGCTTTACATAAATTGTCAATATCATTGAAATCAGTGGCTGTCTTGTCATATCTATAATCTCTTTTTCTATTATGGGCTTCAGAAACAGTTTGTGTTTCTATCTATTAAGTTATCATCATCTATTCTTGATTCTTCAATTTACTCTGCTAGTTTCGGTCCAATATTAACAAAAAAGTTAAATTTATTAGCCACTTCATTCCTATCATTTATAGTTTTGTGGTTATCTATAAAATACTGTGGGTAATTAATATTTCTAGATTTATTTCTAATTATGCTATTCAAAATATTCCAAATACCTTTTATATTGGGCTTATTATTTTCTAGTAAGTTATTATCATGATCTTTCTTACAATTCCTCATACTATTAGTTAGTTTATTGTTATACTTCTTATATTTATCTTCTAATTCCTTATTTCTATGCTTTAGGAATTCCCATTATAGTGTGTTTTTCTTTTTACAGGCATTCCGCAGTCCCTTTGACATCCACTGATTATTGTCATATGTTGTGTTTTACGGTATTGTCTAATTGGGCAATTTTTATTATACAATGATTTAAATATACTTTATCATATGCTTCATTAGTATCAATTTCATTATATATCAGATCCCAATTTTGTTGCAATAGCTCCTTTTTTAGCGCATTCAATCCTCCGTTTTTACCCTTCTGTACGGTAGCCTATTGTCCTTGTGCTTTTTATTGTTGTCCTTATAAATGGTAAAGACTGGGAGATAGTCACTTATATCGTTCACTAGTAGTCCACTTACTGTGTTGTTTTCCATTTCATTTGTAAATATATTATCAATTGCAGATTGCACTGTGATTCAGCAAGGTCGAGTGATCTTCGGATATAGCTCAATACTGACTAGAGTATAAATAAATTCTTCAGTCTTCTTATGCGTATTTGGATTTAAAAGATCTATGTTTACGTCTCCCCCAATGAATATGATTTTCTGGTTCATCACATTGAAGTGCTCCTCCATTGAACTTCTAAATGCGTCTATGTCTGATCCTGGTGTTCTATATTTACAACCTATTATGATATTTCTTTTTGGTCTACTTATCTCTATCGTTAAACATTCAAACACATTATCCACAACAGTTGGCATGTTTTCGATCACTTTAAAATTCTAAGTCGCATCTACATATATCGGTACACCACCACCATTTTTATTCCTCCTATTCATGTATAGCAACTCATATCCTTCTATCTCAAATTCCACGCCTCTTTTGTTGTTGAACCATGTTTCAGAAATTAAAATGATATTGAAGGACTGTGTAAATTGTTTTAAATAGTCCTTTATGTTGTGAAAGTTAGCTAGCATACATGCTTCTGCTATTGAAGTACATTATTGCTATTTTGTTTTCAGTTGTAAAAGTTCTATTGTATTGTTCATCTATATAGTAGTTGCAGTCGTTATTAATGCTCAAGAGGAAGTTTTTGTCCGGGTCAATCTCATTTCCAATGTCTAGATGCTTGTAGGCTGTGTAGATGAAATATTTAAGTTGTGCAGTTTTGTAGTTGAAAGTATATAGTTCAGTCTGTTGGAATTCATTGATTCTTAGTGCTGCTTGTGATTCAGAGTGCTGTGTCTGTGCAATGTCCAGAGTCATGTGGAGTGTTGTGCTTCACATACCCATTGCCGTTGTTCAGTGTTCTACAATTGGTTATGTTGCTTAGGCTTGCTGGTGCGTGGATGGATGATCAGCTTGTCCTTTCGCAGGTAGGCAATGTCTCCTTTTTCTCTTGCCACTCTCAATTCTGGCATCAACTCTTTCCTTTTTCTTTTGACTGTCTGTACAGTCCTTGTTCATGAATATTTTTGTCCCTTTAAGTGTTTTTGCCCACTGCAATATGGCATCTCTGTCTTTATAGCCGAGTAGTTTTATGACTACAGGCCTTGGTTTCTCATCTTCTCAAATCAAATCAAATCAAATCAGATTTATTTGTATAGCGCCAAATCATAACAAAGTTACATCAAGGCACTTTACATATAGAGCAGGTCTAGACCAAACTCTTTATAAATTTATTTAAAGAGACCCAACAGATCCCCCGATGAGCAAGCACTTGGCAACAGTGGCAAGGAAAAACTTCCTTTAAGAGGCAGAAACCTCGAGCAGAACCAGGCTCGGGGGGGCGGCCATCTGCCTCGACCGGTTGGGTTGAGAGTGGGAGAGAGAGAGAGAGAGAGAGAGAGAGAGAGGGAGTGAGACAGGCATTGGAGGGGGGGGTGTAGGAAGGAGGCAGGAGGCAGGGTGTATGCATGGAGTTGAGCTGTAACACAGAATTCATGAAATATGGGACCAGCAGGTGTCATGGGATGGCGATGAGTCACCACCTGCAGGATGAGGACAGGGAGAGAGAGGAGAGGAACTGGGAGAGACAGAGACTTTAGCAGAACATGGTTAGTAAATGCAGTATAAATGCTTAGAACTGGGTGAAACTGTGTTTTTTTAGGAAGGATGGTTCTTATCAGCGCATGCAAGGAGGGAGAGAGGGTGACAGGGAGAGACAGAGAGAGAGAGAGAGAGAGAAGCTCAGTCCTTCCCCCAGCAGCCTAGGCCTACAGCAGCATAGCTAAAGAGTAGAGGACTTTAACTTTTTAACTATAAGCTCTGTCATACAGGAAAGTTTTAAGCCTGGTCTTGAAAATTACTAAAGAATCCGCCCCCCGGACCGATGCTGGAAGTTGGTTCCATAGAAGAGGAGCCTGATAACTGAACGATCTGCCTCCAGATTTACTCTTGGAGACTCTAGGAACCACAAGTAAACCTCCATCTAGAGAGCGGAGTGGCCTACTAGGACAGTAAGGAACTATGAGCTCTCTGAGATATGATGGAGCTTGGCCATTAAGAGCTTTATATGTTAAAAGAAGGATTTTGAATTCTACTCTATATTTCACTGGCAGCCAATGAAGAGCAGCTAACACAGGAGAGATATGATCTCTTTTCCTAGTTCCTGTTAATATTCGTGCAGCAGCGTTCTGAATTAATTGAAGGCCTTTTAGAGATTTGTTTGGACATCCAGATAGTAATGAGCTACAGTAGTCCAGCCTAGAAGTTACAAATGCATGGACTAGTTTTTCTGCATCTTCCTGAGAAAGGATGTTTCTGATTTTCTTAATGTTTCTCAGGTGGAAGAAAGCTGCCCGACTAACTTGTTTTATGTGAGGGACAATGGACATGTCCTGGTCAAAAATTACTCCAAGGTTTATTACAGTGGAGCTGGAAGCCAAAGTAATGCTGACCAGACTGATGAGATGATTAGAGGTGCTTAGGACCGAGTACAATAACTTCTGTTTAGTCAGAGTTGAGAGGTAAAAAATTTCCAGTCATCCAGACTTTTATGTCTTCAAGACATGCCTGCAGTCTGACTATCTGAGTGACTTCATTTGGCTTCATTGATAGGTACAGCTGAGTATCGTCTGCGTAGCAGTGGAAGTTGATGCTGTGTTTCCTGATAATGTTGCCTAGAGGAAGCAGATAAAGTGTAAAGAGGACTAGTCCAAGTACCGAACCCTGTGGGACTCCATGACTGACTACAGTACATGGGGAGGAGCTGTTGTTTACATGAACAAACTGATGTCTATCTGATAAATAGGATTTGAACCACCTTAGTGCAGTTCCTTTAATTCCAATTTCATGTTCCAGTCTCTGTAGCAAAATATTATGATCTACGGTGTCGAATGCAGCACTAAGATCTAGAAGGAGAAGCATGGAGGCTGATCCATTGTCTGAGGCCATTAGAATGTCATTGGAGACTTTAACCAGCGCTGTTTCTGTGCTATAATGGGCTCTAAATCCTGACTGAAACTCTTCAAACAAACTGTTCCCATCCAGATGCTTGTGTAGTTGTTTTACTACAGCTTTCTCAATGATTTTAGAAATAAATGGAAGGTTCGATATGGGTCTATAGTTTGCCAAAACATCTGGATCAAGATTAGGCTTTTTAAGCTGGGGTTCGATGACCGCAGTCTTAAGTGCCTGAGGTACATAACCCAGAAATAAAGTCAGATTAACCAAATCTAGAATGAACGGCTCAATTAAATAAAAGATCTCTTTAAAGAGGGTAGTTGGTACTGGGTCTAATAGACAGGTTGACGGTCTGGATGATGAAACTATAGAAGCTAGCTCTGAGAGATACAGAGGTGAGAATGATTCCAGATGTAAAAGAGGCGTTGCAGCTGATTCAGGAGTTGCCGTATTCAGTAGGGGATTTTTATCTAGCGTAGGCAAGAGCTGATAAATTCTTTCTCTGATCATGAGAATTTTGTCTGTAAAAAAGTTAATAAAATCATCACTGCTTAGAGCTAAGGGGATCACTGGTTCAACTGAGCTATGGCTCTCTGTCAGCCTGGCTACAGTGCTGAAGAGAAACCTGGGGTTGTTCTTGTTTTCTTCTATGAGTGCTGAGTAATATGAACTTCTAGCACTGTGGAGAGCTTTTTTATATGTTTTTAGGCTTTCCAGGCTCTGTGAGACTCTTCTGACTTACTGGAAGGCCAGTTTCTTTCTAATTTCCTTGATGTCTGCTTTAAGGCAGAGAGGGGCGGCACTGTCGAAATTCAAACGCAGTGTGGCCATAGTGCTAGTCACAAGGTCATCAACCTATGTATGGGAGAAATCCTCATTTGAATTTAGATATGGCATTGTTGGGAATGATGACCAAATGTTCACTTTAAATTCAGCCACAGCAGCTTCAGATAAACATCTTCTATAGCTGAATTTATTCCTAAATGCTGTGGAGCCCATTAAAAAAAACTCAAATGTAATAAGGTAATGGTCACACAGGAGAGAATTTTGGGGAAGAATTGTTAGCTTGTCAATTTCAATGCCATATGTTAGGACACAATCAAGGATATGATTGTAGAAGTGAGTGGGTTCATTCACATGCTGGGAAAAGCCAATTGAGTCTAGTAGGGAAAGAAACCCAGAACTAAGGCTGTCGCTTTCTACATCAACATGTATATTGAAATCTCCCAGGATAATGATTTTATTTGTACTGAGTACTAACTCTGATATAAACTCCGATAGGAATACTGAGTACGGACCAGGTGGACGGTATACTGTGACCAACAGAACTGGTTTTTCACCTTTCCAGTCTGAGTGGGAAAGACTAAGAGTGAGGCTTTCAAAAGACCTGCAGCCAAATTTTGGTCTGGGGTTGATTCTCTGGGTTTCCCTATGCGATGTGCTTTCTCTGTCTCTACCTTGTGTTGCAACTGCAGTTCCTCTTTCAGAATTTTCGTGATCATCTCCTCAGTATCAGCCCAGGTTTCTCCTGGTGCTTCTGCCACTCCATCAAATACGTTGAGTTGTTTCTTCTAGAATCCTTCCAGGTAATGAAGCTGTAATTGATAGCAAACTTTCACAAACTTTAAAGATGTCAGCCTGCATTGTGTTAACTTTCTCAGTCTGTTTGTCATTGCAGACCTTCAGGTCATCCACCTCTTTCTGTGTGAATTGCAGAATCACTTTCACCTCTTGGATGTCTTTTACTACATTCTCAAATCAAGTGTTTGTGAAGTTGTACAAAGCCTTTAAAGTTCTTCTGCTGCTGTTGTAGGAGGGCCATGAACATGTCCTGTTTTTGCATCAGGTCTGCTACTCTCTTTTTTTACCCAGGATTGTATGAAAGAGTAACTACTCTCAGTAGCTGTTGCTGACCTCTGCTGGGCCAGTCGAGGCATTTTGCTGCTGTTGCTGTTAGATTATTTATTGCCATTGCTTTTCGCTCAGGGGAAATATCCACCATTCAGATGTCTAGGTTTTATTCCTGTTGACTGTCGGTCCTCAGATCACATGTTGTTTCCTCCAAACTGTCCGGTTTTCTCTCTCTTTCTAACCGAGCTTAGGTTAGCTGTAACTGGATGACCATTCATCCTCGCGATCAGCCCTTGGCAGCCATTGACTGTTTTTGTGCAAAAGAAGAAGAACAGACACAAAGCACAATCCCCACATCCCCAGTGCATCTCCTTCATTAAGTCAACAATTAGTAGAAAGTCACAGTTGCATCATATACTATATATGGATATTACATAAAAGATGTTTTTCACTCATGTCTGTACATTCTATCCTCATTATATTGTGCAGCTGTGACTTTCTTTATTCATGTAAATGGACACAATAAACTGTTAAAATGGTTTTGAGGTTCTCTTTACAGAAACTACACATGCATACACATCACAGACGGATCGGTGTTGACAGACGGCAGAGTATGGAGCCGTTCTGGAGACATTCTGCATCCCGTGGAATCCTGGGGTTACACACCCAGATAATGTGATTGAAAGATGATCTACTGCTGCATGTATACGGACAATTGGACTGGAATCGGAGGAGGTGATCTGCACATGTGCTTAAGTTTCACGTCAAGCTATAACCTGGAAGTCAAACGGCATTTAAAACGTAAACGCAAACGTAGGAGGTCACAAAAACGCAGCCAGCTAACATGGCGAAGTTATTTATAAGTTGGTTGTCCATCATTGGACCAGTTTACCTCTGAGTCGCAAACTTGCTAGCTCACCGGTCTTTACACAAGGACAAGGGCAGAAGTCCGGTGAGATGGCTTTATCGAGCTATAACCATAGCTCGGTTTAACCTGTACACGTGCTTAGTGTCTAGGGAGTAGGCTATCTCAAGAGGCACTGCCTGGCTGGTCGTGCATGTAAAAACAACTCCATATCTCTTAACCAGACTACAATCCCGCTTTCAACATCGGACCAAATTAGCCCACTCCTAGAGTAGTAAACAGTGATAGATCTGGCAAAATCCTCTGTGCTGGCAAATCAGTAATTTTTTGTTCCCCTATCTTTCCTTGGAGGAGCCGACACACAACACACTCAGAGATGACTGTTGACTGCACTAGTGATCCAATATTTCCTGTGAAGGGCAGATATGTGATTTCATTTATGAATGTGCTGCAAGATGAGTTTGGCTATGGGCTGATCCATCCATCCATCCATCTTCTGCCACTTTTCTGTTTCCTGGTTGCAGGGGGTGCTGCAGCCAATCCCAGCTAATGTTTCGGACGAGGGCAGGATACACTCTGGACAGGCTGGCAGTCCATCACAGGACCAACACACAAAGACATACAGAAACGAACAACCACTCACACTCAGACCTACGGACAATTTAGAGTCACCAGTTAACCCCATGATGCATGTCTTTGGACGGTGGCAGGAAACCCACACAGACACAAGCAGAACATGCAAACTCCACACAGAAAGGCCCCAGGCTAGGAATTAAACCCGCGACCTTCTTATTGTGGGCTGACAGTGCTAACGACTATGCCGCTCAATCATTTAGAAAAAATGATTGGGCATTTAACCTCCTAGGGCACAATTGATTTCTTTAGTCGTGATGGGAATTCCGGCTCAATATAAAGAGTCGGCTCTCAAGGGGGTCCTCAGATTTCTTATTGCTTAAATTAATTTATCACCATAAATAATAAATAATAATGTAAAATGAATTACTACATGTAAAATCATACATTGTATCAAATGTTCAGTATTCATATAGCTTATTATACTCAACATGGAGCAGAGTGCTACAAAAAATAAATGTGTACAAAAACAAAGACCATTCTCAATTAGACAAAAGGTCCAATCTCTGATAGTATACTTATTTATTCATCAACTTTTAACTATTTAGTTTGAAACAACAATAAATCAAAAAAGAACAAAATAAAAACAATAAATAAAAATGTGTAAAACAAAAAGAAAAACAGGTAACAGTTTCAGCTAGTCTTTAGAGAACATTGGCATTTAGAAAGGCCAAGTGCCTCAGCTTTGAGGGGTTGCTTCTGTTCCTTCTGTCTGTAATTATTTGCCGTGTTTTTTAGAAGATTCGCTCAGAGAGGATGGATACAATATACAGTCTACGTGCCATCACATGTGCAAGGCGTAGGTAGACTGAAGCCTTTGTCACCCATTCTGCCTTTACTTGATCAATGAAACTGAAATGCATCAAAATTTAGCTTTTTGCCAGGCAGGATCCAGTTCCCATTGTTCATTTCAAAGAGCCAGCTCTTACGGCCGTATTGTTCGCGACCGACACATCACTATTCCTCAGTTTAAGTGTGATTTCTCCACACTGAAACCAATCAGATGGAGACACTTAATCAACCTCAACCTGTCAGTAACATTTATCTGACTATCCCCTTGCTGTAAATCAGTTGAAGCGCCCTGCTGAAACCTTTTCTCCTGGGCTTAATTAGTGTAATGAACATGAAACATGAACATGAAAATTACAATTTTAATGTGTTTGCAACAACCAATATGTGGCAGGGAACAATATCTGCTGCAACATAATAAAGGCAATGTGTTGGAGCCTATTGATTCTTTGTATAATTATTTGAATTATTTGGAAATGCCAAGGATAATGATAGATAGATAGATAAATGAATGGATGTAGCTTTGTTGATCCCCAGGGGAAGATTCACCTTGTCGGGAGCTCGTCAAAGATGAAAAGAACAAGGAACGGGGCATTATCCATTCAAAATATAAAAAACAAAACATTATCCAGTTAGGAATGTGACATGAAGGGATACCCTTATGTTTTTTTTAACTAAAATTGGAGCATACCTCTGGTACCATGACATCAATTATGAAGTCAACGTTTCAGAGGAGGCTGTAGTCTAGTGACAACGTTGGTTGTATTAAGTTAATGAGGTCATTCATCTGTTGGACATTGTAAGGGTTTATTCATTTAGACAAATATTTATTAAGACAAAAACAAAACAAAACAAAACAAAAAAACCCCCAGCAATATCACTTACGTGT
Source organism: Echeneis naucrates (assembly GCF_900963305.1). Classification (NCBI taxonomy): domain Eukaryota; kingdom Metazoa; phylum Chordata; class Actinopteri; order Carangiformes; family Echeneidae; genus Echeneis; species Echeneis naucrates. Next base: position 18,569,091 of record NC_042530.1, on the reverse strand, counting down.
TTCTCATTGAAACATTTTGGCTTCTCATTTACAACTGTTTTAAGGGCACGGTTTCCCCCAGGGTTTTGCCACAGGAACATCCTGCGGGACTTCCTCTGCCCACTGTCCAGCATGTCTTTCACTTCCTTTAAGAATGACATCTTGAACAATGGTTCAACATGTATAAATAATAATAATAAATAACGAGAACAATTCAAACCTTTATTCTTTCCTTGGAAATTAAGCCTTCAACCCCTTTGTTCTTGAGGCAGGTCAAAGTACTGCAAAGTACATAAACAAATAAGCAGCAATACAGCACAGTACAATAAGGTATTTAACTGATTAAAGTAGTAGGAGAATTGTGAAGTTTGGTCAAACATGACTGGTGAAGTCATATGGCTCAGACAGGTCACACCCACATGTGAAAATGCCTGACTGAATTGCGCTCATAACAGGCACAGTCTTTGTGCAGCCTGCCATTGCATGTCTCGCACTTCACCCGGTCCTCCGTCTGCAAATTTGGATGCAACGGCCTACAATTTCAAAGGACATGACAGGCCTAAATCAAGGAGCAGCTACAGCCGTTATGGTCAATCTATGGAGGAGCAAAACTACCAAAATAAAAATTAAATATGAAACTAAAAACAAAAATAAAAAACACATTTCAAAAATTTTAAATAAATAGAAAAATTAAAGTGGAAATAAATACAAAAATAAATGTATAAATAGAATTAAATATCAATAAATAAATGAAAGCGCTCTGCTCTCGTATTTATTTATTTTATGCTGCAGACAATGTCAGCATGAAATGTAGAAGGAAATGTTATTCAAATGAGGGGGCGGTCCTAAGTGTGCCTTGGCTTGAACTGTTCGCCTGTTGGTTGATCGACATGTGAGCGCAGAAATCGACTAGCTACGCCTGCCAACAGCCACATACTTTTCTCTCACAAACGTTGACGGATAATAATGGGTCCACGAGGAAATCGGTGTCCAAACCTCTCCGAGAGGCTGCCAATCGTTTGGATGATTTGGAACGCGGTAAGTATGAAATAGCTGATGTGTTATGTTTTTACTTACGTCCAGTTCAGGAGTGTTGACTATTTGTTTACTTTCTGTTTTCACAAGCTTCCACTTCGGACGAATCTCAGGAAGGGGGAGAAGGCGGGGTGTGTCAACCGATTTGGTTCCCCATTGGAATTCGTGTTCCCCCTAGAAAAGCCATGTTAACTGACGCCGCCCACAGGACCAAACCAGAACAACTGGATATACGGAAAGCGAAGCGGTACAAAAATTTAGAAGACTTGACTGAGATTGCAGCGAAAACAAGTTTTCCATGTTGGTTTGAATATATGTTATTTAATTTGGTACTACCAGTCATTGATTGTAATGAAAAAGAGGTAATTGCAAAATCATGATTTCGATTCATGATTTTCGCGCCTGTTGATTGGTTTACACTTTTGAATGAATACAGAAATACCATGCTTTCGTGTTGAATTGTTATTTTGTCAATGCGACAGTTTAATTTTGATCATCTCAATGACATTTACGTAGGCCTATATCCTTTTTATGGGCATGTCCTATCACAGATAATGGTTAGGCTTTCAGAAAAAAAATGTTCAGTGAATGGATCATTGATATGGGTGACCATAAATGAATAAGCTTAATATTGAGGTCCAAGATAACGGAAGGGGGTGTAGGCCCTCTCTAATATCAACATCGGACATACAAGCAGAAAAAAAAAATGATAATAGGAATATAGATACAAGTCATGTTACTGCTGGAGTGATACCAGGAACAAGTGACTCATGTCGCCTTCTGTGCTGCTTAGATCCTTTGAAATCTTATAAATCATAAGTTATTATGATTAACTATTATGACTAATTATTCTGCTCCTGTCTGTGTTGTGTGTTAGAGACAACACAATCGCCACCTGGGCAAGGGCATAACTTCATTACCGAAGCCATATCTCAGGTGTTCAGAGGCAATAAATTGAGGTGGCCAGCATGGGCGTTTCATGTGCGTTCAAAATGGACAAGCGTATGTTTGACGAGCTGGTTAACTATAAGAAAAATGGTTCCTATCCTGTCGGGATATCAAAGGAACAGAAATATGTTATTCGCAAGCGCTCTGCCCGTTTCCAAATGAAAGGCAAGCAATAATATGATATGTAAAAAAAGATTCCCTGATTGCCAGCTCTAACTCTCTGACAGGGCAATAAAGGCAAACTAAGAAATTCCAGGGAAATTTTGAAGTGCCACGGGACCCGGGGCCCGTCGTCCGTCGCCCGTCGCCCGGACGAGCAACCCACGTACCGTCCTGCCATCGAAAGACTACAAACCGTAGCTCCGGTCCAAAAAACGAAAACACAGTGAGAGACAGAAAAGTCTGGAGATTCCGAAAGTCTTTATTTGAATGAAAAACTCCTTAAAAGAGACGCGTGTCTACGTTTTGGAAAAAAAAAGATTTGTCTCCTTTTCACGGTTTGGCCGTGAGCTCGAGTTAAACATGAAAATGACGGTTACTCTTTCACAGTGCTCTCACTCTAGTTAACGAGCGGCTCCACTCTAACTTTGAGGAAAAAGTGATTTGTACTGCTCCTTTGAGGGCTCATAGCGTGAAAAGTATACGATTTAGGAGAAAACGGTTTGATGTTCTGGGAAGAGCACAAGATTTCCTCCGTTTTAAAGTTTGAATAACATTTCTACGTGGAAGTATGACGTGCTACTTGACTGAGAAAATATGTGAAATTTTGAGGCGATTTTTCGTCGGCTCCCATGCATTCTCTATGGAAAATTTCGGCTGGTTTTTCGGGAATAACTTTGGGAAAAATCGGAAAATCTTCTCGCCAGAACTTAGCACGCTATTCCCGATCGAGCCGCACGTTTTGATATATATATTGTTGGGGTTTCAGCGGTACGACCCGCATTAATTGCCGAAAATCTGACGGAATAATGATACTTATGGAGAAGATTAAGTAGTGCCTCGTGCTTTGCACAGAGTGCACAGTCTTCTACTGTGTAGAAGTAGTGCCTCTGAGCGAAAGCCCGTGGCACTAAATTATATTGATTTCCAAATATTTACGTGGGAGCACAGTCTCATAATTTTGATGGCTGTCTTTAGCAAAATATGTAAATTTAATATACTGGCCCAGCTTTTTCATAAACACAAAAGTTTCATTTAGGCAAGTCTGCATTGGTGGTTGCAAAACTTTGCATGAATTATGAGATTGATTAAAGAATATTCTTTATCAACTAAAATATCACTCTTTATAAAACCGAAAATAATAAACCTATAAATACCTTGCCACAATGTACGGGTATTTTTTACATTTCCAGAAGAGAGAGACAACAGTCTCAGTATAACAGTCAAAGTAAGCATAGCCATATGGGTTGAAGCATACTTTGCCAACTGGTGAGCCAGATACATCAAGGGAACATCAAGCACAGAAACAGAGATCAGCCAACACACTGATAGTTTTATTATGACGGTGAAATTAACGTAGCATGGGCTACTGCAGTTAGCCTGGTGTGACGTTTTTCACATTTCGCTTTCCGTACATCCAGCTGTGTTTTCATTTGCGTTTCTTCCGTAAGTACCGACACACCGGTATTGACTAAACCATATCGGCGGCTCCGCCGGTTGTTTAAGCATGACGTAGCCTTCCTTGGAGGCCGTGCCATCTTGGATCATGTGAGGCGTCACGCGATTTGAGCCGGCCATCTTGACTCATACACGTCGGACACATACACGTACATACACACATTCATATTGCCACCCACACACAAGGAGTGATCTTTTTATATTCGTGTGATCCAACTGCATCGATCTAGGCTAGGCGCGGGAAAAATGAATGAATAAATAAATACAGTAAATGACAGCTAGCGTAACACGGACAAATTTAATTTTAAAGGTGGTTTGTAATTTAGTTATCTTTTATTACAACCTGCAGTTCATGGCAGTTTACTTTTTTTTTTCAAAAAATGTTGAGGTTTTTATTATTTACATTGTGTGAAATAAACTGCAATGGATTAAAAAAAACTCAAAATATGTGTATGTATGTCCTGTTCTTTTGTTTTGTTGGGGGGGGTGGTTTCTTATGTACCAAAGGGGGGCCCTCAGAGAAAGTATGGGAACCACTGCCTTAGCCAATCATCATCACTTCTGCGGTTGTCACCCCCCGACCAAAACAAACAAACAAACAAACAAACGAACAAAAACACCTTTGCGGCTGGAGGCTGGCTGTCTGAGATAGTGATGGGAATTCCGGCTCTGTTTAGTGAGCCGGTTCTTTGGGCACGGCTCATTAAAAAGAGTAATCTCTTTTGGCTCTCAAAGTGGCTCTCCAGATTTTTTGTTGCTTAAATTATTTTACTACCATAAAAAATAAATAAGAATGTAAAACGAATGACTAAATGTAAAAAACATACATGATATCAAATATTCATTATCCATATAGCTCATTGTACTCAACATGGAGCAGAGTGCTACAAAAAATAAATACGTATAAATAAGTACAAAAAAAAACACACTTCTCAATTTGACAAAAAGTCCAATCTCTGATTGTATACTTATTTATTCATCAACTTTTAACTGTTTAGTGTGAAACAACAATAAATACAAAAAGAACAAAATGAAAACAATAAAAATAAATATAAATAAAAATGTGTAAAATAAAGAGAAAAACAGGTAACAGTTTCAGCTAGTCTTTAGAGAAGATTGGCATTGAGAAAGGCCAAATGCCTCAGCTTTGATGGGCTGCTTCTTTTCCTTCTTGCTGTAATTATTTTCTGTGTTTTTTAGAAGATTTGCCAGAATCCAGAATTAAATGACTTAGGCAACAACATGCCTTTGTGACTTAGACAATTTTAAACTTTCTACTCTGTCAGGAATAAAGCATAACTAACAAACTAACTAAACATAATGCTGAGGAGGCATGTGCATTTCTTCACTTCTCCTTCCAGCTCTTCTTTCCTGGGTTCTTGAATGATGCCTATTAGTGTGGCAAATTGTCAAAGAAGTGATGACACTTGACAGGCATGACGGGTTTCATTGACTGGAGGTCCTGGAACTTTCTCTCCTTGATTGGCAGAGCACATGGAAACAATCTTATCCATGCGATTGGCCCATTTGGCACCTGTACCCTTTGTGGCAGTTCTTCCTACACAGAGGCTTCTGAGAATGACAGTTTGAAATGGACCTTGCCTTCACTGCTAAACTGAAGAGTTCATCCATTTTGTAATGGTTCTTTCAGGGAGACCAAGTGTAGAGGAAAAAAGTGCCTTGCACACTTTAACAGTTGTTCCATCTCCAACCTTCAATTGGTAGGACAATGATGAATTGCGTCGGGATCCCTCAGGAACTTTGTTTTTGCTTTATGTTAACCTTTGTGACCAAAGTGGTGACGTTCTTCCCAGGTGTTCATTGCCCAATTCTTGTCAAATACCCACTGCCGCTGCTCTTCTCTAAGGACTTGGCAGTCTCGAGTTGAGATTTGCTGACAGAACTTGGAGTTGCAGGGAAGACCCATAGCCTTTGCACTTATGGTTAGTAAAAGCATAATAAATGCTTAGAACTGGGTGAAACTGTGTTTTTTAAGAAGGATGGTTCTTATCAGTGGATGCAACGGGGGAGGAAAGGAGAGCGAGCGAGAGGGAGGGAGAGCGAAAGAGGGAGAGGGGAAGAGAGGGTGACAGGGAGAGACAGACAGCGAGAGAGAAAGAGAGTGAGAGAGAGAGAGAAGCTCAGTCCTTCCCCCAGCAGCCTAGGCCTATAGCAGCATAGCTAAAGAGTAGAGTAGTAGACTTTAAGAATTTAACTATAACCTCTGTCATACAGGAAAGTTTTAAGCCTGGTCTTGAAAATTACTAAAGAGTCCGCCCCCCGGACCGATGCTGGAAGTTGGTTGCATAGAAGAGGTGCCTGACAACTGAACGATCTGCCTCCAGATTTACTCTTGGAGACTCTAGGAATCACAAGTAAACCTCCATCTAGAGAGCGGAGTGGCCTACTAGGACAGTAAGGAACTATGAGCTCTCAGAGATATGATGGAGCTTGGCCATTAAGAGCTTTATATGTTAAAAGAAGGATTTTGAATTCTACTCTATACTTTACTGGCAGCCAATGAAGAGCAGCTAACACAGGAGAGATATGATCTCTTTTCCTAGTTCCTGTTAATATTTGTGCAGCAGCGTTCTGAATTAATTGAAGGCCTTTTAGAGATTTGTTTGGACATCCAGATAGTAATGAGTTACAGTAGTCCAGCCTAGAAGTTACAAATGCATGGACTAGTTTTTCTGCATCTTCCTGATGTTTCTGATTTTCCTAATGTTTCTCAGGTGGAAGAAAGCTGCCCGACTAACTTGTTTTATGTGAGGGACAATGGACATGTCCTGGTCAAAAATTACTCCAAGGTTTATTACAGTGGAGCTGGAAGCCAAAGTGATGCCGTCCAGACTGATGAGATGATTAGATAGTATTTTTCTGAGGTGCTTAGGGCTGAGTACAATAACTTCTGTTTTGTCAGAGTTGAGAAGTAAAAAAATTCCAGTCATCCAGATTTTTATGTCTTCAAGACATGCCTGTAGTCTGACTATCTGAGTGACTTAATTTGGCTTCATTGATAGGTACAGCTGAGTATTGTCTGCATAGCAGTGGAAGTTGATGCTGTGTTTCCTGATAATGTTGCCTAGAGGAAGCAGATAAAGCGTAAAGAGGATTGGTCCAAGTACCGAACCCTGCAGGACTCCATGACTGACTACAGTACATGAGGAGGAGCTGTTGTTAACATGAACAAACTGATGTCTATCTGATAAGTAGGATTTGAACCACCCTAGTGCAGTTCCTTTAATTCCAATTTCATGTTCCAGTCTCTGTAGTAAAATATTATGATATATGGTGTCGAATGCAGCACTGAGATCTAGAAAGAGAAGTATGGAGGCTGATCCATTGTCTGAAGCCATTAGAATGTCATTGGAGACTTTAACCAGTGCTGTTTCTGTGCTATGATGGGTTCTAAATCCTGATAGAAACTGTTCAAACAGACTGTTTCCATCCAGATGGCCTATGACAAGAGGTGCTATCATAAAAGGAGGTAGAAGAATAACTACACATGAGGCACACTGAACAGGAGAGGAGAGGGGGAGGAGAAGGAGGAACAGAAAGTGGAGACAGAGAGCTAGAGGACATTGCTAATTGGGTAGTTTGATTAGCGGAGGAGCAGAACCGGTTATAATCTTTGGAGAAAGGGGAGATATTGACTTTTAAACCTAGTGTTGGTGTGAAAATAATTTGCTATCAGATTAATCGAGTTAATTAGGAAATAATAGCAGAAGAACAGTGGAAACAACACACAAGATGACACAGAGCACAGCAGAGAGCACAACTGCCAGTGACTGGAAAAGACGCAACACGCTGACCATTGGCCTGATCCGCTGGCCTGGTTCCCACTGATGTGTTCTTGGACTAAGGCGTTTATTTATTTTCTTTTTGTCTGCATTGTTTAAATCAAAATCCTCATCCTCATGCTGCTGTTCTAAAGTTTTTGCCACCATAGTTAGGCTGTCTTTATTTTCAGAGGCAGAGGACTCATCACAGGTTGGGGTATAGTCCAGATCTTGAATGACATCATCACCTTGGCATCCTTGGGAGCTGATGCTGTATCATTATCAACATGCTGCATCATCTCTTTTATGACTGTCTCATTGTCATCCTCAGTAGATGAGGACAGACTGGTGTCATCATTGTCAAGTATATCTCCTACCAAAATGAAAAAAATTTTTTGAAACCCTTCAAAAATGTGATCATTCTGAGACACATGAATTGCCTTGTGATCAGTTGTATTAAGCTATATCTAGGATTCCCAAAATGGTTTGCAAGTTGCCTCTAGACACAGCAGAACAGGCGTACTAAAATACCAGTCAAATCATGTTATGATTACTCATATTATGTTTAACTGAAATTTTCATTAGTTAAAAGCACAAAAGTAAAGAGGGTCCTTTGTGATTTTTGTAGATTACAATACATTATTGAAATCTTTTGTAATGAATAATGCACTATGGGGAAAATTAGACAAAAAACAGTACTGTTTGTTCAAATATTGTTTGATAAGACATAAAAGAGTTAACAGAAAGCTTATCACTTGTGAAAGCCATAGATTCTGGAGCCTTTCCACTTTTTGTGCTTTTTAGCTAAATTCCTAAACTGAAATTTTAACTGAAAAGACTGAATAAAAAGATGAAATATTATGCAATATTTACAGCCTAGTGTATATTATAGTAAACACTTCACCTACCAATATGAGAGGAGTCCTGAATCATGGAGATAACTTCAGCATCTGTGTAGTATTTTCTCGTTGAATCAGCCGCCATCTTGAAAACCTTGTAAAATTGCCTAAGTCACATTGTTTTGTCACTTAGGCAAAATAAAACTGCCAAAATCACACTCATGACTCTCTTAGGCAATTATTTTAAGACGGTTAACCTTCTGGTTGCACTTCATTAAAATAAAAGGTTAATGTATTTTCCATGAATTGTTGTTTGCTTGTTTATAATATCCATAATTAATTTAAACCTGATTTCCTTATAAGATACAACAAGGATCTCTGAAACCTTTCCTGCACTGTCCAATATCCAGGTATTTATTTCAGAGTCACACTGGTTGAATTTTTGAATAAAAGATTAATGAATCGATTTCAAGTCACTGTGTGGATCAAATATCGAATTGTTCTAAATGAACCAAGATGAATCGAATCGGCAACCATGAATGGTGATTCGAATCTAATCGTTGTTAAAGTGAATTGCTACACCCCTACCACACACACACATACACAGCCACTCCACGCGCACACACATGCATATCTGCACACACTGTACTTTATCTGTTTACCTTTACACTGCTGCTGTCCTAATGCGTTTTGCTCAACACTAATGGACAACATTATGAGGACAGTATTTGTTATTTGAAACGACTATTGGCTTTATTGTGGGAGTCAGTAAATACTATTCAAAGCTTTAAAGAGAAGTCTCTGTCAATTATTGAGCATAAAGTTTATTTTGATAGGTGGCCTAATTGAACAACTGTTTATGAGGCGTATTGTAGTTTGGTTATTGGTCTCAGCTTCCAGGTGGTGCCCCAGATTGATTGATTTTAATATTTTTTTGACTTTATAGATTCATAAAATTATCCCTAATATTCAATAAAAGTTAAACTCTCGAGCACAAAACAAAGCAAATTTAAATACTGTGAAGGGGGTTAATGGACGGAGGAGATAGTAGTGGGGACAAGGCAATTGCATTAAGACACCATAGCGGAGAAGGAAACATAGAAACACAAGGACATCGCACACACTTCTAGTTAGAAAGAATATACACAGACCAAAACGATGCTGAGAAGTCGCAGAACACCCAGCTGATCAATCTCAAATAACCCGATTTGGGAATTTATAACAAGCTAAGGAGGAGCTGCCATTTGTGCCCTGCTAAGGGAATCGTGCTGCCCTCATTAAAAGGATTGTGTGACCATCCCCAAGTGGGGACACATCACGAAAATTCCAGAAGAGGGAGGATCTGAAAGATTAGAATATAACCCCACTGGAGGCAACAAATGCAAAACAGGAGTGACAGCAAAGAAAATACTAGTGCTCATCAGGTTGAAGCAGACAGACGAAGAAGAGGAGTATCCAAGGGAGGCGAGACAGGGCATCATGGGAGCCAAATTAGGTAAAAGGCAGAACAAATAATAAAAAGACACAGAACAGCAAGAGGCTGACAGTGGCCCAAGGATGACTTCTTCAACATGGCAATGAAGTGGAGGCATGCATAAGGCTATACAAAGCTGAAGACATCAGTGAGAAAAGGAAAGGGAAAAGAAGCATAGAGCGAACAGTGCTGAGGTGGTTCAAGACAGGAGGAAAGAAAACCCAATTGTCAATGACCACCATAAGAAGAGCCATGGAGAAGGAAGAGATTAAACATGGAGAAGACGGTGAAGAGGTAAACATAAAAACAAGACTGAAATCCCTCCATCAGTTAGAGGCCTTAGAGTGCATCAGGGAAGGGAAGGGATGTGTGGAAAAGGAAGGGCAGTGTGGCTGCATCGATCAAGTTATTTGAGTACGTCGAATGAAATCCAGCGAAACGTAGAAAACCACAGTTTGAAGGATATCAACAACAAAACCACAGAGATGGAGGAGGAGGTAATAAGAAGGGATGCAGCTGAAACTGAGGTGAATAGGCCAGTCAAAGAGAGAAATATGGAGCAGAAAGCTAGAGTTAAATGACCTAGGGCAAATAGTAGTCCTGAATGGGAGACAGTCAACAGGGACTTGTTAATAATTCTGAGCAGACTAGGAGGAAACCCAAGCAATAGATTAGAGAAGATGGGGCACATAATTTACTCATATGGTGTAGAAAGATTTGGGATGCAAGATAGAATGAGGGTTGAAAGAGTACAGGTAGCTAAGTGTAGACGGCAAAGAGAAATGGAGAAATTAGTTAAAGAAAGAAGACAATTAAGAAAGCAGTGGAAAAGAGCTGCAGAGGAAGAGTTGGAGGGAATTAGTGTGTGGCAAGAGGAATTGAGAAGTAGACTAATAGTATTTAGAAGGGCTAATATCTTAGGAAAAAGAGGAAAAAGAAAGAATATGCAAGGAAAGCGTTTTACAGGGACCCATTCAAGTTTGCTAAAGGATTGTTTAACCAGGAAAAGGGAGGACAGCTTAAAACATCAAAGATAGAAGTAGAAGAGTACCTGACAAATACATATTTGGATTAGAGTAGTAGGGCTTCCACTGGACATGCCACCATTAGGGGAACTATATCAGGAAATGGATGTTAGACCACCTAGGTGGAGGGAGGTGTGCGAAGGCTTCTTCGGCCCCAGGGCCAAATGGAGTCCCCTACCGGGTTTATAAAAGCGCACCTGATATCCTAAAATGTTTGTGGAGGCAATTAAGAATAGTTTGGAAAAAAATGTTTGTTCCCAGAGCATGGGGTAGGGCAGGAGGTGTTCTTATTCCAAAGGAGGAGTCTTCAGACCTGAGTCAGTTCCGTATGATCTCTCTCCTGAATGTAGAGGGGAAGATTTTCTTTAGTGTAGTTGCACGGAGACTAGCTAGTTATTTAGAAAGGAATACCTTAATAGCTGCTTTAATACAGAAGACAGGAATACCAGGTTTCACAGGGTGTTTAGAGCACACTAGCATGATTTGGCACCAGATTCAGCCAGCCAAGAGTGAGAAAAGAGACTTGCATGTGGCATTCTTGGACTTAGCAAATGCATTTGGTCAGTGCCACATAGCCTTATTTGGGAGGCGTTTGATTATTTTAGCGTGCCTAGAGTAGTTGTTAATTTAGTAAGTGCATATTTCCAGGATATCAGACTGCTTAAGTACAGCAGGCTTTACAACAGTTTGGCAGAGGCTAGAAGTAGGTATTATGGCAGGGTGTACAATTTCTCCATTAGCATACACAATGGCAATGGACGTAATTATTAGAGCTTCTAGGTGGGTTGTAGGTGGAGAGAGGTGGCAGGATGGGATGCGCCTTATGCCAATTAGGGCATACATGGATGTACGGACCAGGTTGGTGGACTCTAAGGCAGAGACAGAAGGCGGTTGGCGCGTATAAGGAGTTTTATTATAGGGAATACTGTGGGTCAGATGAAGGGTAGATGATGGTTGGGGTAGTGTGGCAGGCATGCAGGGGTGAACAGGAGTGCAGGATACTGGAGGCTGGGTGAAGCTTGCAGGTGGTCCTGACCAGTGGATAAAACAGGTTAGAGATGACTGGCAATTTGACAGACTGAACAGATAAACCATACCAATGTTTTCAGGAGCTAGAGACAGACTAACTGTAGCAGGGTCAACAATCCAGCACTGACTGACTGAAGCAAGGAGCTTAAGTAGGCTGAGGGTTAGGGTTAGGGTTAGGCAACCTGCAGGGAGGGGAGAAGACTAGGAGGCAGAGGGCATGACAATAACGGTGCCATGTATGAAAAGATTACTTGAGAGACTTATTAAAGGTTTAAGCACTGTGGCACTGTATGGGAAAGGCATACTTCAGTTCCCAGTATCTAGTCTAGTGGAGGAGTTTAAATGTACTAAGGTTAGGACAGAGGTCCTGTTATCTGGAAGTAAAGATGTGGTAATTAGTACGGTGGTTCCAAACCCAACCAAGGGGAGAAAATGGAATCCAAGTATTGCAGTGCAGGAAGCGAAAGCAATTCTTAGGTATACAAAGATTGTGGGTAATATACAATTAGGCTGGGGAGGCTTGGGGCTTGGCCCACGCAAACCGGTATGGAGTAGAGCAGGCCCCAAAAAGAACAGGAAGCTAGTTGTGGAGCAGGTTAGTAGACAGGAGGAAATATTAAGGAGTGCAAAAGCAGTGGCCCAGGCTAAGCACAGGCTAAGAGAAGAAAAAGCTTAGTTGGAAAGAGCTGTGGAGTATGTAGGAAAGTAGTATTAGATTTTAGGGGCAACATATGATGCTTTGCCAACTCCTCAGAACCTAAAACTCTGGGTAAATGGAGACCCGCTATCTGACTGGGAGATGCAGGTTTGTTGTTCCCCAGGAAATAGCCTTTACAAAGCTAAGTCCTGATATAATTTTGTTGTCTAGGAGTAGAATGAGAGTATACTTCATAGAGCTGATTATGCCATGTGAGGATTCAGTTGTGGAAGCATACAAAAGGAAAAAGCTCAGGTATGCGAGGATGGAAGGTTAGGATTTGTCCAGTGGAAGTTGGATGTAGAGGGTTTGTAGCAAGATCTGCTGTTGCCTTGTTGAGGGAGTTAGGAGGAAGGGCACAGAGGGTGAATAAAATAGTGAAGGAAATGTTGGATGAGGCAATAAGATCCAGTCAGTGGGTTTGGATTAGAATATATATATGGCCTATATACTTTCATGCCTCCTACCCGAACCAGGGTCTGTATCCCCACCCCACTTTCACTGGTGCAGTTGGTGAGAGGTCACAGTAGTTGACAGTAGTGCTTTTGAGATAGTTGTCTTGACATGAGGAGCAGTGATGGCTGGCATTCAAGGGTTGACTCTGGGATGCCAGTGATCACGGGCTAGCCTCTTGGAGGTGTCGTGGGCCTAACTAGATGGAAGGAAGTTCCCACCTGATGACATGTTAGCTGTCACTACTCACTGGCCAAGTTAGATATTATCTTCGGGGCACATAGGGCAGGGTGAAAGTTTGTTGTTAGAGAGTTAGACACTGAGTCTGGTCCATTTTTTGTTGCACAAGTTTCTTGTGTTTACTCTAAACTGCTACAGCACCACCAGAGGAGAACCAACAAAAATACCCAGGAGACGCAAGACAGAGCCCAAAGTGAAGCAAGTGTGACTGGACGGTCAGGGGATGAAGGTCGTTCCCAGCACCACGGAGAAGAAGCTGAGACTCTGGGAAGACTTAACATATGGGCCGAGCAAGGGGAACAAGGATGAAGAGAGAGACTAGAGGAGGAGGGGGGAAGAGATAGATGCGCTCCTTGAGTGGATGAGAGTGCCAAGCCAAGTGCACTGATGGGGAGGAGTGAAGCAGAAGGGGATGGCTCAAGGATTCAGGAAGAATAGTGGCGCACCTGTTGGGCACAGTGCAGGGCAAAAAACTGTTAAAGAACCAAGGGCCGGAAAGTAAACATAAGACACTGAAGACCCTGACATATGGGAAACAACACTAATGAGAAGTGAATACTGAGCCATAGAAAAATAAGCATGCCCGGGAAACGTGGAACAAGGGGTCAAAGACCAGGAGTTGGAAACTGTACAACCTGCTTGGGTATGAAAAAAGCAGCCTCCCTGAGGCACAGGAGGGGGACAAAGAGGAAGAGGGGATTTCCATGAACCCCATAATACTCAAAGGACCAGGACAGGTCCGGTGCTATGTATGATGATAATTCATTGACATGGTAGGACTAAAAAACTGCCTGCCTTCCCTGACCGATGGAGCAGAAACACGGATCACCGCGCTAGAAGACAACACGTCAGGGATCAGACTCACCTGCGGAGACATCAAAGCCCTGTTGATGCACTTTGTAGGAAAACACCCCACGGAAATCATTTTCATGCAAGCAGGAATACCAGCAGTGGTAAGAGAAGATAGATCCCTCCAAGCTGGAAGGGGTGATCCTTCAGGATGACGAGTGCCCAGCTAAATTCCTGCACAATTTCTAACACATATGGAAGGAGGAAACTGGAAGCCCACAGAACACAAACAATACTACAGAAAGCCTGTTCAAACTAATGGTCAAGAGGGCCATACCACTGGAGGTACAGAAACACCTAGACAGTGTCGTGGGGTTGATGAAGATGGACTGGCAGCTGTTCCCTGAATGCATTGTGTATCACATGGAAAGATGCAGAAAAGAGAAACGAAATGCAGAAGAGCTGAATAAACAACTGGCCAACAAGCTAACTCAGCTCTAGCTGGGGGATCCCGTCCAAACAGAAGCCAGGACACAGGCCCCAGTGGTAACTGCAGATCAGATCCAGGCCGTGGATCTTATCAGACCACAGTTGAAGGTCTGATAAAGGCTGGAGTTTTTGAAAAAACTTCTAGACTGTAACTCATTACTATCTGGATGTCCAAACAAATCTCTAAAAGGCCTTCAGTTAATTCAGAACGCTGCTGCACGAATATTAACAGGAACTAGGAAAAGAGATCACATCTCTCCCGTGTTAGCTGCTCTTCATTGGCTGCCAGTAAAATATTGAGTAGAATTCAAAATCCTTCTTTTAACGTATAAAGCTCTTAATGGCCAAGCTCCATCATATCTCAGAGAGCTCATAGTTCCTTACTGTCCTAGCAGGCCACTCCGCTCTCTAGATGGAGGTTTACTTGTGGTTCCTAGAGTCTCCAAGACTAAATCTGGAGGCAGATCGTTCAGTTACCAGGCTCCTCTTCTATGGAACCCTAACCCTAACTCCCAGCATCGGTCCGGGGGGCGGACTCTTTAGTAACTTTCAAGACCAGGCTTAAAACTTTCCTGTATGACAGAGCGTACAGTTAAAAAGTCCTCTACTCTTTAGGTATGCTGCTATAGGCCTAGGCTGCTGGGGGAAGGACTGAGCTTCTCTCTCTCTCTCTCTCTCTCTCTCTCTCTCTGTCTCTCTCCGTCACCCTCTCTCCCCCTCTCCCTCTTTCTCTCTAACTCCCTCCTTGCATGTGCTGATAAAAACCATCCTTCTTAAAAAAAAACAAAAAAAAAACAACAGTTTCACCCAGTTCTAAGCATTTATACTGCATTTACTAACCATGTTCTGCCAAAGTCTCTGTCTCTCCCAGTTCCTCTCCTCTCTCTCCCTGTCCTCATCCTGCAGGTGGTGACTCATTGCCATCCCATGTTCCTGCAACACCTGCTGGTCCCATATTGCATGAATTCTGTATTACAGCTCAACTCCATGAACTTCATGCAACAACATGTTCCTGCCTACCCCCCCCCCCCCAACCCAACCGGTCGAGGCAGATGGCCGCCCCGCGCCTGGTTCTTCTCGAGGTTTCTGCCTCTTAAAGGAAGTTTTTCCTTGCCACTGTCGCCAAGTGCTTGCTCATCGGGGGATCTGTTGGGTCTCTTTAAATAAATTTATAAAGAGTTTGGTCTAGACCTGCTCTATATGTAAAGTGCCTTGATGTAACTTTGTTATGATTTGGCGCTATACAAAAAAATGACAGAAATGACAGATTTGTATAACCAACCAATGCCTGCAGACCGCACATTATTTGTCGATGGCTCCTGCTATCAAAAGGAACAGCTTTCTAGAGGGTCAGTAAAAAAAAAAAAGATAAATGTATGTCCCCATGATTATATGACTAATGTGTCCTCTTTTGTGTCACCACATAATCATGGAAGGAGACTATGGTGCTCCACCTCCATACCCATTCCCGTTGGCTCCAATACAACAACAGGGTGGCTATGGAACACCTTAGTTAGTGCCAACCAGCGCCCCACTGTCTACTCACTCACATTTGGCTAATGAATTCATTCAATCATGTCCATGATTCATATATCTAAGCATTTGCTAACAAATTAATGCCACACTTTCTAAAAAAATTCTGTCTGCATGGAATAAAGTACAGTACACTTTCTGTTGCTTAAAAGTTTTTTTTAATCTTGTGTTATATTTCTTACATTTTAGCAAGTACCATCAACAACCATAATAATCGTAAAATCGTAATGACGGATACATATATATATATATATATATATATATATATATATATATATATATATATATATATATTATTATCATTGTCACTATCATTATATATATATATATATAATGATAGTGACAATGATAGTGATAAAAATAATAATAATATAATAGTAATGAACCCAATCCAACCTAACTCACAGCAAAATTTTTTTCACACTGTAATTTATATTGTCATATTTGGTACTTTATATTTTATATTTATTATATTATATGGGATTTTCCGTTTTTGCCACGAGTGCAATGCATCATGGGATACCTGGGTTACTGGTTGAATGGTTGAATGGGTTACTGACCAATGCATTGTGGGATACTTTCAGTGCAGACACCACGAGAAAATGATGAGCTCCCCATTTAGTGCGCTAATAAGGGATTAGGGAGTAGTTTTGGATACAGCCTAACTATCATTAACCAAGCAAGTTATCCCATGATGCATTGCTCTTGCGGCAAAAATGGTAAAAAATTTTGTATTTTTCCATTTAAGATTTGATGTTTTGTTTTATAGTTTCTTAATGCCACATGTTAAGTTTTTTTATGTGAACAGACAACCCCTAATTTTTTGTAGATTATTTTAATCAATTCAACTTTGTTTATACCGTTGTGACATCAGGTCAGGGTTAGAAAGACGAAGATGTCAGTAGAGTGCTCTAGTGCCACTGTGGACACCTTAGGGCAGTGGTTCTCAAACTTTTTTTCAAGCTCCACTTGACCCTGTTGCCCCAACAAAAATCTTGACAAATTTCATTTTATTGAACTTACTAACACCAAGTATGTCAGCCACATTTTATAATTTATCAAAATTAAAAACATCAATACCAAGTTCAAAAAGAAAATAATACTGCAGTTGTGCCATCATAACTGATATCTTTAATCAAAAAAAGTACAGTAGTCAAACAATGAAAGTGTTTCATTTGCAGTCTGTGCAAAAAACAAAAACAAGACAACTTTCCTTGTATTAGTGGCTGCAATGCACCTGTTTTGCAGTGCACATCCTCTCAAAACAGGCAGGCAGATCTGTATTTCGTTTTCAGGAAGGCAACAGTCTGGCTTGTGTGTGTGTGATGGTTCTGGCTTTTTTGTAGTCCGCGTCACAAATGTAACCATGTTGCTCACGGCTACTTGCTACCTTGTCCCATTGCAATTTTTATCCCGACGTCTATCATTGTTTTTGCATTTCCCAGGTAGTCCCAGGTTACATTTTTCTCCCAGTGTCATAATGCTCATTAATCATTTTAGCCATTATTACTTTGTGTGCATGTGGGTGTTTTGTTTAGAGTGAATTATCTTTATTGTCAATAAAGAAAAGCATTTACAGTAAGATAGGCATGAAATTGAAAATTTCCTCCCGTTTGTCGCGCCCCACCTGCCATGTCACTGTTCCCCACCAGTGGGTTGCGCCCCACACTTTGAGAAGCATTGCCTTAGGGAGATCACTCTCAGCTCATGCGCAGCTCAATATTAAATGAGCATCAGTTTGAGCAAGACGCTAACTTTGGCTCTCTCCCTTATTAATCCATCGACAATGTTTTTATTGGTTACGCAGTGCACCCTTGCCTGTGTAACCTTTGCTGCCAGTCCAGATTTCCCCTAGGTCTGGCTCCGGTAATATGAACATGCTTAAAAATAGTTTGTTAATTTACCGTAGTACATATATTATGACAACACAGCTGCCTGTGTAAAACTAGACCAAGATGGATTCACATTACTAGCCTACCTCTTAAAAAGTAAGTTGCAAAATGTAATTCAAGTGTCACATAAAGCAATACCCCTCGCCAATTTATTTTAATCTCGTAAGGGATTCATGTTATAATGCTAATCGGTAAATGCAAAATTACACAATCGTTTGACTTAATTGCTTTCTATCATTAGAATACTGACAGATAAGTTACTAAGAGATTGATTTGTTGTTTTTAATCGTACTGTAATTGTTATTGCATTTTGTAGAGCTATACTGAAATAAATGGGCCTGGCAGGGGTGGTGAGTCCTGCCCAGGCGGCCAAAAAGTGTGAGAATATATACATATATATATATATATATACCTCCCAGCATGTGGAATCTCTCAGGTGGGTAGAGTTGTTGTACATATAGAGGGCTGCTCTGTAGAACACATGCATCATGCGCAGAGCTGGGGTAGCCAAAGAAAATGTCCAAAAATTTAAACTAGTGATCTCATACAGCTTGAAGCTGGATAGAGTGGAAAAGCTTTCAATTAAAATAGGAGGAGTGGATCAGATGGGCAACTGCAACTTTAGGCAGAGTGATGTAACTAGTTACTCACTCTATTTTACCTGACGGGATTGTTTATTATTCAGAGAATTCAGAAATTGAGGCTATATAAAAGGTAGGTTACTGGATTAGCATCGTCATTTCACTTGCAATTTGGCAACATCTTCTCCTTATGCGGGAAGCATGTGGTATCTCTCTCGCAATTCAAATTCTCCTTCTTATCCTAAAAATTTGGAATATAGTGATAATGAAGACGGCCAGATTGATAGTAGAATGGAATTCTCAGGAATACAAGGAATAGCAGTGTTGTGAAAATGTCAGATCAACAGGAAAACATCTTTATAGATTTGCTAGATGACAGATGAGAGGCACGAACCATATTCATGAGTTGTGGCAGCAAAATACAGAAAACAATGGCGAGGCAAGTTTATTCCATAGTTTAAATATTTCTGTAGCCTATGTAGGATATAATGATTGTGTATTTCTTTTTTTGTGATTTTTTTTCCAAACATAAGATATATGTTTTTACATATTTGCTTTTATACCCACACACCTATACAAAAAATGAATAAAATAGAATGTGACAAAAAAAAAACAAAAAAACAGTTAGCAACATACGTGTATTGGGTGTAATCTATTACGGCACCAATGTTCTTATGTGCATGAATAATATATAGTATATACGATTACACAAAACTAAACATCAACAATATGAACAGTAGATATGTCACATGGAAACTTCCCCTCCCCTTCTTCCCTCCCTGGTGGGTTAGTGATCTGCCTTTTCCCTCCCCAAATCCATACCCTACAATTCATCACCCTCTTGTACCAGAAAAGGTTTTCACAACCGTTATAGCTTCTGACCAGGATTTTTATGTTTTTTCCTTTGCATGATGAGACCATGCAACTGAGAGCTCCAAAGTTAAAATGTCCAACAGAAGATGCCACCAATAGTCTACTGATAACGTGTGTGGAGGCTTCCATTGTGCTACCAAGATTTTTTTTGCAGCAGTTAGACCAGAAAGCCAGATTCTTTTTTCATGATTGGACATAGGAAGTTTAGAATTATCATTTAATAAACACATTATAGGATAACATGGGATCTCCTTATTGAGACATACAGTAAATTTGATAACTGACCAAAACAACTGTACTCCAGGGCATTCCCAAAACATGTGGATAAAAGTACTGACACAACCTTGCGTACAAAGTTGGCAGAGTGGAGATGACTCCAGCTGTAAGTGTCTCAGTTTTGGAGTAAAATATGCTTGATGTATAATTTTTAGGTTTATGGATTGGTGACTGGGGTTTTTGGAAGCCTAAGCCTAAGTTACTCCACTCTGTATCCCATGCTATTTCTGACGCAACCAAACCACAATAGTTCTGCCAGAGCATTTGTACTGCCTGCAGTATTTGGGAGTACAAAGTTGATACAGTTCCCCTGGTATTGGTGGTATTGTAAAGTTGTTTTGTCAATTCATGTTTAGGAAACTCAGAGTTCCATGGTACCTCATAGGTCTTTAAAGCAGTACGGAGCT
The DNA here is from genome assembly GCF_900963305.1 of Echeneis naucrates. Classification (NCBI taxonomy): domain Eukaryota; kingdom Metazoa; phylum Chordata; class Actinopteri; order Carangiformes; family Echeneidae; genus Echeneis; species Echeneis naucrates. The sequence goes on along the minus strand of NC_042530.1, from coordinate 18,549,133 downwards.
GTAAATACATAAAAAGGGAAAAAGCTGGTAAATTATACTGATTACACTGAACTCTTGGAATCAGCATAGACCATTGTCTATACTGTCCTAATAAATAAATCCCATTATTAGACCATATTGGATAGGCCGCTGGTCAACCACCAAGCAATAAATTATGATAATGAAAAATGGGAGTATGGTAATGCCATTTGTTATTTGTATTATTATAGTTAGTCACCAGCTTCAAAGTAAGCAAGACATTTGCAATAATAGGACCTAAGAGCACTTTGGCATCTTTAATTGGGATGTCAGGATAGATTAGATCTTGTAATCTGCATGGACACACCAACTTCTCCTGCAGAGAGCTCCAAGAAGCGGGGTCTGATAGGTCAAGCCATAATTTAATAATACGTAAAACAAAAGACCAATGGTAAATTTTAATGTCTGGAACCCCCCAGCCTCTGGCTGATTTCTTTCTTTGAAGAGTGGGAAATTTAATCGTTGGTATTTTGTTATTCCAAATAAACAAGCTGATCAAACTGTTGAGCTTGTCCCTGCATCCAGCTGGTGGATTCAGAGGAAGCATAGAGCACAGGAAGACAACCAAAGGTAAAACCATAATTTTTATAATTGAAATTCTGCCATCGAAGGATATAGGTTTTGACATCCACTTCTCCAAGTTTGTTCTAATCTTATCCAAACATACAGTATAGTTATAATCAACAGTAGCATCTAGCTTGGGAAGGATATCAATTCCTAAGTATTTAAATAGTTTAACAATTGGAATATTAGGTTGGAACAAATCCTCTCTGTTATTATTTAATGGAAGGAGTGTAGATTTTTACCAATTTATTTTGTATCCGGAAATACTGTTAAAATCTACAAATATCTTAAAGATATGGGGAAGTGACTGTGATATCTCACTTATAAATAGGAGTATATCATACGCGTATAGGGATATATGATGGGCAGTAGAATTTACTGTAACGGGGATGATATCAGTTGATTGACGTATTTTTTGTGCTAAAGGCTCCAGAGATAAAATAAATAGCAGAAGAGACAGCGGGCATCCTTGACGCGAGCCTCTATAGATGGAAAAATGTGAAGAACATGAATCTCCTGATAGGACCATTGCCCCTGGGTTTGCATAGAGTACTTTGATATAATTAATAAAGTGTGTGCCGAGTCCCATATGCTCTAATACTGCCCAGAGACAGTCCCATTCAAGTCTGTGAAACAGCTAAGACAGTTAAGATTGCAGGTGCAGGGAGAGGATCTTGCGAGTTCAGGGTAAAGTGTAAAATATGTAATAACCTTCTCAAACTGTCTGAGCTAAAACTTACTTTCACAAACCCGGTTTGATCACTGTGAATGAGTATTTATTAAGACGACGTGCCAGTCGTGACAATGACACTGGGCGATAACTAGAACATAATATTAGATCCCTGTGTTTTTTTGAGGAGGAGGGATATTAATACTGTATTTTATTGCTTTGAAAAAGAGCCCTTAGTGATTGATATTGTAAATTTTTTTTTTTTTCATTGTTTGTTCATCATTTTCAGAAGTAGAGGGCCGAGTTCAGGCCAAAACTTCACATAGACCTCAATAGGGGTTCTATCTATACCTGCAGACCTACCAAAGCTCATGTCTTGCACTGCCTCCTACAATTCTTTTAAAGATATCTTCTGGACAAGACAGTTTTTCTAAATCTAAATCTATCTAAAGTTGTTATATTTATCCCTGTTAAATTTAATTTCTGACATATAAAGTTTTTTGTAGAAGCATAAAAAAGCTGTATTAACCTCAGTTGGTGAGTGTAACATGCTGCCATCTTCAGATTTTATCACAGATATGCAATAGAATCGCATGGCAAACTCATGAGAGGGCCTACTACCATTGAAGTAGTGGTGTTCTCGAGTTTGTTTAATTAGGAACTCAGCATCCACTCTAAAAAGTCCGTTCAATTCATTTTTTACCAGGTTAAGATGTTTTGCTTGTACTGCACAGAAGGAATTTTGTTGTGATTTTTCTTAGGATTCCAACTGTCTCTCCAACTCAGCCATATTTTATACATGGGATCGGTTCATAAAAGAAGCAAAGGAAGTAACATTGTCTTTTATAAAACCTTTGATAGCTTCTGTGGGGAATTCACATAATATGTTTGAGTCATAATCTGGTACTGTAACAAGTGTGAGAATTCATATAATATGTTTGAATCATAATATGTTTGAATCATAATCCTGTACTGTAACAATAGTAAGAATTCATATAATATGTTTGAATCATAATCTAGTAGTGTAACAGTAAAGCAGAGCATCTTACGTAATCATGGCCTTGAGGAGCTGCTCGTGCAAAGCACAACAACCTATGTAATAATGGCCTTGAGAAAACTGCTCTGAACAAGAAAGAAGGGGAGGGGGCTCCGACAGCTGCGAAGACTCACTGTCATTCGAAAGCAGAAAAACAACTCCATAATAGGATAATATAACAAAAAAAACATAGGGAAATCCGGAGGTACAAAAGACTGAGACCTCTCTTTGTTGTTCAGAGCATTTTCACACACGGCGCTTGCATGTAATGCTCTCCAACGATCGTTGAATAAAGAAGTGTTTATCCTCACCCGGTTTACCTGTCTTTGCATTAATTTGGACTTTGGGACAGCAACCATGAGTGAAGCATAGCAAGTGTGGTTGCAACACTTCCCAAACAAATCTAAAATCTTCCACAGAATCCAAATTGAGTGAGACAAATTCTTGCAGCTTGGATCTAAATTGAAAGTAAAAATCACTATTTGATATTAAAATTATTTAATTAAAGTGGTATTAAATCTCCATCTGGGTGCCTTTTTTTAGTGGTTGGTATTAAGAGTTTAATAATGACTGCATGGTGGCCAGACAGAGAAGCTAAAGTAATTTTGGCTAACTTCACAGCAGAATATAGCATATTAGAGATGAAAATAAAATCTATTCTTGAATATGATTTATGTCTATTGAAGGAAAAGGTATATTCTTTGAGTCCAGAATGATAGAGGTGCCATATATCTGTCAGATTGAGGACTGCCATACATTGCTGCAGGGCCTTAGAACAGGACAGTTGAGAGCTGCCCATTGACGGGTTTGATTTGTCCAACTTCAGGTCCATTACTGTATTGATATCTGCCCCGACAACTAAATAATAGTCTGATAGTTTCATAAATTACGTAATGTTGACTTAAAATATTTGTCATAATTAGCAGGAGCATAAGCACTGATGAAAGCTATTTTCATATTCGACACTGTTGCTTTGATAAAAGCAACAGTGTCGAAGAAGAGTGCTACGAAGAAGAGTGCTACATCCACGTGATTTTTTTTCGATGAAACTTAAACATGCAGCTTTTTTGGTCAGCCTGTTTAGTCCTTGCACATTCCAAGATAAAAAAATAAATTAGTAATTAGTATCATTGGTGAATGAAAACTGTTGAAATGTAAGGTTTTTCTCACCCCCCTTCCCCAGATCACATGATTGTGTATTTCTATTTTGGAGTGTTTTGTACATTGAGACTGTAGTAACAAATGTTAATCGCTAATAGCATTTCACCATTCATATCTATGTTAGGGTGACCATATTTTGATTTCCAAAAAAGAGGACACTCGGTATAGTATTAATAATAATAATAACTTTATTTGTACAGCAATTTTCAATATAAATAACAAAATGCTTTACAGCATTAAATGCTAAAAGACATAAAGCACCAGCACACAGTCGGTATCAACATGAAATATATACAATTCAAACATTGCATTAAATTAAACATTACATCAATAAAGCATTCCTGTAAAACTGTGTCTTGAGGAGTGATGTAAAAGGAGGAAAAGACTGAAACGCAAACCTGATTTCTTCTGGCAGGTCATTCCAGAGCCCTGGGGCCCTGATTGCAAAGGCCCTGTCGCCTTTTGTTTACAGCCTTGATCTTGAAATGGCTAGCAGGGCCTTACCAGCAGATCTTAGATCTTAGATGTTTTTTTGTGACAGTCATAGGTCTGAGATATAGGCTGGGGCTAGGCCAAGTCTGGCTTAAAAACAAATGCATTTTAAAATTTTAGAATCAATCCTAAAATGAACTGGCAGCCAATGCAAGGAAAACCAGGGTGATGTGGTTACATTTTTTAGACCTAGTTAAAAGGCGAGCTGCTGCATTTTGAACTAACTGTAGATGGTGAAGTGATTTCTGGCTGAGACAGTTTATTAGCTATTACAGCAGTTGAGGCGTGAAGAAATAAATGCATGGATGAGTTTCTTGAAATCTGTGGCTGAGATAAAAGACCTGACTATGGCTATGTTTCTCAAGTGATAAAAACATGTTTGGACCGCTTTCAAATCAAATCAGATTTATGAGAGGTGATAGAAACTGTGAGAGACAGAGACTTCAGGAAAACACGGTTAGTAAATGGAGTAACCATGCTTACAATTGGGAGAAACAGGGATTCGGAGAAGCATGGTTACTGGTATGTCAGTGCATGCAAGGGGGAGGGAGAGGGAGACAGAGAGGTGCTCATTCCTTCCCCCAGAAGTCTAAGCCTGTAGCAGCATAGCTTAAGAGTAGATGGACTTTAACTTTTTAAATATTAGCTCTGTCATACAGAAAAAATTTAAGCCTGGTCTTGAAAATTGCTAGAATCCGTCCTTGGAAGTTGGCTCAATAGAAGAGCAACCTGATAGCTGAAAGATCTGCCTCCTGATTTACTCTTGGAGACTCTAGGAACCACAAGTAAACCTTCTACCATCTAGAGAGCAGCGTGGCCTACTCGGAAAGCAAGGAACAATGAGCTCTCTGAGACATGATGGAGCTTGGTCATTAAGACCTTATATGTTAACAGAAGGATTTTAAATTATATTCTGAATTTTACCGACAACCAATGAAGAGCAGCTAACACAGGAGAGATGTGATCTCTTTTCCTAGTTCCTGTTAATATTCATGCAACAGAATTCTGAATCATCGGAAGTCCTTTCAGAGATTTCTTCAGACATCCAGATAATAATTAGTTACAGTAGTCCAGCATAGAGAATGCATGGACTAGTTTTTCTGCATCTTCTTCAGACAGAATGTTTCTGATTTTCCTAATGTTTCTCAGGTGGAGGAATGCTGCCCTACTGACTTGTTTTATGTGAGGGACAAAGGACATGTCCTGGTCAAAAATTAGTCCAACGTTTCTTAGAATGGAGCTGGAAACCAAAGTAATGCCATCCAGACTGATTAGATGATTAGATAAGGTTTCTCTGAGGTGCTTAGGGCCGAGTACAATAACTTTTGTTTTGTTAGCATTAAGGAATAAAAGATTTTGGGTCATCCAGACTTTTATGTCTTCAAGACATGTCTGCAGTCTGACTATCTGACTGACTTAATTTGGCTTCATAGAGTGAAGACAATTGGTCCAATTACAGAGTCCTGTGGGACTCCATAAATGGCTATAGTGTGTGAGGAGGAGCTATTAATGTGAACAAACTGATGTCTGTCTGCTAAATAGCATTTGAACCACCTTAGTGCAATTTGTGGTAAAGTCATCATCAAGTCCTCATCCAAAGGAACCCTATTACACAGTTCCTTTAATCCCAATTTCATGTTCCAGTCTCTGTAATAAAATATTATGATCAATGGTGTCAAATGCAGCACTAAGATCTAAGAGGAGAAGTATGGAGGCTGATCCACTGTCTTCCTCTGCTGTGATGGGCTCTAAATCCTGACTGAAACTCTTCAAGCAAAATGTTCCCATCCAGATGGTCGTGTAATTGGTTTGCTACAGCTTTCTCATGATTTTAGAAATGAATGGAAGGTTCGATATGGGTCTATAGGTGGCCAAAACAACTGGATCAAGATTTGGCTTTTTAAGTCTGGGTTTGATGACTGCGGTCTTAAGAGTCTGAGGTACATAACCCAAGGATAGGGTCAAATTAATCAGATATAAGATGAAGTGCTCAATTAAGTTAAAATGTCTTTGAAGAGGCTCGTTGGTACTGGGTCTAAAAGACAGGTTGTTGGTCTGGATGATGAGACTATAGAAGCTAGCTCTGAGAGATTCAGAGGTGAGAATGATTCCAGATGTTGCAGTTGATTCAGGAGTTGCTGTATTCAGTAGATTACTGTCTAATGTAGGTAAGAGCTGATGAATTCTTTCTCTGATTGTTAGAATTTTATCTGTAAAAAAGTCCATAGAATCATCACTGCTTAGAGCTAAGGGGATCACTTGTTCAATTGAGCTATGAGGGTCTGTCAGCCTGGCTACAGTGCTGAAGAGAAACTTGGGGTTGTTCTTGTTTCTTCTATTAGTGCTGAGTAAGATGATATTCTAGCACTGCGGAGAGATTTTTTATAAGCTTTAAGCTTTTAATCTTTCCAGGCTTGTTGAGACTCTTCCAACTTACTGGAACACCAACTTCTTTCTAATTTCCTTGATGTCTGCTTTAAGGAATGAATTCGGGAATTATACCACGAAGCCAGCCTCCTCTGTTTTATTACTTTACTTATTTACTACTTACACAGTGTGGCCATAGTACTAATCACAAGGTCATCAACCTGTGTATGAGAGAAATTCTCATATGAATTTAGACATGGCATAGCTGCAAATGATGACCAAATGTTCTCTTTAAATTTAGCCACAGCATCTTCACATAAACATCTTCTATAGCTGAATTTATTCCTTGATGCTGTGCAGTCAATTAAAGTACACTCAAATGTAATGAGGTAATGGTTGGTCAAAAGAGAGTTTTGAGGAAAGAATGTTAACTTGTCAATTTCAATGCCATATGTTAGAACAAGATCAAGGATATGATTGAAGCAGTGAGTGGGTTCATTCACATGCTGGGAAAAGCCAATTGAGTCTAGTAGGGAAAGAAACCCAGAACTTAGGTTGTCGCTTTCTACATCTACATGAAAATTGAGATCTCCCAGTATAATGATTTTATCTGTACTGAGCACAAACTCTGATATAAACTCAACACAGGAATATACGGTAACTATATACGGTATATACGGTAACTAACAGAACAGTTTTTTCACCTTTCCAGTTTGAGTGGGAAAGACTAAGAGTGAAGTTTTCAAAAGACCTACAGCCAGATTTTGGTCTAGGGTTGATTAATAGGCTTGATTGAAACATCGCAGCCAGCCCCCCATCCTGCTGCAGCCAGGTTTCTGCTATACAAAATAAATCAATACGATGATCAGCTATGAGCCATGAGATCATTAACTAATTTAGATTTTGATGATAGTGATCATCAGAATTCAGTTAAGATTTTGTCTTTAGTTCCTATTCTGTTTAATTTGGGTTTAGTAACTTTTCTAAATGTAGGTGGTATGGCGACAGACACAGACCTAAACATAGACAGAGACGCTATTCTATTCTCGGCAGGTAACAGCTCTGACTGAGGCACAGAGAAGCATGTTAAACTGCGGCTCTGCCTTCTGGTCTCGACTCGGGGTTGTCAGGGTTTTGGCTTTCTAATAAACTCAGCCATATTCCTAGACATGAGAGCGGACCCGTCCATGGTGGGATGGACACCATCTCTCCCAATCAGACCAGGTCTCCCCAAGAAAGTATTCCAGTTGTCTATGTAGCCCATACTGTTTTTGGGACACCACCTCAACAGCCAGTGGGTAAATGGCGACATGCGGCTGTACATGTCATCACTGGTCCGACTGGGGAGTGGGGCAGAGAAAACTACAGTGTCTGACATAATTTTAGCAAAGGTACACATCAATTCCAAATTCATCTTTGTGACCTTCAACTGGCAAAGTCAGGTGTCATTACTGCCGACATGAATAACAATTTTACCATATTTACGCTTATCCTTAGTCAGCAGTTTCAGGTATGACTGGATGTGGCCTGCCTGGTCCCCAGGATACACCTAACTATGGCCGCTAATTTCACGTTCCTCAGAATAGAGTCACCAATTACAAGAGTCGGCTTTTCAGCGGGTGTGTCGCTGAGTGGGGAGAACCTGTTGGAAATGTGAACTAGGGACTGCTGCCTACAGCTATGCCCGTCTCGGACAGTCACCCAGCCGCCCTGACTAGATCCTGGCTGCTTGGGAGCTGCCGGGGGGAAGGAAACTCTCTTGGCTGCCGTATGAGCTGGTCTTGGTCAACCCGCACTGGCTACAGGGGGGTGTCTAGCTACACTAGCATAAGCTGGGCTACCTAAGGTGCGGAGCCGCGACTCTAGCTCACTTATTCTTGCCTCCATTTCTACCATCATCCTGCATCTATGACAAGAAGTACCATCCTAAAAGGAGGCATAGGAATTTTATTTTAATTGTTTCTCAGAATAGCTGAATTGCTTACATTGTTTACACCATTATACATGTTTACAACAGTAAACATCCAAAACAGTAATAACATCTGTGATAACATTTGTAACTAACTTTATGAGGCTCAACATTTGGGCAGCATGGCAGTACATAGAAAAACCTTGTACTGCATGAACAAAAATGGAGGACTGTCAAAACGTCCAACATACAAACGAGAGTCATGTAACCCAGAGCCTGAACAGCTCTACTTCTCAAGAAAAGCCTTCCAGTTTGCTATGGTTCTTTTGTATGAGCCTGTGGTGTCTCGCTCATGGATACTGTCCTTGACCAAGCTCTTATTTGTTAAATGTTGGGATGGGAGTGGTTCCATCAAACTGGAAAACAGGGCTGAAAAGACATCTCTGCTGGAGGTAGATGGCCAGCTCTTCTGTTGGCTAAAGAAAAAGAAGAAAGAAAAAACAGACATTTCTTTAGGGTAAAACTAAGAAACTGAAAAACTACCAGTGCAATCGAATAACTGAGACAGTTTGACACTATTATGTACGTCTATTTATCTATGATCATAACCATATTGGCATGCATGTGGTATATGAAATCCAATAATTTTTTGCTTTAAAGATAGCCATGCCCTACAGCAAACATGTCAAATCAAATCAAATCAAATCAGATTTATTTCTAAAGCACCAAATCATAACAAAGTTACATCAAGGCACTTTACATATAGAGCAGGTCTAGACCAAACTCTTTATAAATTTATTTAAAGAGACCCAACAGATCCCCCGATGAGCAAGCACTTGGCAACAGTGGCAAGGAAAAACTTCCTTTAAGAGGCAGAAACCTCGAGCAGAACCAGGCTTAGGGGGGGCGGCCATCTGCCTCGACCGGTTGGGTTGAGAGTGGGAGAGAGAGCGAGAGAGAGAGAGAGAGAGAGAGGGATAGGCATTTGGGGGGGGGTATAGGCAGGAACATGTCGCTGCATGTTCATGGAGTTGAGCTGTAGTACAGAATTCATGAAATATGGGACCAGCAGGTGTTGCAGGAACATGGGATGGTGATGAGTCACCACAGGGAGGGACAGGCAGAGAGAGGAGAGGAACTGGGAGAGAAAGAGACTTTGGCAGAACATGATTAGTAAATGCAGTATAAATGCTTAGAACTGGGTGAAACTGTGTTTTTTAGGAAGGATGGTTCTTATCAACGCATGCAAGGGGGGAGGAGGGAGAGCGAGCGAGACGGAGGGAGAGAGAAAGAGGGAGAGGGGGAGAGAGGGTAACAGAGACAGAGCGAGAGAGAGAGAGAGAGAGAGAGAAGCTCAGTCCTTCCCCCAGCAGCCTAGGCCTACAGCAGCATAGCTAAAGAGTAGAGGACTTTTTAACTTTTTAACTATAAGCTCTGTCATACAGGAAAGTTTTAAGCCTGGTCTTGAAATTAAGCCTGGCAATGAAAATTGCTGAAGAGTCCACCCCCCGGATCGATAGTAGAAGTTGGTTCCAGATTTACCAACAGTGGTATGGTGCGAAAAAGGCTTGAAATGCACCTTGAAAGTGATTGAACAGTGATTTGAAATAAGTCTGGATCTGTAGTCCCACTGTCAGACCAACAACGGACCCATATTTATCTATTTCAATATTTCTCAAAACTTAATGTTACTTTCTGGTATGAAGTGTAATTCTGGTGCTATTAGGACACAGTATTGGTGTTAAGCATCTCTCAGTAACTACATGCAAGAGGAGAAACATTTTTTGATGTAATTCTGAATATGCAAATACCTATTGTTGTAAGACTGCGACCATTTTGGTGTGGTTTTAATAATAGTTTTGCTAGTTGTAATGGAAAAAGTGTGTTTATTTTACACTTAATTCTTGTGTTTTAGCGGAGTATCAACAGTATTGTTTCTGAAGTCCAGCAGTATCAAGCTACTCTTCTGAGTACCCTGAGGGACGCAATGACGAGGATCTTTGAAAGACACTCAGAGTAAGGAGCAGCTAAAAGAGAAAGTACTGGCAACATTGGACAATTATGAAGATCCTTGATCCATGATATCCACCACATACATGCAGGACAGCACCATCCAGAGGCTTTTTAATCCAGTTAAACCTGAGGAGATAGCTATGCCTCAGAGGGTTTGTACAGTTAAGAAAGGGCAATCAAGGGTTTTTGCAATTAAAAACAGAAGTTTTTACTATATACCCCTGTTTAAGAGTCTGGAACAGTTGTTGTCCAATTCCAGGATTTTTGATATGATCAGCACCACACCACAGAGTTGTCTCAACAATGTTTTTTGTATGATATTATTGATCGGAGCCTTTTCAAATCCCACCCACTGTTTTCAGTGAAGCCTTTTAACTTTCTGTTAAAGTTGCGAAATGGCTTTAGTTGGTTTGGTTGGTTTGGTTTTCTCCTACTTTTCCTACTTTTTGTAACTTGGAAGATCACCGCCGGCAGTTGTGGCAGTTGATTGCGCTGTGTAAATCCGCGCTGTTGCCTGGAGACAGGCCTGTGGTCCCGCAGGAGCTACGGAGGAGACGCCGGGGCTGCAGGTCCGGAGAGGGAACAGAGGGAAAAAAGGAGAAGACACAAACCAGCGGTCCCAGCGATCATAACGGGGAACGTGAGGTCTTTGGGGAACAAGACGGACGAACTGGCAGCGCTTGTGAAGACCCAGAGGGAATACCGTGACTGTAGCATATTTTGCTTCATTGAAACATGGCTGCACTCGCACATCCCGGACAACAGCGTTGAGGTCCCAGGTTACAGTTTGGTATGGGGAGACAGAGACTTTTCCAAATGTCATGAAGGAACGTCTCTATAACCCAGACATCGGACTGCTGGCTGTAGGAATGCGCCCGTGTTGTTTACCAAGGAAGTTCACGTCCACCATTGTTATCACTGTTTACATCCCCCCGTCAGCTGATGCAGCGGTAGCCTGTGAAGTCATCAGCTCCACCGCTGCCAAACTACTGACTGAACACCCAGATGCATTCATGTTATATATTTTATTCCCTATGTGTAATGCTGCTGTTACACTGCAATTTCCCAGTCTGGGATAAATAAAATATCTATCTATCTATCTATCTATCTTTTGCTTTACAGATCATTTTGTACACTGACGAAATAGACGAAATGCAATCCCCTTGGTCACATATTTCAGTAAATAAATTAATGATAGTTTATTATACCTTAGGAAACATAGACTCAAAGTTTAGGTTAAAGCTTGCTGCAGTCAGCCTCCTTGCAATCGCAAAAGCTGATGACATTGACAAGTGTAGTGTTGATTTCGCATTCCAAAGAATTGATGAAGACTTAAAGTTGCTGTACAATGATGTCACAATCCAAACAGAGTGGTGGAATGGATTTATTTGGTGCTATAGTTTCAGTTTGTGGTGACACACTTGCATAATATGAGCTTGCTGGTTTCAAGAAAGGAGTTGGTTTTTCATACAGTAAGTGTAAGCATTGTGAATGTACCTTTGAGGAAATGCAAATAAATTTTAATTAAGAGAATTTTACAAAAAGGACAATGGAAAAACATATTCAACAGTGCTGTGAAATAGAAAAGACCAGCACAGACTTCTTGAAATCAGCCCTCAAAACCACCTATAGTATAAACAGAAGAAATTTTCCCAACCTTCGACCTCATTCAGCAAACTCCACAGGATATAATGCACACCATTCTTGAAGGTGTTGCACCAATGGAATTTAAGTGCATGTTAAAATACCTTGTTCTCTCTGGACAGATGGAGTTGGATGTGTTCAATTCAGCCATGCAGAGTTCCTTTGTCACCGGTATATATGTACGTGACAAACCCTGCCCTATAAGTGTCAGTATTTTGGCATCAAATGACAAACTTAAACAGTCCTCAGGGCAAATGCTGATATTACTGAAGATAATCTTTAGTCTTTTCTGCTGAACTCTATAGAGAAAAATGAATATGTTTTGTTTGTTTTGGAACTAATTAAGATAGTACAGATACTTTTTGCTCCTGTTATATCTTTGCAGACTGCATTAAGATTGAGAAGTATCATTGAACAGCACCTGAAACAGTTTTTATGCAACTTTTTCCTGAGAATCATGTTATTTCTAAGGAACATTATATGCTGCATTTTCCTGCCCAAATTCTCTCTCTAGGCCATTTGATAAGACACATGTGCATGAGATTCGAGTCAAAGCGCTGTTTTTTCAAACAGTAGGCATCTAAACTGAACTTAAAAAATGTCTGTAAGTCACTTGTGAAACATAATCAGCTGTTTGAATGCTGTCAAAATGAAATGGGCATGGACCGTCTTTTTTTTGCATGAAAAAGAATTGGGTCCTGTCTCAGAAGTAACACATTTTGAGTATATTACAACAAAGATTAGAAATTTCTTGGGGCTTGATGGTATACAACTGTCAGGGATTGAGTTTTCTGCTTGTGTTGGTCACATCCTGTCTTATTTTGAAAGTCTTGTCTCCCCTTTGTGTTACCAAGTTGTGTCCTGTTCTTGTTCTGTTTCCCTGCTGTTGATTACCTTCCCTGCCCTAATGTGGTTCACCTGTGTCTTATTCAGTTCAGGGTGTATTTAAGTCTAGTCTTCGTTGGATTCTTGACATCTATGCCTTGTCTTTTGCCTTGTTCCATGTCCACAGCCACAGTGATATTTTCAAGTTTTGTTTTGTTTTTTTTTTTTATTAAAAAAACATTTTCAACCTCCAACCCGCTCTGCATCTCTGCATCTGAGTCCTCACCCCTACCCCCGTGACAACAACATGCAGTCAAAGTGAAGTGGCTTATTCTAAATGGGAATGTGGTACCTGCCGGCTGAGGCTACTCCTTAAATGCACTTCAACAACGTCACCTCCTATTAAGGGGCAGGAGGAACCCTTAAATCTTTAATATGATTATCTGTATATGGTGTTATCCATCCTAAGTTCCCTGAACAGGACCAATTTAATCAGAGGCGTAGCTTGTATTAAAAAAATATGTTGGCTTTATTAAAATATAGAAATTTAAAATCTAAATGAATAAATGGGCATGAGGAAAAATAAAAACACTCAAATTCAATAAAATTAAAAAAAAAGTTACATGTCCTCAATAAATGAACAAAGGTCGAGTTGGCTGTACACAGCAACCAGGGTCAGCTGTGGGAGACAAGATGGAAAGAGGAAGCCGCAACATGCACTCCAATCTTAAAAAAACAATTTCACACCAAAAAGCATGCAGTGTTTTAACCAAATATGTCTATCACCATAAAGTTCCACCCATGCAGTCCCACCACAGAGAAGAGGCAGTGTGACAGTGTGGACCTTGAACAAAGTCAAACTATTAAAAAAAACTAATAGAGGAAAAACGTTAGTTATCAACCATAAACTAAAATCTGTAAAATAAATGGGAAGGAGGGGACAAAGGGCTATTCACTGAAATAGATAGCTATTTATGACTTCCTGGCTGAAGCCTGGTCACATGACCACAGGCAACCAACCCAGGCTCTCCCACAGGAACAAATACATTAATGACCAGTGTAATAATCACCAATACAAATGAGACAGTGGCTGTCTTTGGACTTATAAAAAACAATTATGTGGTAAACAGTTCATTGTATTGTTTTGAATAACAGCTTTATGGGACAGTGGGTTGGGATAGATCTTTTAGCCTATGAAGTTACAATATCTTTGCTCAAACAGCACAGTTGATAGATACTGAAAAGCTATTGTATAATGCATTATATTATCCAGTCAATTTCAAAAGCACAACGCATGTTCTGACAAAATATAATCTTGATGATGCAATAGCACTTAAAAAATTGCATGAATAACTATGTTGTAATAAGTTGAAAATGTGAATATGTCTTGCCTGTGATTTGTTTCTGCATATGTTGTTGGAATGGATTGATATTGCATATGCAATTATTGCAATGCAATAATTATAGCTTTGTGAATAAATGTGTTGTTCGTGCAACATTAATGTATAGCAGCAATTCAATCAGTACCAATGCCAATAACAATGAACCAAATGATGAGTTCTTGAAGGTGATTTCACACTGCAGACAGTGCATCCCAGGTTATTCAGAGAGAGAGAGTCACCCCTCTCTTCGATGGTCTATGGTCAAGCTCTTGGCACGCACGATACACTGACTTGGACATTATCGAGGAAAAACTGTAAATTTGCCTATTTTGTGAATGATGATGAGAGTATTAATTAGTTTTGAGGTGATAAAAGTCTGGATGACTGGAAATTTTCTACTTCTCAACTCTGACAAAACAGAAGTTATTGTACTTGGTCCTTAGCACCTCAGAAAAATACTATCTAATCATCTCATCAGTCTGGACGGCATTACTTTGGCTTCCAGCTCCACTGTAAGACACCTTGTCCCTCACATAAAACAAGTTAGTCGGGCAGCTTTCTTCCACCTGAGAAACATTAGGAAAATCAGAAACATTCTTTCTCAGGATGATGCAGAAAAGCTAGTCCATGCATTTGTAACTTCTAGGCTGGACTACTGTAACTCATTACTATCTGGATGTCCAAACAAATCTCTAAAAGGCCTTCAGTTAATTCAGAGCGCTGCTGCACGAATATTAACAGGAACTAGGAAAAGAGATCATATCTCTCCTGTGTTAGCTGGTCTTCATTGGCTGCCAGTAAAGTAGTAGAATTCAAAATCCTTCTTTTAACATATAAAGCTCTTAATGGCCAAGCTCCATCATATCTCAGAGAGCTCATAGTTCCTTACTGTCATAGCAGGCCACTCCGCTCTCTAGATGGAGGTTTACTTGTGGTTCCTAGAGTCTCCAAGAGTAAATCTGGAGGCAGATCTTTCAGTTATCAGGCTCCTCTTCTATGGAACCAACTTCCAGTATCGGTCCGGGGGGCGGACTCTTTAGTAATTTTCAAGACCAGGCTTAAAACTTTCCTGTATGACAGAGCGTACAGTTAAAAAGTCCTCTACTCTTTAGCTATGCTGCTGTAGGCCTAGGCTGCTGGGGGAAGGACTGAGCTTCTCTCTCTCTCTCTCTCTCTCTCTCTCTCTCCCTGTCTCTCCCTGTCACCTTCTCTCCCCCTCTCCCTCTTTCTCTCTCCCTCCGTCTCGCTCGCTCTCCTTTCCTTCCCCCTTGCATGCGTTTATAAGAACCTTCTTAAAAAACAGTTTCACCCAGTTCTAAGCATTTATACTGCATTTACTAACCATGTTCTGCCAAAGTCTCTGTCTCTCCCAGTTCCTCTCCTCTCTCTCCCTGTCCTCATCCTGCAGGTGGTGACTCATCGCCATCCCATGTTCCTGCAACACCTGCTGGTCCCATATTTCATGAATTCTATATTACAGCTCAACTCCATTAACTTCATGCAGCAACATGTTCCTGCCTACACCCCCCCCCCCCATGCCTATCTCACTCTCTCTCTCTCTCCCACTCTCAACCCAACCGGTCGAGGCAGATGGCCGCCCCCCCTGAGCCTGGTTCTGCTCGAGGTTTCTGCCTCTTAAAGAAAGTTTTTCCTTGCCACTGTCACCAAGTGCTTGCTCATCGGGGGATCTGTTGGCTCTCTTTAAATAAATTTATAAAGAGTTTGGTCTAGACCTGCTCTATATGTAAAGTGCCTTGATGTAACTTTGGTATGATTTGGCGCTATACAAATACATCTGATTTGATTTGATTTGATTATTCAGTTTTGTAACTAGATTGAAGTGTTTAGAGAATGTAGTTCCGGTCGGAACACTGCGATCAGCCCTCAGTGTCTCGAGTTGCTGTGGTAACCAGGGCCACTTGTGCTGCGTGTGACTCCAATCTGTTTTCATCAGGAATGAGAAGAATAATTCAGACATTAACTTCATAACCAAGCCAATCGCATGAAAGACTGCACTGCAGAGTCCCCCAGTCCCCCAGGTCTGAGGGATCTCCAGGGTGACAACCTTGTGGGCAGACCGGACACAATTCCCTGCGTGGAGGGCCCCCATGAGGAGACACTGGAGCTAAAAACTAAAAGATAAAGTCAATGTAATAAAAATAGGCAATAATGATAAAATGTCTAGAAATGTGAAGGTTTAAATTTTTTTAAAGTAATAGAATGCAAGACTTAAAGACAAGACTAAAAAATAAAAGTAAATAAATAAAGTAAAAATGATGAAAGCATAAGAATAGTGAAACAACAGAAACAAGAGAGTAAAAGAAATCAGTTAAAAATCAAATTTAAAAGGTGAGTCTTGAGCTTCCTTTTAAAAGTATCAACAGTCTGTGCAGCCCTGAGTTTCTCTGGGAGGCCATTCCACAGATAAGGGCCATCATACCTGAATGCAGCCTCACTGTGGGTTTTTGTTTTAACTCGTGGTATGGTAAAAAGGCCGGTGCCAGAGGACCTCAGGAACCGTGAGGGCTGATATGATAAAAACAGGTCAGATAGATAAGATGGCCCTAAACCATTAAGAAATTCGAAAGCTAATAAGGGAACCATAAAATCAATCCTGAACCAGACGGAGAGCCAATGGAGTAATCTTAAAACTGTAATGTACTCCTGCCCTCTGGTCCTCAACAGCACACGTGCAGCTGAGTTTTGTAATATGTGTAGAGTATTATTACTCTTTTTGGGCAGAACAAAGACAGACAGCATTACAATAACCTAATCTACAGCAGATAAAAGCATGTATCAGCACCTCCGTGCTAGCCTGAGAGAGAAACGGGCGAACTCTGGCTATATTCTTAAGATGGCAAAAACCTATCTTTGTAATATTTTTTGTGTGGAACAAAAGAAAGCTCAGAGTCAAAAATAACTCCCAGGTTCTTTACGTATTGTGAGTGTTTTAAAATCTTGTAGTTTTGGTAAAAGTTTATCCCTCTGGCTGTGATGACCAAGGACTAAAACCTCTGTTTTGTCCTGGTTGAGCTGTAGGAAATTCTCTGCCATCAATGACTTTTATCTAAAATACAGTTAAAAAGGGCATTAATTGGCCCCAAGTCATCAGGAGACACGGCGATGTACAACTGTGTATCATCAGCATAGCTATGGAAGCTGATGCCATGTTTCCTGATGTCACCCAAGGGAAGCATGTAAAGATTAAAAAGAATTGGACCTAAACTTGACCCTTGGGGCACCCCACACCTAATTTCATGTGTTCTGGAGGAACATGTATCCATACAAAGAAACATCGATCTGTGAGATAAGAGTGAAACCAATTGAAAACAGTACCAGAGAGGCCCACCAGGTTTCTCAATCTATTCAATAAAATGTAGCGATCTACTGTATCAAAAGCAGTGCTTAAATCCAGTAGTACTAAGACTGATTTTTTATGAATCCACATTACACCTTAAGTCATTTAAAATCTTTAAAAGGGCTGTCTCGGGAATGTGGTTTATTCTAAAACCAGATTGATATTGTTTGTAATTAAAAAATCATTTAATTAGTTTAAAACCAGCTTTTCTAAAATCTCACTTAAAAATGGCAAGTTGGATACAGGGGGGTAGTTATTAAAAATGTTGAGGTCTAAATTGCTCTTCTTCAGAAGGGGCTTCACCACCACCATTTTGAAGGAGGTGACAGTGACAAGAGAGAAAGAAATCTCTTCAAACATCGGGGTCTGGGTGTCAGAGGCAAGTACATCAAAGAGACATGTTGGATGGAGATGATGAGATATTCAGTGTTTCCCCTAGGATTGCAGCTGTTGTGCCTGGGATTGTGTGTATCATTGCCTCTTGTCAAGTCTCAATCTAGAAAGGATGTTCTGTACTGTGGATTGACTGAAAAATTACTGAAGGAAAGAGTGTAACAATGGCTTAACAATGGGGCGTCGCAAACTCTGTGGCAGTGGCGCAGTGGAAACAGGAACAGGGGATGGCTGCTGCGGTGGCCCAGCCGGAACAGGAACAGGAGATGGCTGCTGTGGCCCAGAAGGAACAGGAGTAGGAGATGGTTACAGCGGTGCCCCAGCTGAAACAAGAACAGGAAATGGCTGCGGTGGTGGCCCATCTGAAAAAGGAATAGGAGATGGTGGTGGTGGCCCAGCCAAGACAGGAACAGGAGATGGCTGCGGTGGCAATCGACGACACACTGGCACAAGACAAGGGGAAGTCAGACTATTTGAGCTGTGGGGGGAAATGGGGAACAGGTGTAAACAATGGTAATCAGGGAGACGCACAGGATACATGAGGAAGGGCAAGTGTTCTGAAACGAGAGGAGAGTTAGGAATTTTAAAATAAAACAGGAAATGACAAGACAAAATAAAACCAAGAAGAGACAACCTCACCAAGGTGTGACAATCCCCATGCCCCAAGATCCCACCAGCTTTAATGTTGAGAAGTTTTTGGGGAGTATGTCCTCAAGAAAGAGCAAGGTAAGAAATATTTTTTACCACGACACACACAAAGGTGACCGGTTTTAGCCAGTTTGGAAGGCTGTTGAAGATAGCTGCATTACTGCTTGTGCTCTCACATTCAAATGCTGATGCTGAGAGGGTGTTCTCCATGGTTGAACTGAACAAGACCAAAACAAGGAACAGTTCGGTACTTGATGGCACTCCGTCATCTATCGTGAAAGTTAAAATGGCTGGTTTGGAACCATAGTGTTTCAAATGGGAGCCACCAACTCCCGTGCTGAAGGCCTCAAAATGCCTACAATGAACAACACACATACGCACACACCCCTGTACTAAAATGTTGGATTCAATAAATATTTTAATTTGTATGAATTTATGTGTCATTTGTCAGACCTCCATTCCCACCTCAACCAAATCTCCGTCACCAGTGACAAAATCTCACTCTGAACTCACTTTTAAACTTGAAAGCCTTGCAGTCTCATAAGGTTGCTAAAGAAGCACTGACTGTTATGAATTAAGCAGCTGTCACAATTCAGTGTTTCTTCTACATTTATTTAGGAGTGGTAGCTCGCATACAAACTACGACATGCAATACACAAGTAATGGCTTTAGCATTAGCAGTAACAGTGGCAGCATTAGCTACAATACTAGCACTAGCACTAGCGATAGCAATAACAATTACAAAAGCAACAGCAGTCACAATGGTGATATGCGTGTGTGTGCAAGTAGGAGTTAGAGGGAAAGAGATAGGGAGGGAAAATGGCGGGGTCACGTCAGTGACGTGCCTTTAGGAGCCAAGATTGAGGCAGAGTGACAGCCTACACTCTCACTGCAGCAAAAATGGCGACGAGATGTGGTTGGTATGAACAAAGGGAAAGGGCGGAGGCCTTGACCTTTATGCGTTACTAAGGCAACCTCCGTGTGTGTGATTGGGATGAAAGGGAGAGTGAGTCCACAAAAGATCACCAGCACAGCTGATAATCACAATATCACTACGCAATAGTGGAGCCAGCAAACCGGAGTCTACTGGGTCGGGTATTGGTCCTTTAACTAGTGATTATTGGCTTATCAGCTGATGAATGGTGAATAATCGACGACAAGGAAAAACAAATCGCAGAGCTTACAAGTTGACTTTAAAATACAAATATGCCTGCACTCTAGGCTAATTATTTCTCATTTGCTCCAATCCTCCAGAGTTTGAGGGAGAAAGGGAAAGAGGTCCGCTGCGTCCAAAAGCGCGTTCAGTGGCTGGGGGTCGAGCGGTCCGTGCCTTGGTCTTTTGGCGGTGGGGTGTTGTAATGAGTTCCTTGGCAGCAGTGGGGTAGATCATGGCTGGAAGGCCACTTTGTTGCATCTTCAACAAAGTGGGAGCACTTGTCTTTACAGGTTGTAAGGTCAGGTGATTGCACAGCAATCTACGTCGGGTCCAAAAAAAAAAATAAATAAATAAAAGAGCAAAAAGAAAAGTAAAAAACTAAAAGTCTGTGTGCTCGTTCCATGAGTTGAAGACTGCCAGATGGTGTTGCTCTCATTGGCAGCCAGGTCATGGAGAAAGCTTGAAGTAGTTCTGTCCTGTAACCGTTGCACTAGGAAAAAGCATGGAGGAGGGTCGCGGTAGGGGTGGGGGTAGTGGCACCTACTGGTCAGCCTACTCTGATTCAGGCTTTTGGAAGGACATGTAGGCCTCTCAATTGTTCTTTTCAGAGCACATGCATAGAGATCCCAACAGTAATGACCTTTGCTCACTGTTCTTAGCCTTTATAATTACATAAATAAAGATCTATGATGTTTCTGATAATGAATTCACCACAAAGAAGAGCGGCATCTCCAAATCCTTTTTTTTATTGATTAGAAAGTTTGATTTGAAGAAATGATGAAGCCACAGAGAGAAGGAGGTGAGATCAGAAACAGTGATGATGAAGAGCTTCTTAGATCAAGATACGTTGCTATATAAAACTAAAACCATAGATTCACACTGACGTCACTCAAATCATTTTCGGCTGCGTAGGGTGATTTGCTGTAACCTTCTGGCCTTTCCCCTGGCATCAATAGACCCCATCTCAGTGACCTTTGACCTGACCAGCTGGTAGGAGCTGGCACAGTAGCTGGGTGCCTTGCAACAGTAGATTAGAGAGCAGTTGTGTAGGTCTGTAGAGAAACAAACTTTAGTCTTATAGTTGTGTGTCTTTGTATATTTTCAAGCATGATTGCGCTTTGTCTCTACTGTGACTAGCTACAGTTGTATGTATAAGAGTTTAACCTGCACAGTAACTACAGTAATGAACAACTTTGATTTAATATGCTGCTGAACTGTAGTGGTATTATCTGAAATATCCACCATACCGTGTTGACTCTGTTGAATCTCCAGTTTGTTCCATTCTGTATCCTTGGGATTTGATCCTAGCTGGGCCGCTGCAGCCAGTTTTGGATCATTGTCTTCTTCCTTCCCCAAAGGTTGCTGCTCCTCGTGTTGTGTCCTACTTCTGACATTGTCCCCACCCCCTAAATCTGCTTTCACCGATTCTTGTCCTTCTTCATCATCTGTTCTTTTATCTTCCCTTGTCTCCTTGGCCTTTTGCTCCTGTTCTACACATAGAAACAGAGAGAATATAAAACTTGCTCAGAGGAGATGAAGTGATTTTAGCTGAGGAAATGGCTGACATTCTATCTGCTTCTTTATTTAAATGTATGGCAGTTCCCCTAAAGTTGTAATGGCTTAGTATAATATTTATGTGTTTTGTAAAGTTCAGTGGCTGAAACAGGACAAGAGTTCCTTCTGCTTTGGTCACCTCCAGCTACCAATGTAAATGTAAGGGTTTTAACTGCTAAATGCTCCTCCATGTTTAACAACTGAAAGTAGAGCAACTTTCTAAAAGATGAGCAAAGACCTGATATTTAACTATAAATTGCTGTAGGTTCATTACCGCTATCATATCATATTTACATAGTGATTATAAATGCTATTACCATTTAAAGTCACAATGGACCATGTGACGTGGCAAAAGTCATGCTGTCATCATTATAGAGCAGGACCCCAAATGGTTGTCCAGGTCTAGAACCAGAAACCATACTATCTAGACGGAAGCCATTTATGACAATTGCTGCACTTGGACAAAATTCTATTATTTTAACCTTCACAGCTTTTCTAGCATTTACAGTACTAGTTTTTTTTTTTTTTTTATCTCATATGATACTCTCAGCCAATCGAAAGTGTACATTCGTTATTCAGGTGACTTGGTGAGAGCATTTGAGACACAGTTGGAGAGTAGGCGTAAGAAACATCACACACAACAGTCTTTTGTACGATGCATACTGTCAAGGGTGTGGTGTTGAGGAGGGTGGAGGAATGAGGACCCAAACACAGGAGCCACGAGAACCAGGTAGGTGAGAGCTCAGCAGAGGAACAGGAAGACAACAGGCAGAGACAGCAACCCGAGGGACACAGGCAGGAACACAGGGAGAGAGACAGGCTGACAGGCAGAGAGAAGGAGAGGCAAGCAGAGGGACAGTGAGACAGAGACAAGCAACCACAAGCGAACAAGCAAAGAGAGTCAGGAAGGAGGTAAGGCAGGCCAAACAAGAAAACCACCACAAAGTGCATGAGGGACAAGGATCTGACGCGGACTAAACAGAAAACAGGTGATCCACATTAGGGCAGGGAACGCAATCAACAGGAGAGACAACCAGGAAGTAAAGCAACGGGCAACATGACAGAACCCACACTTCAAAATAAAACAGGAAGTGACACGGACCGAACACACTAGACACCAGACAGAACTCAAAACATGACAGAAAAACTCAGACCCCAACATAGATTCCAAAACCATGACACATATGTACAAAAGCAAAATTCTAATTCAAATTTCGAAGTATTCAATTGTCTTGGAGCAATTCAAGAGATAGTTGGAAAAGATTAAGAATGCTAGAAAAGTTATTGGTGGCTGTTAATTAACAATGGTGAGCCCATTGCATGGTATACGTGACGACATAACCAAGTTTTAAAAAGCTAGCTGCAGTCATTGAAGATATACGGAGGCAGGCAAATTTAGGAGGGTCTAAGACAAAGAGAGTTGCAATTCAGTTTGTTCAAGAAGGAGGGAAAGTTAATAAGATAACAAAGAGGCAAGGCAGCTTAGAGGATGCAAGTGACTGGGAGATGCAGGTAGATTTAGGAGGAAAGCTTGTTGTTCCCCAGGAAATAACCTGTACAAAGCTAAGGCCTGATATAATTTTGTGGTCTAGGAGTAGAAAGAGAGTATATTTCATAGAGCTGACTGTGCCGTGGGAGGATTCAGTTGAAGAAGCATATGAAAGGAAAAAGCTCAGGTATGCAGATCTAGGTAAAGATGCTGAGCAGTGGATGGAAGGTTAGGATTTGTCCAGTGGAAGTAGGTTGTAGAGAGTTTTGTAGCAAGATCTGTTGTTGCTTTGTTGAGGGAGTTAGGAGGAAGGGGACAGAGGGGGAATAAAATAGTGACGGAAATGTCGGATGAGGCAATAAGATCCAGTCAGTGGGTTTGGATTAGAAGAGGTAATAGTAGCTGGGGGCCCAGCAGGGTGAGCTCTTAAGATAGACAGACTCTTAGGAGAAGCAGAGGTAGAAATCCAGGAAGAGGAAGTGCATTTAAGTAGAGGGTGTGGCCTGTTTGAGCCTCTTTGAGACCATGCGGTTAGTTCAAGTGAGTTGGCCTGTATTGGTTTGATTTGGTTTGATTATAGGACTGTTCAGGTGAGTTTGGTTGCTGAATCTGCTAGTGTAGCTTGTCCTCCACCTCCTGCACCCTCTACACTTTCATGCCCCCTACTCAAACCAGGGTTTGTATCCCATCCCTACTTTTATCTCCACCTCTTCTATTTTTCCCCCCTACCCGAACCAGGGTCTGTATCCCCACCCCACTTTCACTGGTGTAGTTGGTGAGAGGTCAGAGTAGTTGACGGTACTGCTGTGTGAGATAGTTGTCTTTGTGTGAGGAGTGGTGATGGCTGGCATTAGGGGGGTGACTCTGGGATGCCAGTGATCACTGTTTAGCCTCCTGGGGGTATTGTGGGCCTAACTAGATGAAACACCGGTGAAAGGAAGTTCCCACCTGATGACCCCAAGGACATGTTAGCTATCACTGCTCACTATCTTAGTTAGATATTATCTTTTAGGCAGGGTGAAAGTTTGTCCTCACAGCAAAAACGGCCAGTGTCTTTAAGCGTAAATTCTATGGCATTTAATTAGTCTCAAAACCAGAAGCACACAACAGTATCTGTGACCACAAGTGGAAAATAAACATCCTCACAAGGAGCATTTCTGTCTTGCAACCTCCTCCCCATACTTTTTGGATTTTCTGACAGATCAGATCAGCTTCTCTCCCCATTCACACCATCCAGCACAATTAATTTTTTTTTTACATCAACTTGTCTTGGCAAGTGTTATTTTTTAAGGGGTAAGAAGGAATATTATCACTTGTTTTAGTCATGAATAATTCTAAAAATTAATGAAAAATGTGATTTTTGCATGCATACCTCACAAAGCAAAGAAAAGGTTTTTTTAACGTGCATATTGTGCACACACCTCTCTCAGTTGGATGCAAGGTATATCAATTTCTTATTTTGCCATCACCACAATACCACCTACAACATAGGCACTAAGTAGAGACCAGGTATTTGTAAGTTCCTTTGCCTGTTTTTGTCTCGTCTTAAAATGAGTTATTTTTGAAAAAAAGATTTTCGTAATTGAAACTGTAAATTTCGAGGCACCACTGGTGGCTAGGGGACTCTCTCCTTTCCTCTATTGATTAAAATGGTTCTGACCCATCTACAATGGAGTGTGGCCCTGAACTGAGTGAAGTGCACTTTCCTGTCCTGTGTCCTGTCTTTGCAAGTGCACTTTGCAAGGACAGGACACCGCTCCTCTGGTGAGCTGAGGCGCTGGCTTTTTAAGTATTAAGCAAGTAGAAATGGTGATAGAGCCGCACTCTTGCCGCACACTCTTTTTTTCTTCAAACTTTCAATCATAGAGCTTCATAAGATCTATGACTGTGCCCGCAGCACAAAGAGCCACAAATAACCTGCTTTCGGCAACTGATGCTGGTTCACCATCCTTCTCCAACCCCCTTGACCTATCTGCAGCATTTGACACCACTGATCCAGTGGCTGCACCACTCTGTCCGACTTGATAACACCGTATTGAGTTGGTTTGAGTTGTACCTCAATGGCAGGATCTGTCACCATGGGTGGATCAAGGTCCCATTCACTTGTTGTTAGCTGCGGGGTTCAACAGGATTGGTGTTTGAACCTATCATGTTTACCATCTCCATGTTCCCCCTCAGCAAAGTCATCAGTCGCTTTGGGATGTCTTTCTGTTGTTATGCCGATGACACACAGTTACACATGAGAATGGACACTCATTGTTTTTTATTTCTTCAAAACAGACACAATACTGAATGATAGTGGCAGTACATCTTCTTTTTCTTTCTTTTTTTGTTTCATTTGTCCTCATAGTTTAGCACAGGGTTATAGTTATAGTCTTGCAGCTTAATATGTTATTATGAATAAAATATTAATATTTAAAGAGATTTTTTTTACTTAGTTGAGCCGTTCATTCTAGATCTGATTAATTTGACTTTATCTTTGGGTTATGTACCTCAGACTCTTAAGACCACAGTCATCAAACCTCAGCTTAAAGAGGCTAATCTTGATCCAGATTTTTTGGCAAAGTATAGAAACTATAAAACCTTCCATTAATTTCTAAAATCATTGAGAAAGCCGTAGCAAAACAATTACACGACCACCTGGATGGGAATTGTTTGCTTGAAGAGTTTCAGTCAGGATTTAGAGCCCATTATAACACAGAAACAGCACTGGTTAAAGTCTCTAATGATATTCCAATGGCTTCAGACAATGGATCAGCCTCCATATTTCTCTTAGATCTTAGTGCTGCATTTGACACCATAGACCATAATATTTTACTACAGAGAGTGGAACATGAAATTGGGACTAAAGGAAATAAAGTTCAAATCCTACTTATCAGATAGACATCGGTTTGTTCATGCTAACAACAGCTCCTCCTCATGCACTGTAGTCAGTTATGGAGTCCCACAGGGTTCAGTACTTGGACCAGTCCTCTCTACGCTTTATCTGCTTCCTCTAGGCAAAATTATAAGGAAACACAAAATCAACTTTCACTGCTATGAAGATGACACTCAGCTGTACTGTATCAATGAATCCAAATGAAGTCACTCAGATAGTCAAACTGCAGACACGTCTTGAAGACAAAAGTCTGGATGACCCAAAATTTTTTACTTCTCAACTCTGACAAAACTGAAGCTATTGTACTTGGCCCTAAGCACTTCAGAGAAATGCTATTTAATCATCTCATCAGTCTGGACGGCATTACTTTGGCTTCCAGCTCCACTGTGAGAAGCCTTAAAGTAACCTTTGACCAGGACATGGACTTTGTCCCTCACATAAAACAAGTCAGTAGGGCAGCTTTTTTCCACCTGAGAAACATTAGGAAAATCAGAAACATCCTCTCAGGATGATCCAGAAAAACTAGTCGAGGCAGATGGCCACCCCCCCTGAGCCTGGTTCTGCCCAAGGTTTCTGCCTCTTAAAGGAAGTTTTTACTTGCCACTGTTGCCAAGTGCTCGCTCATCAGGGGATCTGTTGGGTCTCTTTTAATAATTTTAGAAAGGGTTTGGTCTAGACCTGCTCTATATGTAAAGTGCCTTGATGTAACTTGATCATCATTTGGCGCTATACAAATAAATCAGATTTGATTTGATTTATTATTTCTGTGCATGTATGCAACCATCACCAGCCCACCATGGAAGCTAGTTTGCAGATCTTTTTTGAGTGAAATGACCTTTGTGTGGCAGGGAGGGCAGTGCTACACCTCAGTGAATACAGGATAGAATAAAGGACAGAGAAGGCGTGGAAGGATGAACGGGGAAGGGAAGGGAAGCAGGTTGTGCCCCTGCAGTGCCCCCGCAAGTCGACACCGGCATGGTGCCAGAAGGGGGAAGGGCTACAGGGGCGGAGGACCACAGTTCCGTACCCACGGCCCTGATGTACACGGACCAAGGAGACTGCAGGAGAAGGAGCTCCTGACCCCCTACACAAGGGAGAGAGGAAGCAACTAGCCACCACACACTGGCCAGTGTCGGACCGATAGGGGCCACCAGGGAGCCACCATGGACCCAGCACCACACAGTACCATGAGGCAGAGCCCAGCCACGAGGATGTGGGAGACCCAACTGAACTGGCCACCGTAGGGCCCCCAGGTCGCCGGCCCCATGCGCCACCTCAGCCCCCCCCCGAGCCATGCCATGACTAGTGAAAGTGTCCCTTTTCCCGAGCTTCTTCAATCCCTGTCAAAAAATATTTGTTTTGCACTGCCCCCGCCCCCATTCCCCCAGGAGAGCAGGGCCCCTGCCTCTGGGACAGACTCACCACCATCGGGAACATCGTCTCTATCCTCACTGCATATCTGGGGGAGATAAGGGCATGGATGAAGCATAACTCCCCAGTTGCAAAGTTCAAAAACTGAAGCCATCATTGGTTCCCCTCATCAGATCAGAACATCCACCATAACTTACATTAACTTCTCTGGCATGGACAATCGCCTATCACCAATAGTCACTAACCTTGGTGTCAGGTTTGACTCCCACCTAAACTTTGAGGCCCACATCAAACACCTCAGGGATATAGCCAGACTTTGTCCCACACTCACTTTACAAGATCCTGAGAAATTGGTCCACGCCTTTGTCTTCTCCAGACTCAATTACGATCACGCACTTCTCAGTGGGATCCCTAGCAAGAGCATCCAGAAACTCCAGAATATACATAACAGTGCTGCTAGGATGCAGCCAAGAGTGCATAAACATGAATACATCTCACCCATTATTAAGTCCCTACACTGGCTTCCCATTTCTCCCTGGACTGAATATAAAGTCTCCCTGCTCACATTCCAGTTCATCCATGGCAATGCCCCCCCATACCTCAAGGAACTCCTTACTCCCAGACATCCCAGACATGTTTTGATTTGACATAAACTCAATGGTATCTCCAGCTTATTTGGGTATTTGCAAAGTGGCTTCATGGCTTGGACACTGGTTACCTCAGTTTCAGGCAGGATGATTGATTATTCAGGACCATGCTCTAGAATTGCATATGTACATAATTCCTTATTGCTATACAGCACAACTGAGAGCACCATCATATATGTGATGTTAATTCTAAATCTGCAACACTGATTATTTTATTTCATTCACTTCAGCCTTTCAGTGGTGTCCAGTTTGGAGAAGTTGACTTTAATTCATTCTTGAAATCTCCCTTTTTCAGTTCGAAGGACCTATAGTGGATTAAAATATACAGGCTGTTATTGTTATTTAATTGTTAATAACCATTTCCTTCTGTTGAGCCATGGTCCATTCTAAACGATTTGCCCACGTGTGATCCCTCACCTCTTTACATATGACCCTGAGACCCTGAACAGATAGTACAGAGCTTGGTGCAAGCTTTGAGGCTTTGTTACCTTTGGTTGCTTGGGTCTTCCACAGCTCCCTGTTGTGTTGAATTTCTTGGTTCCATGTGACCTTGAAGCTTCTGAAATCAACAGTGGTCAGACAGCAGCTGAGCTCTGATCCTGTGCTCTTTGTACTGGAAATCTTTCCATCACTTCCATTACCACTATGGATACTGTGGATGTATAAACAAAACAGACACACGCATGATGTGAGGTGAGGACAGTGTTTACGTCACATGGATAATTTTATCAGGTATCATTTTGAAAGAATATAATTAAATTATTAAAGTAATACAAAAGCTTCAGAGGAGTACAAATAAGAGGATTATGTCAGACTAAAGACATGTATATCCTGATTTCATGTTTCCTCTGCTTTATCCTACTTTTTGGAATCTAAGTCAATCCTCTTTTAAGCTAGTTGAGCTGTCATCATTTTAGTATTCTAAAATCTCTATTTACGTTACAGGGATTTAAAGATTTCCATGGGTGACATTCATTCGTAAGCAAGTAATCATAATAAATACTTAATCAAAGGCCACAACAGTGGCTCATCTTGCAGTGCGTATCACTGAGGTGTAACCGTGCATGTCATCCCATCTCCTCCAGGTCATCTGGTGTTTATCACAATAAAGGCAAAAATGCCCTAAAAATAACAAAAAAAAAGTACAGTCACTCATTGACAAATATTAATAAACATATGATCTGTTTTAACTAATTTCATCACCAGTGAAGGTAGACTTCCAGTGTACAGGAAGATTATACAATCCTACCCCACACAGGGCAGTCATACTGAAGTTGAGGTTTTGATTGACAGGACACAATGACACATCAGTGTTTTGACCAATCCTGTAGCTATCAAATATATTGTGCATGATAACAAAGACATAATATAAAAGTTATGTGTGCTGTCACCAAGAATGTCTGAAACCAGCCAATCCAGATTGAGATGCCTCTTCAACAAGCGGTGTCACAATCTTCTCAACCATCTCTGTCAACACGGTGAATGTTGGCTCCACAATGAAGTCAATGAATCCTGAAGGAAACAGACTCAGTTTTTCCATCTGCACATACTGAAGACCAGAGACTTGCACTTAAATTAAATTGACACATGGTTAACTAGTGCTCAATTGAAACTGCATTGGCCCAGGTTTGGATCTGACCTTTGGCCTTTCGTCTCTCTCTCTTTCCTTAATCCTGTGTCTTTCTCTCTCACTGGCAAGAACCAAAACAAATGTGGACAACTTAAATAATGATTATTATATGCATTGAAAGACTGATGTTGCAGCACAAGTCCACAGACAATGCCATCTCAATGCCACTGCACACAGTCCTTAACCACTTAGAAAACCCAGATATCTATTTCAGGATGCTCTTTTTTTGGCTTTTGCTTAGTTTCTAACTCCATCAGCCCAGGAAGAATGGTTAATGAACTGCACACATTACAGCTTGGAACACTTCTCAGTCTGCCAATTAAGGATTTGCTCACAAACTAACCAACCTAACCTCTTTCACCATCACCATCATCATCATCTTTCACAGAGACAACACAGCACATCAGAATAAGGATTAATGTTGGAGCAAGTAGTTGACTTCATGATCATATATTGGAGGACTTGAGCTACAGTGTGAGCATAGCCATAATCCAGAAAGCCTAGCAACAATTTTTCTTCTGGAGAACTTTGAAATGCACAAACTCGCATTTGTTCCAACGTCAGAGTTCTCAAGAAAAAAGGTTGTTGCTTTGCTGAAAAACATTTACCATTGCACACTAAAGAATGTCCCCTCTTCTGTTTGGTACTCCAGCTACATGGACTCATAGACTGTGACTGTGAATTTGCAGTGAGTTGTAAAAATAGCTCATTGGATTGCTGGCAGGTGCCAGAGGGGCCGCAGCCCAATTAGCAAGAGGCATGTGGCCCCAGAGTTGTTCTCAGCGACCCATTATCATTTATCTTGGACCTTGAGATATGGTAAGTTAGTATGTTGAGGAAAGTTAAAATTTCTCTGCTATCCTCCCATTGGCTGGCATATGATGGTGTGAAATTAGATAAATCTACCTGTTTTTTTAATTTGATTTGCAAACGTTAAAATTAAGCAATACCTTCTGGGGATTTCAATATTGAATCAGGTAGACTGCAATCTGTGATAGAGACTGGAAGTTGGAGATTGACACAGAGATAACAAAACAGGGAATTCATTTGTACCCTGTTAACTGCGTGAAGGTAAGACATGTTTTTATTATGGAGCGGCTGGCTCTGGTGTTTTATTCATTTTTCATGCAATGGCGTTGTGGATATGTAAATGTTTTGATGCAGTTCTCTATAGAGTTTACGTTCATCACTGTGGGTATCAAAAGTGTGTTTTTTTTCGTGCCTCAAAAGTTGTAGGTGAATCTGCCAGTTTTTGTTTATCATGGGAGTTTACGTTCATCGTAACTAGGGCTACAAAAAGTGTTTGTTCTTTCCGTGCTATTCTAACTGCGCGGGGGAGTTTGACAAATAACATTAATTCATGAAGCACTGCGACAGGACCATGAAATAATTAAATAAATTGTGAAATAATTATATCTAATTTTACATTGAATGAACTGGTATTTAACAAAACATTTAATTATTTTTTGCCATTTTAATTAATTAATGACACATTTAAGTAATTATTTAAAGATTTATTTATATATTTCATTCTGTCCCTCTTTGTCCTCCATATAGTACGGACATAGATACATGAAACTGAAGTAAAGGAATTCCTTACTGATCAGAATCAATCGTAACACGGAACCTTACCGATCTGGGACTGGGCCACCATGGTGGACTTGCGGTCACAGAGAGGGGAAAAAGGTAGTCCCAGCTCTGCTTCTTTATCACCCTGAAACAAATTAAGCATCATAACACCATCACCACAGCAGCAGCAACAGCAACACACATATAAATGACATGACACGTCATGTGGCAAACAGCCTGTAAACATCAAATAAATAGGACATTTATTATATAAGGTTGACTTCCTGTGTCCAGTAGGTGGCGATCTGAGTTTGACTCATTGCCACAGAGACTTGTTCAAGGTGGGACGTGAAAAATCTGGGGTACGTCAGACAATGTATATCTGAATTATAAGGACCTCCTTTTTTATGACGACACATTGAAATTGGCATCACAGCCGCGCCCAGCCAGTATTACAGACAAAAAAAATTTGAAATCTTTTAATCTTCAAGGACTTGAGATGATACTGAGTAAATATGAAGTCATTTTGATTAAAATTGTAGGAGGAGTTTGTCCCTCTATGAGGTTTGGTCTTTATGACTGGCTTTCTGTGTCTGGTCGTTGGTGCTCTGAGCCTGACTCAGTATTGACACATGGATGTGGATGGATTCAGGTCAGGACTCTAATCATGTGTGGTGAATTTAGACCTGATTGAACAACATATGCTGGAGTGATGACTTTCATTTTTACAGCAAAACCTGGCAAGGCCTCAAAAACCTGCCCCTGCCAGGCCAATCAGTATGTGTCTCTCTCTTTCTCTCCCAACCCAATTGTTTGAGGCAGATGGCTGCCCCCCTCTGAGCCTGGTTCTGCCCAAGGTTTTTGCCTTTTAAAGGAAGTTTTTCCTTGCCACTGTCACCAAGTGCTTGCTCATGGAGGGACCTGTTGGGTCTCTTTAAATAATTTATAAACGGTTTTATAAACCTGCTCAATACATAAAGTGCCTTGATGTAACTTTGTGATTTGGCACTATATAAATAAATCAGATTTGATTTTATTTGCTTTTTATATGATGGACATAAAAAATTTTGATAGGTTTATATTTTCACTACAAGAGAGAAGAAGCACAGACTCTGGATTGTCAGGCAAGCAATGACCTGCTGCTTGAGAGCACATGAAATTTCATGGGTGAGTACCTGGATGAAGAATTCCTCCAGCAAGGATGTGGTCCACTGGTGATGAAGGTCCCATTGCTTGGCAGGGTGGCTAATGTCAGCTGTGTGCAACAGCAGGGATAGGGCCTTTGGTTTGTCAATCCTGCAAATACAGCCAAGTCAATTGCTGTTTGCTGCTGTCAGTCCCACAACAGTCTTTTGTTCTGTGTTATTCTTCAGTCCGTCTCAATTCATTACGGGTTACAGAAATTCTCTGGAGTAGAACATTATGGAATCAGGACTCTAACGACAAAGGATTTACATGCTGTGAACAGATGGGCCACCTGCTGCAATTAACTATCAAGTAGTAAGAAACCGCACAGTACTTGGTCAATCATTTATTTTCAGTAATGACACCATTAGTTAAATTAATAGAAGATAATTTATGTTTCCTTGCAACACCTCTCTACTTTTCATATATATATTATGTGCAAGTAAGAAATTACATTGCCACTCAAAAAGGCCTGTGCAAATAAATAAACAAACAAACAAACAAAAAACTACTCACGCTTCAGGCTGCTGCAGGAGGCTTTTCATGATTTTAATCTGCTGAAAGTGGCAGGACATGTCAGTGGCCAATACCACCTCCACTACCAAAGACCGCAGTTCTCTGAAAGAGAGGAGGGACTCAAACATCAGTATGATGAAGGTCATGAACAGTTTTTCATAATAATCTGTTCAAAATTCTTGTCTACTAAAATCGGTTATTAAAATATGTTGACATGAGTTGTATTTTGTTTGCTTTTGTCACCTCCAGTCGTCTTTGGAAAGATTTAAGAGGATGTTTGTTTCACCATCATCCTGGAGGAGGCGATACACAGCACTGACATGGTGGTTCTCCTGAACAGCGCGGTCATTGTACAACATAGCTGTGTCTGATCTGCAAATCATTCAGTACAAGACACATCATGATGCACACACACACATATATCTATATCTATATATAGATATAGATATAGATATATGTATAGTTGAAGCAGCACAATTCTTGAATTCAGATCCAAATTCTCTCTCAACTCATTTGTTCTACTTGTCTTTCAGAAAGTCTATCTCCTCCATCTTGTTGTTCTCTGCCTTCCCCTTTCTTCTTCCTGTCTGAAAAAGTTAATGAATTAAATCTATCTGTCTATCTATCTAATATGAACTATCCCTGAAAGGTTGTTCAACTCCCATTCTTTTCTTAAACTTTTTAATTTCCTGCAGGTCTTGCACAGCACAGAGATGACAAATGACTGTAACTTGCTTCTATCTGTTAGCTAGTGCTGGCACTTATTGTTCGGTTCCCTGAAATGTGTGCATGTTTTGTGCAATATTGTAAATGATTACTGAACCAAAGAGGATGGGTTAAGCAAAGCTAACAAGAACACTTCCACTCCCAGCAGTAACCTGAATGTGCAAACCAAACTTGGAAGGGCAATATTGTACCTTGTTGCCACCACAAGTTGTCAGCAAATTATGTTTGGAATTCAAACTGGCATCAGATTGTTATGGAACAAAAAGCTCCTCTGAGAACAAGACAGATATCACACTCCGCTGTCTCTAACTTAATATATATTTCACCTTGATTTGTGAAAGTAAATTTAACTTTGTCTTTTATCTGTGAGATTTATTCTGTACTGCTCCTGTACAATGATTGAACTGAAAAATTATACTGCATAAATCACCTAGTTTGGATGTGGAAGTTATTGGTGGTCCCTGTATGTTCATAGTCATGGATGGCAGCTGCAAAGATTATGGCAAAGATCTCCAACTCTGTTAGCCAGTGCTGTGAGAGACAGAGAATTGTGGGAAATTCAAGTTTACATTTCATCAATGCTTGCCACTGATCAAAATCACGATCTTGTCTTGCTTTTCTGAACTCTGGTCTGTTCTCATTTACAATCACAACTAGACATAATTTAAACTGCAGTAAACCTTGCTGCTTCAACAGATCTGTGTCTAAACATGTTTTACAGGCATTGTCCAAAAATCTGTGCATTAGAGTCAGATATATAATTTCCTTCATTTCCAACTTCAAATGCCCTGACATATGGTTACTATATCTTCAGGAAAATTCGTTGTGCTCTCTATGGGAAACAGAATAAGAAATATATTTTGTCTCTTAAAACTCTCTCTTTTAGCAATTGCTGTCATTACCTTGTCACTAGTGAAGGCAGCTTAGCTCCACAGGACTCACAGTTTGGGCACAACTGTAAAGCTGAAGGAGGAAACCAAAAGAAGGAAGGACAGGGGCCTGCACGCTCAACATAATTTAGAACTTAAATGTTGTGATATTCAGTTCAACATGCTTTTTGATGAGAACTTATAACAAGGGCCAGATTTAAAAACTAAAGTACAAATTTAGCAAGAGCAATACAAATTTTTTATTTATTTTTTTTTTTTTTCCTTTTTTGCTGCTGCTTTACTCCTGGGTCCCTGCGGTGATAGATTGCTGCATGTGCTGTGGTCCTGTTCCTTGGCTACCCTCCTGCTCCTCCATGTTGAATCCTATGTAGAGGATTGTGCTCAGAAGACACAGGCAGCCACTGCTGTTTTGTTTGCGATAAATGAACATATCACTGCTCTGGTGTCTTGAGTTATTAAAAGCTCTATTTGCTGAATGATTTTTAGGACTTTTGGACAGTGAAATTTGTGAACTGTATTTATGACCAGCCAACTTTTTTTGTATCTGCATTAACCCAACACCACACTCACCACTATCCCAGTCTTGATGAGCAGGTAATGGATAGTCTGTGTGACATCAGCAGCGTGCATCAGGTTGTGGTATGGATTCCTGTATTTACTGTAGCCCACTTCCAATGAGTCCAAAAATGATATTAAGGCAGAAATAGGGACCTGACATAAAGGTACAAAAACACAGCATCATGATGAAGAATATGAAGTGAGATTAAGGGTTGTGTAGTATTTCATAAGACAGCTAAAAGGCTAAACTGTGATCCGACCAAAAGATACACATTTTTTTCTAGAATACATTGTCCACATAGAAATTCAGCCACAACTGGGTTGACACATTGGGTGTGTGCAACATCTGATAAAACATTTTATTTTGCAGTTTTATGAAAAATGAAAAAAAAAAAAATATATATATATATATCCCTCAACCAGTACTATGAATCCTGAAATTTTGCTTGTGTTGTTTTTTTATGCCTTTTTTGAATCTTTCTTAACATCTCAGAGATATTTCTAAATTTGACTGAAGCCCACATATACACTCACTTGACAGGACATGATGATGGAAGATAATCTGTCAATACATCCTCATTTTTGGTTTGTTTTTCTTTTCATTTTTTTTTTTTATTTCACCATATTGAGAATTATACCAACCATAGTCAGTCACTAAACACTGTTGTTAAATAGGGTGCTGTAGGGTCTGACAGCAGTCTGCTCTTCCCAATACTGGTTTACTAAACTTTATAAGATGGCTGGTGAGGTGTTGGCCTCCTTTTTTGCTGCTGCTTTACTCCTGTGTCCCTGCGATGATAGATTGCTGCATGTGCTGTGGTCCTGTTCCTTGGCTACTCTCCTGCTCCTCCATGTTGAATCCATGTAGAGGATTGTGTCCCAGAAGACACAGGCAGCCACTGCTGTTTTGTTTGCATTGTTTTGTTTGTTTTATTCTGTTTGTTTACTCATTCACTTTGGGTTTGTTGTTGCTCTGGTCATTTTATCTTTGAATCATTTCAGTATGTTCTGTTTAATATATTAAGACGTTTTGTTTGTTCTTTTGTCCTTGTTATATTAGCCCTCTAGGCCTTTGCTTTGCATTGCTTTTCCCCCAAGACATTTTTAATAGATTGTAGCAGTTCTGTGTGTCTCTTTAACACGTTTATTTATTTATTTATTTATTTTTTTTGAGTGCTGCAGGACTGCAGGACAGCGGAGGGACTGGCGTCCAGAATTTCTCACCCCAGCTTCACATCCCCCTTAGGCGTGCATGTGTGAATGTGTAGTGTGTGCATGTGTGTGCAGGCGTTGTTTATGGAGTGTGGTGAGTACTCTGTTCTTCCTAACTTTCCATCCCTTACTGCAGCTACACCCATTTATCCTGCAGTACTCCTGCTTGTATTGTACTGGTTAGGTTTGGTTTATTTTAAAGAGTATATGCTTATTGTAATAAAGATTGTAATCTTGGGGGAAGCTCTTTGTCCTGAACCATTATTTGTCCATCATCTGTACCATTTTATGGATCTGTGGCCTTTTAACTGGTTTAAGTGAGTCTCATAATTACTGTAACCTAGGGTACTTCAACTTAATTCTGAGTCCTGATGCGATGGTCACATAATGCTTCAGTGGACTTAAGGGGCCCCACCAAAAGGTAGGGGGAAAAAAAACCCTAAAAAACCAAAACAGCAAAAGCTTGGAATGAGAAATGAAACTGACAGAGTTATAGTCAAATAATGACTATATAACAAAAATAATTAATTTAAACAATTACAGCTGCAAGCGGTGATGACAGACCCCTGCCACACCTGTGCAACTCAACGTGCCCCTCTTGCCAAATTTTGAAATGTTTTTTTGTATGTGGCATGTGTGCAACATATTATGTGTCTACAATGCTGGGCGAAAGAGTACCCATCAGTCTGGTGGAAGGGTACAATGTGGAGAACACGTCCTATAAATATCATGCAAATCAGACAATACTCCTGTGTCCAGTGGGTGGCACTCTGTGTGTGACTCAGAATGGACATGCCATGCTGTATTGTAATGCAGGATGTGGAGAACACACCCTGTAAATGTGATAGAAATCTGATGATATTTGTGTCATTAGGCCGACCTCCTGTGACCAGGACGTGGGGCTCTGTGTGTGGCTCAGTACTGACATATAGAGGTGTCTAATCATGTGTGCAAAATTTGGGGCAGCTTGGATGATGTATGCTTGTATTTAGGAGGACTTCCTCGTACCAGAGTTGCTGAACAGTGGAGGTATGCTGAGGAAGTTTGGATCCCCAGGGAAGAGAACTTGAAAAACATTGACTAGTTCTGGACAATCTCACCGCTGAATGTTGAAGAGAAGGTGCTTTTCAGCATTGTCTCATAAAGGCTGACAGAGTTTCTCCTCAACAGCTACATCGACCCCTTGGTGCAGAAGGGTGGGATTTCTGGATCCCCCAGCTGTTTGGAACACACAGGTGTAGTAATGCAGCTCATAAGAGAAGCTCATGAAAACAGAGGTGATCTTGCTGTGTTGTGGCTGGATCTGGCCAACGCCTATGGATTAATACCACACAAGCTGGTCAAGCTTGCACTGCACTGCCACCATGTTACCACAAAGATCAAGGATCTGATCCTGGATTATTATAATAATTTCAGGTTGAGGGTCACTTCTGGGTCAGAAACATCAGACTGGCATTGCCTTGAAAAACAAATAACAGACTGCACCAACTCTGTTATCCTTTGTCAATTAAGCTGAGGTGGAATGCAGACTAAGTCAGGTGTACAACAACCACTGATTAGAGCCTACATGGACGACATCAACATCACTACAATGTCAGTCCCATGGTGCAGGTGGTCCTTAGAAGGTCTTGAGAAACTCATCACCTGCACCAGGACCTGCACCAAATAATACTGCAATTGAATGTGGGCTGCTGAATATTCAATCACTACCATCAAAATCTCTGCTAGTTAATGATTTCATAGCTGATCATCATATCGATTTATTTTGTATAACTGTAACCTGGCTGCAGCAGGAGGAGTATGTTGCTCTTAATGAAGCTACACCCCCACTCATGTTAATCTTCATGTCCCTCGTACCACAGGTCCAGGAGGTGGGGGTGGCTGCAATATTTCAATCAAGCCTATGAATAAGCTCTTGAGAAAATTCTGGCTGGAGGTCTTTTTAAAGCCTCACTCTTAGTCTTTCCCATTCAAACTGGAAAGATGAAAAACCAGTTTTGTTAGTTACAGTATACCATCCACCTGGTCTGTACTCAGAATTCCTATCAGAGTTTTCTGAGTTTATATCAGAGTTAGTAGATAAATAAGCAGATAAAATCATTATACTGGGAGATATCAATATTCATGTATATGTAGAAAGTGACAGCCTTAGTTCTGGATTTCTTTCCTTACTAGACTCAATTGGCTTTTCCCAGCATGTGAATGAACCCACTCGCTGCTTCAATCATATCCTTGATCTTGTTCTAACATATGGCGTTGAAAATGACAAATTAAAAATCTTCCCTCATAACTCTCCTCTGACTGACCATTACCTCTGTACATTTGAGTTTACTTTAATTGACTGCACAGCATCGAGGAATAAATTCAGCTATAGAAGATGTTTATCTGATGTTTATGGCCAAATTTAAAGAGAACATTTGGTCATCATTTCCAACAATGCCATATCTAAATTCAAATGAGGACTTCTCCCAGACACACGTTGATGACCTTG
This sequence comes from Echeneis naucrates, assembly GCF_900963305.1. Classification (NCBI taxonomy): domain Eukaryota; kingdom Metazoa; phylum Chordata; class Actinopteri; order Carangiformes; family Echeneidae; genus Echeneis; species Echeneis naucrates. Next base: position 18,510,781 of record NC_042530.1, on the reverse strand, counting down.
TGATTAGCACTATGGCCACACTGTGTTCAAATCTTGATGATGCTGCCCCTCTAAAAAACAAAGTAATCAAACAGAGGAGGCTGGCTCCGTGGTATAGTTCCCAAATGCGTGCCTTAAAGCAGACGTCAAGCAAATTAGAAAGATGTTGGCTTTCTAGTAACTTGGAAAAGTCTCACAGAGCCTGGAAAAAAAGTTTAAAAACTTATTAAAAAAAAAGCTCTCCGCAGTGCCAGAAGCTCATATTACTCAGCACTAATAGAAGAAAATAAGAACAACCCTACTTGATGCTTTTCATAACAAACCAGGCATAAAGAAAAGGGTCATGTTGACACACTTCAGTCTAAAGAATATTTTTCATGGTGGGGGTTAGCACGGACTGATTATCTGTCTGATTTCTGTAAACCTATAGATAAGGCACCACACTGTAAACCCAGATTTTGTTTCTACTTAACCTTCCGAGTGATCATGACTTAAACTTTTATGTTTTGTAAAAACCTGCTATCATTACTAAACAGCATTAGTTGATTGTACTATTTAGCTGAAAGATTGATTGTACTAATCGGGTTTAGTAGAGATAACTTGGTATGTTAAGTTTTGCAAGAAAGGGGAGGGGCCTAATTCAAAAACGTCCATGGTCACATGACAAGGCCAGCGCAACGGTAATTGCACGGAGGTCGACACTGACTCTGCGGGACGAACACAGGCAGCTGCAGCAGACGGTCTGTCGCCTCCTTCACAGCTTTACTGAACGCCTTGAACGGTTAGTATGTAAAATAAGTAGCCTAGTTATCTTTGTGGGAAATTTTAACACCCAAAAGCTTGGAGATAATTTGTTGAATTTGTTGTCTGTTTTTTCTCTGTTACATGTTAATGTACTGTTTGAACCTGTGCATGCATGCTTATTGCTAGCTAATGTCCACTCAAAATAGTGTCAGCTGAATGTTAAAGCTTAAAATTAGCAAGTGTTAACAGTCTTAGGACAGCTCAAATACCGGCGAGTTTTCGCGACTATAATTTATATTTCCGCCATTTCATGCGGTAGAAAAGCGGTTCAACCGCTGTCGGAGGCAAAAGAGTGTAGCAGGCGCTGCCGTTGTGGAGGTGTTAATGTTGTGGACGCCGTGAGCTGCGCGCCAAGCATTGATCCACTCGACCGCTCCGTGTCCACTCTGTTTCCTCCTCTCACTCTCTCAGGGTGGTTTACATGCCGGTTTTATGTGTAACACAGACGTCGTTTCGGTTCTATTACCATTTTGTTATTTAACAGCGATATTGTTGAGCTGAGTTGTTGAACTAAAAGTTTTCTTGTTTTCTATTTTTACAGATCCTTGTGTTGTGAGGATGCTGTGGAAGTGTAAGTATTGTGAGTTTATGTGTGAGAAAAGGGGTTACCTTTTAAAACATTATCGGTTAAAACACGGCAACTATGGTAGAACTGTCCCATTTCCCTGCTTACACCAAGAATGTGTGTGCACATTCAACTCCATTAATGCACTTAAGGTCCATTTACCAAAGATTCACCAGAAAACCCAGGGTGCACAACCAAGAGACACTGCACAAGTAAACTTTCAGTGTCAGTCATGTGATTTTTCTGCACCCTGCACAGAAGCAGTCTTTCTCACTCACCTGCGCAGTACACATTTGAAGGTAAATCACAGAGTCCAGTGTCCATTTAATGGCTGTAACTTTCACACCAATGTGTATTCTACATTTAATGCACACAGAAGTAAGGAGCACAGAACACACAACTGGAGGATGTTCAGGCCAGAAATTGTCTCTGGTAGTGTAACTAATGAAATGGCACAAGAAGAACATGAGCCTCCAAATGACACCTCTGAATCAGAAGAAAGCGAGGATTCTACCAATGAAGATCTTCATGATCTAGAGAAACAGCTGGAGCACAATCTCGCAGCTCTTTTTTTAAAGATGCAAACAGTGCTACACATTCCAGAAAATACGGTACAAGAAGTAATACAACAGCTGTTACAGATTTGTGAACTAGCCCAGCCACTGCTGCATAATGCAGTCAAGGACATTCTCATACAACATGCATATGTAGACGATTCAGTTGTGGAAGAGTTAGTCAGGGCTGCCGCAAAGAGCAATGTGATCATGAGATTCTGTGGCAAGGATGGCCCTTTATCAACATCAAAAAGGAGAGCAGCATATGTGAATAAAAACTTCACAGAGGTTAAACCAGTGGAGTACCTTATTGAAAGAGGGAAAAAATGTAGTGCTGTATATGTACCTTTGCATCCAATGCTTCAGAAGATGTTGAATAGGGCAGACATTTTGGATAAAGCTCTTCCCATCCAAAAGCATGTGCAACATGAGTACAGTTCATACAGAGATGGTACGTACTGTAATGACAATGACCTCCTTAAAGGGGAGGAATTCAAAATCGCTGTTGGACTTTATACAGATGATTTTGAAGTGTCCAACCCCTTAGGAACATCTAGAAAGAAACATAAAATGAGTGCAGTGTATTGGGTGATAGCTAATGTGCCATCAAAATAGAGATCCACACTCCACTCCATTCAGCTTGCCGTTTTGTGTAAAGCCTCTCATTTAAAAGAATTTGGCTATGCCAAAATTCTCCGCCCTCTCATTCAGGATCTAGCTTCTTTGGAGCAACATGGTGTGTATGTTGAGAAGTTGGGAGAATGTGTCAAAGGTACGGTTTTATATGTGGCCGCAGATAACCTGGCTGCTCATTCTCTGGCAGGATTCTTCGAAAGCTTTAAGGTGGACAGATTCTGCAGGTTCTGCATGGCAACCAGAGGCGAGATGCAAGCCAAGGAGGTACATTCAGGTGCTTTTGAACCCCGCACTATAAACACTCACAACCAGCAGGTGCAGGAGGTAAAGCAGGATCCCGCTATGGCAAAACGGTATGGTGTTAAAGGAGAGTGTGTATTGACTGATGGTCTGGAGCACTTTCATGTTGTCCGTGGTTACCCCCCTGACATCCTCCATGACCTTTTGGAAGGGATTATTCCTGTTGAGCTATCGCTCTGCATTTCAGACATGATTTCTAAGAAATATTTCACCATAGAAACACTGAACCATGCCATGAAAACTTTTGAATATGCTTTTCATGACAAAACTGACCAGCCTCAGCCAATTGCCCACGGCTTTTCTACCAAAGGGACCATAGGTGGCAATGGCCATGAGAACTGGAGCCTACTCAGGCTACTCCCACTTATCATTGGCCATAAAGTCCCCGAGGGAGACAATGCGTGGAACATTCTGCTGCTCCTAAAAGACATTGTTGAGTTGGCTGTCGCAACTAAGCACACAGAAGAGTCGGTACATTTCCTTGACTGCAAAGTTTCAGAACACAGAGATTTGTTGCAAACAACATTCCCAGATTTTAGATTACGGCCGAAACATCACTACCTCGAGCATTACCCCGAGATGATCAAAGCATTTGGTCCCCTTTCAGATGTTTGGACAATGCGATTCGAGGGGAAACACAAATTCTTCAAACGGGTCATTCGTAATGCCCACACCTTCAAAAATGTAGCTCTTACATTGGCTGTTAAGCATCAGAAAATGATGGCTTACTATTTGGATACAAGCTCATTTTTCAAGCCATCAGTTGAAATGGACAAGGTCAGTACAGCATCAATCACATCTTATCCTGAGAATGTCCAACAGGTTTTCTGCCAGAGAGTTCCTCAGCTTACATCAGTTCTTGTTGCATCATCAGTGTATGTAGATGGAGTTAGATATTGTTCTGATATGATAGTCTCTGTTGGGTCATGCGCTGGCCTCCCTTCATTTAGGCAGATCAAACAGATAGTGGCACTCAACACCGAGATCCTGTTTGTTTGCAGTGAGATGACTGCTTGGTACCACGAGCATTTGAGATCTTTCGAACTCATCTGTGACAACAGTAACCCCTCTCTGTGTGTGGTGCAGCTGAAAGAGCTCAATGATGTTTTCCCTCTGTCAGCGTACAGATATGGTGAAAATTTAGTAGTGACCCTCAGGCGTCATATCCTGTGTTAAGAGGCCACAATGTGATTTCTGCAATCAGTCTAGACTGTAATGGAAGATTTTGTAGCTTATTTTAGAGCTCATGTTGAAATTTATAATGATACAGTCTGAGAAGTTTTTTTTTTCTTTTTTCCTAAATGTGTGACTTTTTTGTAAATGTTTTTCTTGTACATTTGAGAAGGGGGTTTCTTGTGAATTAGACTTTTTAAAATGGATTTACCACTTTAATCTCAGGGGACATCACATTTTTCTCTTGTAAATCTCACATAGAATGCCCACACACACAAACAACACAGACACATGCAACTCCCACACAAACACAGACACATGCAACACACACACAATCAACACAGACACATGCAACACACATACAAACACAGACACAATTTATTAATTTTTTTTTTCTCAGAACACTATTCATAGCTTGGTTCAATGTTGGTGTTGGTTCAGCTTGATCAGTGTTTTCCAAAGCCCAGTGTGACATTCTCAAATATTCTGACTTGAAATCATCACTCAAATGTGAAAATAGTTGGAGATTATTACAGTAACAGACATGTGATCTATTCATTGTTACAGCTCTTTTATTCCATAGATGTGCAAAACTATTTCTAATGGTACATTGTACATCTACATAAACACTCATATGATTTAACTTATCTTTACAGTAATGTTTCTTCTGGAGGAAAAAGAAAGTGCACTGAACTTAAGCAACTAACTTATTAATCAACTATTATTGTGATGCACATAGCAATGGCTCAGCAATTGAATGACCTATTCGACCTTGAATGACCTATGACCTATATTTCTAATCTAATTATTGTTTCTATTCCCAAGATGACTGAAAACCGGAAGATGACCTTGAGGGTCATTCTAACACAGGCAGATATAAGAAAAGTTATCCTAAATACAAGGCCCTCTACACTCGGAAGATTTGATAAGCAAGCTTAAAGAGTCACTGGGACTTCAATACAACTTCAGTCTCCAATACCAAGACCCTGAATTCAATAATGAACTATGTAATCTGACAGATACTGAAGAACTTCCAGAAAAACCAACAGTTAAAGTCTTGCCTGTCCTTGAGCTGGTACCTGTCTCACCTGATGAAGTCTTCAGTGACACGAGTACAGCAGATACAGAGATTCTCTCACACTCATCTCAGGAGCAAAAGGAAAAGTGGCCAGAATTTTTTGACATCCCAACATTTTCTGTTGATGTGCAGTATAGACTGAGGCAAGCAGATCTGCTGTTTATGAGTGAGGGAACACACCTTAAAGTATCAAAAGAACTAAAACACGAGATACTTGAGAGATTAGCAGAGAGCATGTATAGCTACACAGCATACCCATCTCCAGCTCAGTTCAAAAGTGTTGCAGCGGCACTGATAAGCAAACACCCTTGTCTACAGGAGCAAGGCTCAACCATTCGCTGTTGTGGTTGGAAAAATAGTCTAAAGCATAAAATGGCTAATTATAGAACAAAGAGCAGGCAATCAGGATGCCTTGATGTTGCAGTAAATGCCGGTAAGCGGGGAAGGCATTCAGCAGAAGGACAACCAGCTAACAAGCGCATCAAAAAGGCAAAGAAAGGTGAAATCAACTACTTGCCCAACTTTCCGGATGGATTTGATCAAGCAGCCCTGGAGGGGGCCTGCAAAGACTTGGTTGATGAAATGCAGAAGAGATCACCAAATGGACCTCTTGTGAAACAGAAGATAGATCAGACGTTTGCTCTGAGAAGAAAAGAGGTAGTGGAGTCGGAACCCGCCATAAGCACGATGGTGAAACGCTGGCCTGCCCTTTTCACTGAAGATCAGGTATGTTCACGAAAGAGAAGATGACTAATGACTATCTTTCTATTATATAATGTGTCTAGATATATATTTCTCTTGTCCTCTCTTTTTTTTTAAGTATATTTTTTGGGCTTTTATGCCTTTATTTGATAGCACACAGTAGAGAGACAGGAAATGGGGAGGCAGAGAGGGGGAATGACATGCAGTAAAGGGCCGTCCGATGCAGGACTCGAATCAGGGCCGACTGCAACGAGGACTGTAGCCTCTTTACATGGAGTGCCTGCTTAGACCACTACACCACACGACGCCCCCTCTCTTATCCTCTTTAAGGAAAACATTGATATTTTTGATTTGAGGCATGCTGTTTACACATTTAAACATCAACGTTTCAAATCATACAAAAAGGACATTCATTGGTGTTTTTCAAGATCTACTTTGCAGATGGCTTGCCTTGTATAGCTCAGTTGATCTAGGTTCTTAGGTTGTTGTTTTTTTTTTTTTCCTCTCTATTTTTCAGGTGTTTATGGAGTTCAGCAGGATTGTGGGCAAGAACCTCAAGCAGGAATTCTATGAGAGCATCGATCGGCACAGTCCTCGTCTCCTTGAGTTATTTCGTTCCAAGAGGGGGAATGTTGGACAGTTGTTGACACAGATTTCACAACAGACCAATGTAGGTCCATACACATTATGTGCTTGGCATTGTTCTTTACAGGTTTTGTAAAAACATCATAGTGCCACTGTATTAGTTGTGTAATTCAGTTTCTTATAGATCATTATTTGTTTTTCATTTTAGCTATCTAACTTGTTATTCTGTTTAATTCCCAAAAGACTACAGAGCCAACTGCGATCCGGACACAGGTGCTCAGAGGGCTTCCAATCATCCTGGGGGACAACCCCACAAACTTCTTCAAAGCAGGCTTTGTAAGTAAGCTCTTGCTTTCTTTTAATTTTCACCATGATACTCTAACAGTATATTGATTAAAGTTTTTTTTTTTTTCAAATGAGAAGTCTAATGTAATGATTGTGCTCTTCTGTTATTCTTCATCAAGGAATCTGATGATGATGATTCTTTCCGTGACCTTGACATCGGGATACTTCTCATTGAGCGTGAAGGTGCTGTGCCCACGTCTTCCCAGCATCTCAGTCCAGCTTCATTGAAAATCATCATTGAGGGAGAGGTCGTGATGGGAAACATTCAAGATCTGCCAAAAGCAATGTGCATTCTGTTTGGAGTCACATATGCACTCCATCTTAACTATCCCAAGACTATGAAGCTCACATTTCAGTTCATCCAACAGGTACTGCTCTCGTTAGGCCACACTGACCTAAAACCGAAGCTACAGACTTTGAAAAATCAGCTCGCAATGTAAAGAGATGTCAGCAGTACTGTAATAAGCTGTTAACTACTTTTTTTTTTTTTTGCCACACCGGTAAAAACACTTTCTGACCAGTGGGGTGAACTTTTTTTATTTTCTGTAAAACAGGCCGACAAACAGGCACACGTAAAACGCAGACAGACACATAAACACCCAATCACTACACAGTCCTACACACAAAAAACACTGACACATACACACCTACACACACTTAAATGTTGTAGGAAGCGGGCTGAAGGATGTGACTTCTGTGAAAATTGAGAGGAGTTGTAGCAGAAAGACATTGTTCAGTTATTGTTGCATCATCAGTCTTTGTAGATGGAGTTAGATATTGTTCTGATATGATAGTCTCTGTTGGTTCATGTGCTGGCCTCCCTTCATTTAGGCAGATCAAACAGATTCTGTTTGTTTGTAATTTCTTGTACATTTGAGCAGAGGTTTCTTGTGAATTCTGTTTTTTTTTTATGGATTTACCACTATAATCTCAGGGCACATCCATGTTTTTTCTTGTAAATTTGTGATGCATTCAACACCCCCACATACAACCAGCATGGACAACACCAACAACCACACAAACAGCACAGACACAGACAACACACAGACACATTCACCAGCCACAGACACATTCACCAGCCACAGACATAATTGTTTCAATGATTTGAAATGACCTTTTTCAGATTAATAATTTTAGGTTGGATGCGTTGATGTTGACCTGATGATAAGTTTGTAATAATAAGATTGGCTGTGTTTTGCCATTTTTCTTGAAAATAAAGTGCATTGAAGCATTTAAAGGTGTGTAAAGAAAAGGTAATTTAATGAGAGGAAAATAATAGCTAGTTATATTTAATAATTTTGAGTACACACTACTAACAAATATAAATACTAAACATATTTAGTTTCAGCTTGTGTAAAAACTAAACATCCCATGTTAATACAACTCAACATATTTAGTTTCAGCTTGTGTAAAAACTAAACATCCCATGTTAATACAACTCAACATAATTAGTTTCAGCTTGTGTAAAAACTAAAGTGGTATAGGGCAACGGGTTTCCACGCGATTTGCGAGTAAAGTCAACTAATTCGGGTTAAGAGTGCACGGCACTGCTGACACTGCTGGAGGACTATACCAATGGCAGGATTAGGAGGGAGAAGATCTTCAGGCCCCATAATGACTTAGTGGCCAAGGTTGACGACTGTCTTATGAGCTGTTTTACATTCCCCCAGCACATAGATACTTCTCAGATTGCACAGCGCACAGGAAACTGTCTTCAATGAGGTCCATGCCTGTGTTGCATTATAAGAGCATGTTACACAATGTGGCACAGAGGAATGGCACCATCCCCCCTGAACCCCCAGCATTATGACCCGGAGGCAGAGCCCCCTTCAAGACAAGCAGGATATGAACAGGGTACAATACTATGTCAGGATGTTATGCGGCATTTATTAAGACAAGTAAAGGTTAATTTTTGCGCATTGCTTTTTAATATTTCAGCTCTTGCAACCTTTACATTTCTCATTTGCCTCAACTCCTCAGATTGTTGACTGCTTCGATTTTCTCCCTTTGTAGCTGTACTGTATCAAAATAATATTGGTGAGCACCTGGCCACTCACAGGCGTACCAGAATGACGCCAGTTATGGACAATATTTTTGTGTGCACCGACATCAGGTAAGGAGCACTGCTCCTATGATATCCTCCACACAATGCACTTGAACATATAAAAGTGATGATCACCTCTTTCATTGAATTTTGAGCGTTTTAATCAACCTTGTTACACCTGTGGTGTTCCCGGTCAAAAGTGACCACCATAGGAAATGAATGGGTATCCAGACTATATTCATCCATCAGACAGAAAACATCCCCATACACACCACCCCAACTCACTCACTCACTAACACATTTCAGACTCACCAATGTACGGGTACACATCTCTTTCCTGCGCTTATGTGCCGATCCTCCCATGGGAACCAACTTCCCGATGAAACAATGTATCATATCTTCACACAGACTAGACAGGTGTCTGTTATGTGAACCCATCTCTTTCCCCATCTCTTTCAGACCAATCAATGTATCATCTTCACACAGACCCCATATATATAGCATGATGTTTGCCTTGCACTCCTTTTACTCTGAGCACAATGAGTAGGCCACTGACCAAGCGGTTCTCTGTCAAAGAGGTTCTGGTCCAGCTTTTTGGACATGATGAAGAGGGCACTGAAATTGAACCAGAGATAGAGGCGGATGTCTCGGAAGTGGAAGACAACCTAGATTTCGATCCAGACTTTGAGGAGACTGACCAGTCAACAAATGGAGAGGGAGAGGCACCTGAAGAACAGGCACCTGAGGAGACATTGCATTCCAAGAGTGGACACTTGCTCTGATCTTCATCCCCCCAGGACAGAGGAAGTAGTGCAAGAGTGGAAAACATCATAAAGATGACGCCAGGGCCAACACGGTATGCAACATCTTGTGTGGATGATATCAAGTCCAGCTTCCAACTCTTTTTACCAGAGTCCATTGAGGGAATTACACTCGAGGCCTCGTCTGGGGGGCCTATATTCCGGGCAACTATGTCCTTACAACAGTTTCATGTCCTTTCAAGAATTATTCAATTTGATAACAGAGATACACAACCTGTCCGCTGGCGAAATGACAAACTGGCTGCCATCAGGAACATTTGGGACAGGTGGATGGACACTTATGTACAATCCAGGCCCTGACGTGACAGTTGATGAGCGCTTGGTTCCTTTCAGAGTTCACTGTTCCTTCAAGGTGTACATTCCAAGCAAACCAGGGAAATATGGAATAAAGATCTGGGTAGCATTGGTGACTCCTCTTATTCATTTATATTGCCCCTAGAGACGACAAAACAAGCCTGAGATGCTGCAAATGTGATGCCAATGTTTACAAGGCCCACTCTGACCTGAGTGTCACACACAAACACACACACACACGACTTCATGTTGAGTTTGGTCTTTGGTTTTCCATTTAGTTTTTACATTACATGGTCATTTTGTAATACATTTTCAGTGCCCATTTGTATTTTCACTGCAGTTATTTTATGTCTAATTCTATAAATTCATGTTAAACACCACTTTGAGACATTGTTCACAGCTAAAGAATGTTGAATAAAAATTTGGTCGTGAAAAATACTTTTTGTGCTAATTTAAGAGCAGTTAAAATAGACCGGTCAATTTTGACCGGGAACACTAAAGTAAGGGGCAGGAGGTGAACACGACCGGAGGGTTAAACGCAAATGGTGACAGGAGGAGTATGCCAGACTCCTTCTTTGCAGAGTAAAACTGTTTCAGCACAACAAAGCACCAGCTGATGGACAGGACAGGTTAAAGCAAACAAACAAACAACAACAACAAAAAAAAAAAAACGACAAAAAAACACACACACTGGCGTCACACCATGTCCCTCAGGAATAACAAGCGAAAAAGATTTTGAGAATTTCTTATCTTCAAGGTCTTCAGATGATCCATTTGGTGGTGCTCTAAATCTGACTCAACATAAAGAATTGGATGTGTTCAGGGTGGGACTCATCTGGTGAATTTAGACCTAATTGGACAATGTATACTGGCTTTATGAATGCATGAACCAATTTTCTTTCATATACATCAACCCTGAGTGACGGGGGTAGATGATCAAAAACCATAAGGGGGAATGAAAGCCTTGCAAAGTTCTGAGATGTGTTGCATCAATGCTCGAGATTTTGGAAGGAAAGTATTTTAGGAATGTATTTCTTAATATGGTGCTTATGCAGTTCACATGCTGTAAAACCAAGTACCAGATTTATACCGAGCCTTTTTATGCAGTTTTGCAGTAACAGCTTGTGGAGTTTGCCTTAAATTTTTTGTCACCTGGTCTTTCAAACTGTAAAACTTCTTTGGTTTACAGTTTAAAACTTGTCTCTTGTTTAATAGTCATTGGGAAAAGCCTAGATTCTGCAACCTCTGGATATAGTTACCACTCATCAGTACTGGTGTTCAAAACCCGTTTCTCCAGACTACACATAAACCAAGAGTTAGAAACTGCCATTGGGAATAGAATGAGGACAAGAACACACAGTTACATATGTGAGGTTAAGAATGAAGGTAATTGAAGTGATACTGATACCTTAAAATGATTGATCAAGTCATATCTTGTGAGGAGTTCATAGAAGACAAACTTGAGTGCGTGGTCTCCACTAGCATCATTCAGTGCAAATACGTCAAAGGACCACATGTCTACATGCTATAAAACAAACAAACAGTTTTCATTCATATCAACAAAACCAGTAATTTCTTTATCTATGAATCTGTTGAGACAGCATATGCACATAAAATGTGCCTGATTACCTTTAGTACATTGATGACATTTGGGGGATAACTGAAACCAGCCATGTTGGAGGTCCGTCTGTACATCCTGTCACAGCACAAAAACAAAATTACATAAAAGTAAATGGAATTCCTTTGTCTCACGACCAAGAACCACTGACTTTTTCCAGAAGCACCTACAAACATATGCCATATTAGGTAGTGGAGCGGACAGTTTATTCTGAGCTCATGATGGACTTCCCCTTGATGATCTCCATGTTGTTATATTCAAGGACAATTTGACAGTTGAAATGTGTTTATATTTTTTATTGTGTAATTTTATTTTATTTATGCAGTACTATCACTATCATTAAAAATATTATGTTTATTTGTTTTTAATGAACAAAAACATAAACATATTATAGTATTATATATATAGGGTACAAAATAATTCCTACAGAAACTTTTTTATCTTTTTTTGTCTGTTGGTACGTTCAATCATCTTCACACTTTTTTATTTGTACGAAAACTCTAGACAGAGTGTTGTGCCCTCAATTGTCTGACCATAGTTCCAAGTGTATCAACAAAACCAAACATCAGTAAGTCAAGGAACCAAACCTCTCCACAAAGATGCCTGCCTGCACTGCATGGACAATGCTGCGGAAGCGTGACTTGTCTTCGCTGTGGTGCAGCAATAGGCCTCTTTGATGGGTAAACGTGGAGGCAAGCCAATCACGAACTTCTGAGGGCACAGAATCTGATTGGATGTCTCTCAGCTCCTCATCTGGATCACCCAGCCGTCTGCAGCCAAGGCATATTCACAAAAACCTGAAGGTTAAATACTAACCAATATCTTCGGGCTGCTTCAAAAATGATTAAAGACATGTTGATTCATCAGTTTCTCTTCACAATGGCCTTACTTCATCAGCAAAATAAATGGTTTCTTTCTAAACAAGTAAAATATTTAATAAGCACCTAAAAAGTGGAATGTCATAACCACATGGAGCTGTAACAGTGATTACAGGCTGTGTTGTTTTCTACAATAGACAAATTATAAATGCATTTAGACCTACACATGTCTAAATAATATTGGCTTTCTCATCACTATATGGCCGGTGAAGGAATTTCCAATTATTTTACTTTTATGCTGCTTGAGTGATATTTTTTAATCTTTGTGAAGTAATGTTTTACATTTAGCAGTCATGTAATTGAGAGGAGTGGAAGCATGCCCTTTGAACAAAATGATGATTGATGTGGACGTTATACAAAAAATAAACTTGTTTTAGGATTAAGACAAGTTCTAACTGAGGGGCAGTGCGGTGGTGTAGTGGTTAGGGCTGTCGCTAACACTGCTGTCACCCCACAAAAAGAAGGTCGCAGGTTCCGTTCCCTGCCTGCGTCCTTTCTGTACAGAGTTTGCATGTTCTCCCCATGTCTGCATCGGTTTCCTCCCACTGTCCAAAGACATGCATGTATAGTTTAACTGGAGACTATAAATTGACCGTAGGTGTGAGTGGTTGTTTTGTTTTGATTTGCCCTTGCAACCTGCAGTGTCGGACATCACATGGACATCAGCTGTTTTCCGTTTACCACACAGGGGGATGGAGGCAACAAGTGAGATGTGCCCCTTAACCTCGGAAGAGGTGTTAAGGTTATTAGTTTGGCTAAAATAAGATATTGTCACTGCAATTGGTTAGCCTGATATTAAAATGAGACAGAGCTAGCATTCTTTGAAAATTGTCATGTTAGCTTGTTGGTAAATAATAGTGCAACAATAGGCCTTTTTCTGTTTTTTCAAGATACTTGAATGAAGATGTATTTGCATGATAAGTGTCAGGCCTAACCCTTTACAGATCCATCCACTTCACTCTAATCTCTTGCAGTTTTGTGCAAAACCCAAGCGGCTAATTTGTGTGTGGTATGTAATTTTGTCTATTCTATTTTATTATTCTTATTATTGAAGTCCTTCAACAGTATTACAGTAGTAATAGTAATCAAAGTAATATTTTTTTTCTTACTTTAATTTCCTCAATTATAACTTCAAGCTCCTGCTGTGAGACCATCTGAATGTCTGACTAATTCATGACGAACGCCCTTTTAAATGTTTATTGGCTCGTGCGATGCAACATAATTTGTGACATATTTTAAGAAGTTTATAAGTAGGAAAAAAAATAAAGATTTGAGACTGTTCTTGAGACCTTAGACATTACTTAAGATCTTTCTTAAGAACAGATTGGAGAATCTGGCCCCAGGTCTATTGCACAATTATACAGTATTAGATAGGCATGCAAAGGCGATATAATTTAAGATTATAAGGTTAAAAAGTTTTTAACTTGACTTTTCCTTTGTCCCAGCCATTTATCATGACTTTTGCAGATAGTGATATTGGAATACAAGCCTGCTCTCAAGTGATGCTGGCATTGAACCAAAGCAAGGCACTGGTCCAGCTGCATAAGCTCAGCAGGCGGCTTAGGGAGATGACGCTTGCTGCTGAGAGGACTAGCAGGGGGACCATAAGATGACTGGAATGCAATTAGCTCAAGGTCTCTATCAGCTAACTCACCCTTGATTTTGTTTTTGATCCTCGTACAAAAGGCTCATCTAGTACTGAGTAAACACTCTGGCCAAATAAAACTCACCAAGACATCACTCTGGTGCTAGATTGTGCCACCTCTGTCAGTAACAATCGTTGCTCTTTCTCATGTTTTTCCAAGGTCATCCTACCAAATTCAATGGCATATTTTGCCAAAGACTAAGAGCTCTGCCAAAGAAACATAAGACAGCTACCAGCTTATCACTGGATGACCTTTTTTTTTGGCTACAAACAGAGGATAATAGTTACACACACAAAAAAAATCTTTTCTCCATATGCAGGAGTCCACTCAGCTGTTTTACCAGTAAATTAAATCACAATGAAAGCAATATGTAACTTATCTAACTGATATGTAGTGGGCTTTTACTGAAACACACCAAGAGGTGATAATGTCCCCAAAGCCCCCAAATCCAAGTGTTAAGGTAGGAATTACTTATCAGTGATAAAGAGTGGCCAAGAAAGAATCCCACACAGCAGATGGAAGAATCTGAAACACCTTTCAGAAAGCTGGCTGTGTGTCTGACACACTGCATGTGCGTTCTTCATGCGATAGAAAACCAAACAATAGGATGGAATAGTTTTGGATGAGAAACATCTACTAGGAGCATCTACTTCAGCCACACAGCTTCAAAATTGTGGCATAAAAACATGAAATTAGGCCTTACACTGAGATGTAATTGCAGAGAATCTGAACCCCTGCTAAAATATTATGTGATAACACTTAAAAGACCACGTAGTGTTTGAGAAGAACTCTTGTTAAAGTTTGATAAAAACTAAACTGAGCTTCTTGCCTGGTTTCTTCAATGTACAGATTTTCCAAGACCAAGGCTGCATACTCCAGGTTTTTCTTCAAGTCTACAACTGATGCATCCCCCTTCTCCAGCTGCTTTACAAGACACCGTAACCTGTGACACAGAATCACCACAGTAACATCATCACAACCACATAATTTAACAATGACCAGGTCTGGAACAGACGGAACCCAGCTTTTTACAGACTACAGTTCTTCGCTATGGCATAATGACTGTAATCCATAATTTATTAAGAATATTATCTTGATTGTAATCCTTTAATGTGTAACTAAATATAGGTTGTAAATGATCACTGTAATTAACTGTGGTTCAGACATTCAAAACCACAGAGCTATAGATATGACATTTGAACTTGAGCCATCATCAGTTGTAATGACTTTAATCTTGAAAGTTATGGAAGATCGTTGACAAATAAAATTAGAGACAATTCTGTCTTAGATACACATAATGTTTTGTACAAATTTGTCAAAGTTTACTCTTCGTATGCAGACTGCTAAGATACAAAGGCCATTTTGTTACATGTCCTATGTATCTGTTTTTCCTTCTTGTGTTTGTGTATGACCTGATGGCAGTCTTCTCCATGGCCTCAGGTGCGTCGGGGAGTGGCAACTCATTTGCTAGGATCTCCTCAGGATTGTGCAGACCAGTCAAGCCTTCTTTGTAGTCAGTCACACCAATCCCAGCTATGATTGCGGTGCATCGTGCATTCTGCGACCGTGAGCCTGAACAATGTCATACAAACCTTTGCTTTTTCCTTGTTTCGTTACTTCACTATCTCTATGACTACTGCATGACAGTAATGCCTAAAATTTGAACACTGGCAAACTTACGTGCATAGTGAGCCATTGGACAACGATTTTCTTCCCCTGCCTCATTGGCAACTACAAAAAAAAAAAATAAATAATCAATGATCTCAGTAAATCATCCATCCAACCATCTTCTTCCGCTTTTCCGCTGCAGAGTCGCGTGGGCTTCTGGAGCCAATCCCAGCTCACTCTGGGCGAGGATGGGGTACACCCTGGACAGTTCACCAGTCCATCGCAGGGCCAACACACAGAGGCACATAGAGACAAACAACCACTACTGACACTCAGACCTACAGACAATTTAGAGTCACGAATTTACCCAAACATGCATGTCTTTGGACAGTGGGAGGAAACCCATGCAGGCATGGGGAGAACAATTCAAACACTGCACAGAAAGGCACAGGCCTGGGAACTGACAGCCAAAATACTAAACAAATCCTAAAAAAGCCATTTAATACTTAAAATTGATTGGTTCCATAAAAATGCACAAGACATTTTGAGTATTGGGTCATTTTGGTGCCAGTGATCCACTAACAAAAGTCGTGCTTTTTATTAAAAGACACATTTTTTGTTGCTGTGATTCGTGCTGATATAAAGCCAGCACATTTGAAAGTTCTTCAGAGACAAAAATGGCTAAAACCAGGAACCTAATGCAGGAACACGCCTGAAGATACAGATTCTCAGCCAGGAAGGGTACAGCTGCCAGATAGCCAGGAAGTGCAGATGCAGTCCTTCAGCAGTTGGATACATGCTGCAGAAATACAGAAAAAACCAACAGCTTGGAAGAGAACCCAAGATCTGGGCGTCCAAGGGTTTCTTCAGCAAGAAATGACAGAATCCTGATCCGCATATGCAGGGAAAACTGCTGAATGACATCACAGAAGCTTTAGCAGCAGTGGTGAAACCACTGGGCCCAAGCACACAAAAACTGGACAGCCAGGAAGTGGAAGAAAATTCTGTCGTCAAACAAGTCCGGTTTCCAGCTTTATCTTCTTCCTGCTAATGTGAGGGTACGCAGAGGGCTAGGTCAAGCATTATCTCCAGCATGTACAGTACCTATTGTCAAGCATTGTGGAGGCAGTATGATGGTTTGGGGATGTATGAGTGCTGCTGGTATTGGTCATCTCAATGTCTGTAATAGCACATTGAACTCTGCCAAGTATTGTGCCATTCTTTAAACCCACATGCTCCCTTCTGCACATGTACTGTTCCGTCAAGGTCAAAACTGTATGTTTCAACAAGATAATTCCCCTTTCCACACATCCAGGGCCAGTAGAACTTGGCTGTAGGAGTACAGTATCCAGGTCTTAGAGTGGCCAGCTCAATCCCTGGACATGAACCCCACTGAAAATCTGTGGTGGATTATCAAAAGGTCTGTTTCAAAGTGTAAACCAAAGAAATTAGAAGAAAAAAGAATGGGATAAAATTACCCCTCAACAGTGTGAAAGGCTTGTGGGGAACATGCCAGCCAGGATTAGATCTCTACTGTGTTCTAATGGCAGGACAACTAAATATTAATTTGATGGTTTATTTATTTTTGTGCAGTTTTGAACATATTCTCTGATTTGTTGACTTACTTACACCGACAATGTTGAGAACTGACATACTGAAACTGTCATGAATTTACTTTTGTTAGTTTTCTTGCTAACAATCATTTGTATTTGTTTGTGTCTGTCTAATGCAGCCACACCTTTTGAAACACAAAAACGATTTTTCCATAAATATTGCATGATAATATTTGAGATTGCTTAAATTTTAAGGATGTCTGAAAACTTTTTTCCAACACTGTATGTAGCCCACATTCTTTTCGGGACACCACCTCGACAGCCAACGGTTGAATGACGACATACAGATATACATGTCATCACTGGTCAGATTGGGGATGGGCCCTTTCCAATTTCCGTGACATCTGCTTTAAGGCATGAATTTGAGAGCTATACCAAGCTGCAAGGGCAGAATTGGTTAGTGCTGTTGCCCCACATCAAGAAGGTTGTGGGTTCAGTTCCCAAGCCTTCTGTGCAGAGCTTGTATGTTCTCCCCGTGCTTTCGTGGGTTTCTCCCGGGTGCTCCACTTTCCTCCCACCATCCAAAAACATGGATGTTTAGGTTGATTGGTGACCCTAAATTGTTGGTGGGTATGACTATGAGCGGTTGTTCATCTCTGTCTGTCTCTGTATGTTGGTCAGCTGGGACTGGGTCCAGTAACCCTTGTGACCCAGAAATAGATAAACGGTAGAAGATGAATAAATGAATGAATGAACCAGGTGTCAGCCTCCACTGTTTTATCTTTTTCAGAGAAACTACAGAATCAAAATTGAAAAAACACAGTGAGGCAATAGTGTTCATCAAGTTCATCAGTGTAGACAGGGAAAAAGACTTCTATTTAATTTAGACATGGCATTGTACCAAATGATTACAAGCTAAATTTATTTCCAGATGCTGTGCTCCAAATTAATGTAAACTCAAAATTTATTAGGGAAAGGTTGGAGAGAAGAGAGTTGTGAGGAAATATTATTAACATACTGGGAAAAGCTAAAGCTGAAGCTATCACTGGTGACATTTAATTGAACATTTAAATCACTCATTATAATGATTTCATCTGTACAAAGCACTAACTGACAAAAAACTCAGAAAACAGAGATTGAAAATCTGAGTAAAGACCAGGTGGACAATATACTGTAACTAGCAGAACAGTTTATTTTATTTTATTTTTTTTAATTTTCCAGTTTGAATGGGAGAGACTGCAGATAAGGCTTTCAACTATATCCACATTTTGGTCAGGATTGATTAATAAGCTGGAGTGAAATATCCTGACTCCGACTGCATGCTGCGTAAGCGTGGTACGTCATTTCCAATTACTGGTGGTACTGTTTGACTTTGCTGCTGTGAGATATTGCAGCTAAATGCACCAAATTATTACATTTTCTTCAAAAAAAGTGCAACATCCGCATTTTGTAAGAACTGTTGCAATATGTAACAAGTTACAAAATGTACCAAATTTTATTTGAAAATGCGTTCAAGATATTTATTACAAAATGCAGCATTATTACACAATGGGGTGAAAATTTATGAGTTACATAATGTGATGCTGAAACCCCATCCTACTATATTTATGGAACAAGAAATATGAAAAATAAGTGGGGATGTAGATTCATTTAAAATTATATACTTAATACTTTGGCTGCAGCCAGGTTTCAGTGCTTCAAAATAAATGAAAAAGATGATCAGTTATCAGATCATTACATAGCAGGAATTTGGATGATAATGATCTAATATTAAATATTCCACATTACATTTTTGTAATATTTCGATTTAAATTTGTGGTGATTTTAACTACAACTGAAATTGAAAATGGTACAATCGATGCCACATCGTTCCTTATCAGACAAGGTTTCCTCCATAAAGTCTTCCAATTGTCATATTGGCAAGGATCCAGGATTTAGAAATTTGTGAAAATGAAATCCTTGACTAACTGTGGTTTGAGTGAAATTTAACTGTCATTACATTTAAGTGAGTGGCAGGGGAAAACCACAGAAAACAGACAGAGATAGATGACACCAAGTCAAAGGGGAAAACCACAGAAAACAGACAGAGATAGATGACACCAAGTCAAAGGGTACCACCAGTGATCGAGTCAGGACAGTGTAATAAAAGTCTAATGTTTAAAGGTTGTTTATGTCAACCAGAGTGTAGTCCATAATGCACCATGTTACAGATCTGTGAATCAATTCTATAAATTCACCACTGAGCATCACGGTGTGTGTGTGAGTGATTAGTGGAGGAGAGGAGCCTCATCAGTGATAATGGCTGATCCCTGAATCCCTGAGCTCATCACCTTAGCAACTGTAGACACACACATTTACTTGTACCAGTAAAAATGATGTCATAGTAGTTTTTTCTATCTGTTTGTAACCATGGACCCAGGCAGGGGTAAACACAACCACACCTACGCATACATACACACACACTCCCTCACTAACATACATGGTAAAATTAAACATTTTATCCTGTTTCGCAGATTTTAATACACCTAAACCTGATTCACAGTCATATCCACAGAACAGCTACATAGTTGCACATAAAGAACAAAGCAGAAGACTTTAATAATGACAAAAGCGAACATCTAGACAAAGCAAAACTGTTCTACATATACAACAACATCAGCACTGGACTCGCAGCAGAGGCTTTCAAATCCCTTTGTGCCTCATATCCAACACAACCTATCCCCTAAAAACCCATGATGAAGCACATATGTAAGGAAAACTGAATGTAGGACGAAGTAGAACAAGGATAAGCAACATCTCAAATATGAAAAACCATAATAGCAACACAATAGCAATAACACACACATAGCAGATATTTAACAAAGAATTTCTTACCAATTGTGAAGCTGAAACCATCAATGCTGAAAGTCGCGCTACGGCACTTTTTAAACACCTGTTTCCTGTAGGTTGATTGTTTCATTCTCGCTCTTGGTTGTTGGCTCTCGCCTGTTCTTTTTCTGTCAATGGATAAATACAGCTGAACCACCAGGTGAACCAGGAGTTGCACTGTCTGAGAGCCTGAAAACCTGCCCCCCCCCAACACACACACTCTCCCAGACACATACACGCTACATGCATACACATGCACACACCCTCCCGTCCTCCACCCCTCCCACCTCTGTGATGTCTCTCTTCTGTGATCTCCTTTATCCATAATATCCTCACACCTCAAATTGTGATGAAATTAAACACAAATCTTCAATAAATCAGTGCATTCACAAGAAAGACAGGTGCCTCCATAGAAGGGACAAGAAGTCAGTGAATGGAAAGTATTTATGAAAATGAATGATGTGCTCCACATGTGTATGGTGTCCTCCCACCATCCAAAGGCATGCCTGTCTAGGTTAAAGTGTGCAAGTGGATATTACCCAGAGGTAGTACAGTTGCTAAAAAATGGTAATGAAGAAAGTGCAGTTGCATTAGATGGTAATATAAAAATAAAAGTCTTGCACACTATTTAGGGTTACTAAGATGCATTTATTTATGTATTTATAACAGGGAGTCCTTCGGGATGGTGTTGGCTCTCCTGAGGCAGTAAGAGCAGTGAAGGTCCTCCAGTGTGGGTAGAGGGCACCCAATGACCTTCTCAGCCATTCTGGTGACCCTCTTGAGCTCTTTCCTGTTTACCACTGTGCAGCTGGCAAACAATGTACAGAGGCAGTACGTGAGGATGCTTTCCATGGTGGAGTGGTAGAAGGACACAAGCAGTCTCTGGCTGATGTTGTTCGTCCTGAGGATTCTCAGGAAGTGGAGTCTCTGCTGTGCGTTCTTTACCACCTGTGTAGTGTTCTTGTCCCAGGTCAGTTTCTCCTCTATGTGGACCCTGAGGAAGTGGAAGTCACTGACCCTTTCCACACAGGTCCCACGAATGAAAATGGGCCGAATGCAGTCTGAGGTGTAGAGGGTGAAGAGCAGAAGGCTCAGCACATAGCCTTGAGGGGAAGAGGTGCTGAGTATGAGCGCTATGGAGGTGTGGGGGCAAATCCTGACCCTCTGTGGGCGGTCCGACAGGAAGTCCTTAATCCAGAGGCATGTGGAGTGAGGTAGACCGAGGTTCAGCAGTTTCCTCACAAGATCGTGGGGAAGGATGGTATTGAATGCTGAACTGTAATCCACAAAGAAAAGGCAGGTGTAGTTTCCGTGTTTAAAGGTGAGTCAGCACTGTGTGAAGTGCGGCATTCACAGCATGCTCTGTTGAACTGTTTGTCTTGTATGCAAATTGGTGTGGGTCCGAGCTGGGGGTTATAAAACTTGTGATGTGACTCTTGACCAGTTTCTTGAAGCACTTCATCACCACTGGTATGAGTGCAAGACGCCAGTATTCTTGAGGCTGGTTGTAGGGGATTACTTGGGTAGGGGGACTACAGTGGAGGTCTTCAGGCAGGATGGGACTGTGGACTGTGTCAGGGACAGGTTGAAGATCTTCATGAAGATCCCTGCGAGCTGGTACGAGCAGTCTTTCAGCACCCGTCTGGAGACGCCATCAGAGCCTGTTGTCTTGCGCAGGTTAACACCCCTCAGTGTGCGCCTCACCTTGTGTGTGGGGCTGTTCCCGGCCGCTGGTGGTGGCATGGCTGCTCCTGGCTGTTTGGTCTCAAAACGTTTAGTTCTTCTACGAGCGCTGTGTCACCCTCAGCAGCTCTGTAGTTGGTGAGGTGATGAACCGCCGACCATGCCTGCCTGCTGTTGTTGCTGTCCAGGTGGTTGTCAATCTTCCTCCTGTAGTCCTCCTTGGCCTTCCTGATGACTCTCTTCAGGTTGGTGGGGGCTGTGCTATAGAGAGCCCTGTCACCAGCTTTGAAGGCAGTGTTTCTCTCCCTCAGCACCTGCTTCACTTCTCTGGTCATCCAGGGTTTCTGATTGGGGTAGACCCTGATGCATTTTGCCACTGCGACCATGTCTACACAGTCCTTGATATAGCATAGTACAGTGGCCGTAAATACATCCAGGTCTTCGTCCTTGAAGATGTCCCAGTCAGTGCTGTCGAAACAGTCCTGCAGCTGCTGAGAAGCACTCTCTGGCCACATTTTCACTGTCTTGATAGTGGGGGTGGGGTGGGGGGTGTGTATGTGGGGATAAGTTGTAAAAGGATGTGATCTGACCTACTTAGGTGTGGTGCAGTTCTGGCCCTGTAGCCCAGCTGGACGTTGTGTAAACGTTGTCCAGAGTGTTGGCTCCTCTTGTAGTTTAGGGCGCACTAATTTTAAGTCTACATGATTAAAATCACCCGCGATAATGTGTACCGTGTCTGGATGTTGGTTCTGCTGCAGGCTAATGTTGCTATGCAATAGTCCGAGGGCCGAGCTAGCATTAGCATCTGGTGGAATGTACACAACGGTTAGCATGACCCCAGTGAACTCCCGAGGGAGGTAGAATGGCCGGCACCAGGTCAAATTCACAGTCAAATATTCAAAGTTGGGGAAACAATGACTGGTCACCGCTGCTGTGTTGTTACACCAGTTGCTGATGATGTACATGCACAAGCCTCCTCCTTTGTTCTTACCGGAGTCACTGGTCCTGGTGTTGGGGAGCATGCTAGCTCAATAGCCGGTGTGTCAACCGATTTGGTTCCCCATTGGAATTCGTGTTCCCCCTCGAAAAGCCATGTTAACTGACGCCACCCACAGGACCAACCCAGGACAACTGGATGTACGGAAAGCGAAGTGGTACAAACATGTAGAAGATTTGCGTGAGATTGCAGCGAAAACAAGATTTCCATGTTGGTTTGAATATATGTTATTTAATTTGGTACTACCAGTCATTGATTTTAATGGAAAATAGTTAATTGAAATGTCATGATTTCATGATTCATGATTTTACCGGCTATTGATTGGTTTATACTTTTGAATGAATAAATAAATACCATGCTTTTGTGTTGAATTGTTATTTTGTCAATGCGACAGTTTATTATTGATCATCTGAATGACGGTTACATAGGCCTATATCCTTTTCATGGGCACGTCCTATCACAGATAATGGTTAGGCTTTCAGAAAGAAAAAATGTTCAGTGAATGGATCATTGATTTGGGTGACCATAAATGAAAAAGCTTAATATTGAGGTCCAAGATAACGGAATGGGGGTGTAGGCCCTCTCTAATATCAACATTGGACATACAAGCAGGAAAAAAAATCGGAATATAGATACAAGTCATTTTACTGCTGGAGTGATACCAGGAGCAAGTGACTCATGTCGCCTTCTGTGCTGCTTAGATCAGTTGAAATCTTATAAGGGGTTATTATGATGAACTATTATGACTAATTATTCTGCTCTTGTCAGTGTTGTCTGATGGAGACAACACAATTGCCACCTGGGCAAGGGCATAACTTCATTACCGAAGCCAATTTCTCAGGTGTTCAGAGGCAATAAATTGAGGTGGCCAGCATGGGCGTTTCATGTGCGTTCAAAATGGACAAGCGAATGTTTGACGAGCTGGTCAATTATAAGAAAAATGGTTCCTATCCTGCTGGGATAACAAAGGAACAGAAATATGTTATACGCAGGCGCTCCACCCGGTTCCAAATGAAAGGTAAGCAATAATATGATATGTAAAAAATGATTCCCTGATTGCCAGCTCTAACTCTCTGACAGGGCAATAATAACTAATCAGATAATCAGGTTCTTGTACGCTGCTGACAACCACCTTGTTACAATAGGTGATACTTTGTATTACCTTTCGTCAAAAAACAATACGGAGTTGCTCAGGAGAGTGGTGGTTGGCGTGGAGGAGGCCAGTGACATTTTCAAGCAGTTCAATGACAGTGCAGAGGGCGGCCACTGTGGAACCCAAAAAACCAAATATGCCGTCAGCGCCAGGTTTCACTGGCCTTGAATGGGGGTAGACTTGGACAAATGGGTAAATTGAATTATTTAATTGATGTGTATGATATATTGAGCTTATCCATACATTGTAGTTCTGTGGACTGCATTTCCAATATCTGCTTTTGAACCATCAGGTTTCACAGTGCGCAAAATGCCAGTTCAGCAGGCTCTCCCTCAAAAAGGAACAGGAATATATCCCGATACATGTATGTAACAAGGCTTTCATTTTACTGAATACTACAAAAAAAAATTACATACATTAGTTCATGATAAGAGAACATAATTTTATTTTTCAGGTGGACCGTCCTCTGGAGTTGGTGGGAATGGACCTCGTGGGACAACTGGCGGCCACTAATGATGGCAACTGCTACATGTGTGTGATGGTGGATTACCACACCAAATGGGCAGAGGCGTACGCCATCCCAAATAAAAGTGCCGAGGTGGTCGCCGAGTGCATTATAAAAATTTTTTATAGGTTTGGTGCACCACAGCGCATTTTGACCGATCAAGGAACAGAATTTGTGAATGAGGTTAGTGTTGGCTTGGTGATAGAACCATTATGGTCCTGTCTACATGTGCAATGCATTGTTGCTAAATTGTACTCATGTTTTTTAAACAGCTGAATCTCAAGATTTGCAAGTTCCTGGATGTGGATAGGAGTCTTTGTGCGCCATATCACCCACAGAAAAATGGCCTTGTGGAAAACCTGAATGGGACAATTCAGAGGTGAATCTGTAATAAAAAAAGAAAAGTTTTCAGCACAGTGTAAAAGTAGCTCTTCTATAATATTGATGTCATTTTGCAAACCATGATGACCGACACGCATTTCCTTGTGACTATACAGGGCGTTATGCAAACTTGTCACTGACAAGCCAAAGACGTGGGACAATTATTTGGATGCCGTAATGTTTAGCCTACGCACCAAACCACACCTCACCACCATGTTCTCCCCCTACTTTCTAATGTTTGGGTTTGAGGCACGCTATCCATGTGAAGTGCCAGAGGACTACACGGTATGGATGTCTCAATTATGTCAGGTAATTTGAGCATTACAATTACATTTCATCTATCTTTTTTTGGAAAGGTGGGCAGCTCAGTGGAGGAGATGGTTGCCAAATCAGTGGTGTCCTCTGGCATTGCATTGAAAGAGCAGTTGGACAATCTGGTGAGGGAGAATGTCCAGAAAAGGCAAGATAAAAGGCAAAAACTGCCTATCAAATCCATCTTTTCTGTTGGCCAGAGGGTCTTAAGAAAAAATGTGAGATTGCAGCAGAGAAAAGGGGGGAAACTAGAGCATACCTGGTTGGGGCCATATACAATTACAAAGATCGAAAACAAAAGTGCAGACCTGGTGGATGACAAAGGGAGCCAACATCCAAAGATCAACATAGACCACCTGAAACCGTTCCTACAGCCAACACCCTGCATACCCCACAAAATAAAATCCTCCGACGAAGAACCACCAAAAAAAAAACCTCTACTTACCCCTGTCCCCTCTGCTGCCCTGCTGGACCGCACAAAAAAACCCAGTAAGCATCCCTCAGGTACGGCTCTCAAATCATCTTGTAAATGACCACATGCTCCATCCTCTGTACTATCACCCTTACATTTAACAAATCATACACCATTATATTTAGCATCTTCACCTTCACCCGGACCACCTTCACAGGAGTCTCTAGCCTTGTGCAGAATGGACCATGTAGACTCTGTTGTGCATAGATGTAAGTGATTTATACTTAACAATGACCTTTTAAATAAACACTGTTTAAGTGTGTTATGTGTTACAGGTATCACAAAAGCGTGGGGTGGCAATGATTGCCAGGTGCTGCTGGCAAAAGTTGGGCCCTACAAAATTTCACACAAGGACATCTTCCAGCTGGGCCCTGGAAAGGAGTTGGAGAGTGAGGTGCATATTAATTGAATTTTCCAAGGCATAATGCTTCTCCCTGCAAAGTAGTAAATTATTTTTTTTTATGTTATACTGTAGGTGATAAATGCATATCTAAATATCATGGTGAGGCAGCATGTGGCAAAGGAAAATGTCTACCACATGGACACCTTTGCCATAACAGCTATGTGGCAGAGAAAGACTCAAAGGCTTAAGGTGTGCTGCAACATGATGATGGTGGTGGTGGTGGTGGTGCTGGTCACGGCTATGAGATTGAAAGCCGAGAGTTAATTTTCTCGGTGCTTCAAATTACGAGCCATTAGTTATAACACTAGATGGGCTATAATGAACCTAGAAAAGTGATTGTTTTTTTTTCCCCTTTCCCATAGCTGGATGCCTCTGCCGTTGATATGATTATAGGTGTTGTTAATGATTGTCACCATTGGTTTCTAGTGGTAAGTAGGCCCATGTGCCAAAGACTGTTCCCTTAATAAAAAAAATGGGCTTATATATATTTATTCATTTCCAGGCCATATACCCATCAAAAAATAAAATCTCTTCTTGTTGACTCCATGGGAGAGTCACCTTCAAAGATCAAAAGGTGTTTGGAGACAACAAGGTATACTATATTTTCACTAACCAGTGACATTGGGTCATTCTTGCTCATCTGAGTTGGTTGCTTCAGTAACACATTATTCCTTAGAGCCCTGATGAGAAAACTGGGTGTCAATGTGTCACGGTGGACCTGTGACACTGTGCCTCACCCACTGCAAGAAGACACAACATCTTGTGAAGTGTTTGCTCTCAAAGTAAGCTGTTACATCGCACTCCGGTATATGCCATCAGCACACATTAGGGGACCTGTGATTTATGGACTCTCACACTTTCAGTTTGCGGATCACATCTTCACTGGCAGTCCCATGGAATTTCCCACAGGCACAGAAGACATCAACAGAATAAGGATGGACATAGCCACAACTATAATCACTCATTCTGGTAAGCATTTCAGCCTATATCAAAGTGCAGGCCTCGCAAGTGTTCAAGTTAACATTTTAACTTGTGTTAGTGGGATATGAGTCGCGAGTGCTACCACTGGATTGGGACTATGTAGGCAATGGTAACAACTAGCCTTATTTTACCAGACTTTGCTTCCATGTTTGTGAAATTCATTTAAACAAAAGTTATCTAAATTCGTAGATGACTTCAGTGACCTGTGCTATTTCTGTGGGGAGGCCGACACATTTGATGATGTCGAAGATGTTACGTGGGTAAGTGGCTCTATAGGTTTGGCATGCAGCCTATATGAACTAGCACAGTTTACAGTTAGCCTTACACTACCTTTTTTTTCTTTCAGATTGCTTGTGATGCCTGTGAAAGGTGGTTCCACACAGGATGTGTTGGGCATCCTTCACCGAAGGACCCGTACTCCTGTTATGCGTGCCTTCACCCCCAATAACAGGATCATTGGCTTTTTCTATTGTCACGTCAACATCAGAACAAAATCTTCATTTCTCCCAGTCCTTCTGCTCTCTCCCTGTCCTCATCCTGCAGGTGGTGACTAATTGCCATCCCATGTTCCTGCAATGCCTGCTGCTCCCATATCTTCATGAACTCCTAACATTTCTATGGAAATTCAAGCAGTCTCCCACTCTCTACCCAACCAGTTGAGGCGGATGTCTGCCCCCCCCCCACCCCACCCCTGAGCCTGGTTCTGCTTGAGGTTTCTGCCTCTTAAAGGAAGTTTTTCCTTGGCACTGTTGCCAAGTGCTTGCTCATCAGGGGATCTGTTGTCACTTTAATGCATTTTGAGGAGTGTATGTATACAAATGTATGTAAAAGTGCCTTGAGGTGACATGAAGTGGCACCATACAAATAAATCTGAATTGATGAACAGTTATTTGGTGTCATAAACCCTATCTCCAAACCTTTTCACAAAAAGAATGGTCTAAGAAATGCATTCAATTGTTTTGTCACAAATAACGTCTCAGTAAGCGCCACACATAATCGGCTTCATCACTTGCTGCATACACAGAATTGCAGTGCATGTAGAAATGAGCATAACATTTGTAAATGATACAAATAAAATATATTGAACAATTTACATGCCAGGGGTTACAAGTAAAGGCAAATTATATAGATTTATTAATATTGATGTGGGAGCACAGTCTCATAATGTTGATGGCTGTCTTTAGCAAAAGATGTAGATTTAAAATTCTGGCCCAGCTTTTTCATAAAAAGTTTCATTTTGGCAAATCTGCTTTGGTGGTTGAACAACTTTGCATGAATTATGAGATTAAAGAATATTCTTTATCTACTAAAATATCACTCTTTACAAAACCACAAATAATAAACCTACAAATACCTTGCCCCAGTTTATGGGTATTTTTATATTTCCAGAACAGAGGGACAACAGCTTCAGTATAAGAGTCACAGTAGGCATAATTCTGCTCTATATCATATTTGAATGTGATTTTAAAAGAAGGATCTAATAATTATAAATGACACCTTTTTTACCTATAACCACTGAGTTTTTAAAGTAGGGACCAGATTTTTTTCCTCACACAAGTTATTCACACTATTAATCCAGGAATATATTGCAGGAGGAACAAAAACAATATTACATTGGAAAAGAGCACGGATCTTACGGTTATGTTCATATGGGTCGAAGCATACTTTGCCAACTGGTGAGCCAGATAAATCAGTAAAGGGAACATCAAGCACAGAAACAGAGATAAGCCAACACATTGATAGTGTTATAATGACGGTGAAATTAACGTAGCATCGGCTACTGCAGTTAGCCTGGTGTGACGTTTTTCCCATTTCGCTTTCCGTACATCCAGCTGTGTTTCCATTTGCGTTTCTTCCGTAAGTACGCACGGTAACTTAGCAACCACGCACGACTCGGTCGTGAATCGGCGTAAAGGGGAACAGGAATTTGGGGGGAACCAAATCGGTTGACACACCGGTTCTGGGATGGATGAGTGTAGCCATGTTTCGGTGAGGAGTAGACCACAGCAGTCCCTGGTGTAGTTGTCCGAAGCCGCCTGTAGCCTCAGTTCGTCCATTTTGTTGGCGAGGGATCTCACATTAGCGAGGAGCTAAGCCTGGATTGTGTGGCCGCTTCCGTAGCCTAGCTAGCCCGCCAGCCCTGCATCTCCACTTTTGTTTACGATCTCTGTGCCGCCTTTGCTTCCTTCTCGTTGGGATCGTGATCCACGACGATCCGGTGTCCCTTGTTATGAGCTCCGGGATGTTGTCCGGGGGGGGGGGGGGGTTATTAACTGATGATAATGTCCGTTTTTCCTTCTGTGTGTGAATATATGCCAATATGTGTTCTCCCTCCCAGTTGTCACTGTTTGGGTTTTGGGTTAGCGTGTGTGACGTAATTGGATGAGCCTGATAGCATTGAGGACAGCGCATCTGAAATTGCTGCGAAAGGCACCATAAGGGTTTTAAATGTACACTGAGTTGAAAAAGTAATGGAACAGCAATTATCTATTGCCTGCTGTGAGTTTCAGAGTGTTTCATTTCCAGTATGCTTAAATTTGATCGGAGGTCTTCCATTTTCAAAAGACTTGTATGGTTTACACATTTACTCGTATATTATCTGGTTGTGTTTAGTTCTTTCAGTTCAAACAATCCAGGAACGTTTCCCATGCAGTTGCTCTTTGAAGATCAGTGGAGAAATAGCAATAGCAATAGACAGGTGATAGTTTAGATCGTCTTTGAACAGATTAGGAGCAACAAGCAAATTAGCAAGTATTTCAAACAAAGAATTGTCAATGAGTGTGGTCTGATACTTTTCATTAGAATGTAGTTAATTACCTAGTTTTATTCATTTTTGTTTGGTGCTCATAATGGTTAATAAAGTGTTTATCCCATCTACCACAGGACCACAACCCCCCATCCAACAAGAGGAATGTGGTCCCTCTCCTTCCACTTCCAAGGATCTCCAAGTCACCACAGAGGAGGGCACATTATAGAGCATGAGAAACTGAAGCTTTTGCAGAAGAGGTCAGCTTCCATGCTGTCCAAGCCCGATCCTAATGCCTACACTTCATTTGAGCTCAGGATTAAAAATGTGGCCATTCTGACACATGTTAGAAGAAAAACCATGAATGCTTTGCTTGAGGCCCAGGAGGCTGACCAATGCAGTCAGCAACCATCCACACATTTGCTCCCAGCTCCATATCCAACCTTTTCACCTACACAATACCCCCCCACCCACCAATACCATCACAACTTCATCACCATGTCAACCTTGCTACTCAAGGACCGCCACAGCAACACAGCTTCGTGAGAATATTACAAGATTTATATTGGTATTGACAACTAATAGCAGGCTACATGTAATTTAGCCTGTGCCTATTTTCTACTATTTATAAAAAAAATTATATTGTGTTATTGCGTTTTTAGGCTTAGGCTTAGGCCTTAAGTTTTTTTAAATTACATAAATAAATAAAGGTTTTGCACTTGTAATGTTGAGATGCACTGTAATGCATTGAACAGACTTGAATAAATGTATAAAATGTGACGGATAGTCATTTTATTTTTCAATTTCATCAAAGTACAAAAAAGCAGTAAGGCATTGTTAGTAATCCAATCAGACACATAACATATTTCACTAAAGGTTCTTGGCAAAATTGGCAAAACTCACTTTCTAAATGTAGTCTTTCTGCCAGTAACAGGCTGGTAAAAACGTTTTAAAGCTTTTACATTTAGAAAGGCCATTTGAATTACAGAATACACTTTTCAGTGTTCAGTTGAGCAACTGTTTCATCCTCATTATTACACAACGACTAGTTGACTACTATTTTGAATAACTTTGCAACTAGTAAAAGTGAGTATTTGTGAAACCACTCATTCGCATGTCCTAGCTGTTGAATTTGTTGATAGATGTTCAAACTGATAGGTAACATCCCTTTGGGGCATATTGGTACAATGTGCCAGGTTCTGTTGTGTGGTCTTGGCAAAAATAAGATGAAAATTATGGAGATTGGGTCTGCATTAGGTGCTATATACATAAATCTGATTTGATTTGATTTGGTCTTTGTTGTCTGGCATTGGTTTGTCAGAAACTGTATTCCCCTGAACCTGAACGGATTCTTTACTCCATTTCTGCTTTAAATGAATTCACAGGAACTTTGGTTTTCATCAATTTTTTTATTATTATCTTTTCCCTTCCCTTCTTCTTCTTCATGCACAGGTTACTACTCAAGTTTTCTCACCGTCCACTGTAGCTAACTGAAGTGCACATCTTCCTCACTGCGTGACGTCACTTGAAATACACCTCCATCACATGGGTTGACTCCCAATAATATTACTGACAACAAATGAACAAGAAATTTAACATAAAGCATCATATGGCAAATAGACTTAACACACTTAATAAATTTGGAACTTTGGGTTTTTTTCTGAAGACAGTATGAAGTCTATGTAGTTTTATCCCCACAAATGAGGTGTCTTTGAATTCCTCTCATCCTGCTGAGTAACATATCTAAACCATGCCACTCTACTAGGCTCCACCCACAAGATATTAGGCCACTTCCAAATTTGGTATGTTCTTCAAATTCAACTTACAAATCCAATAGGCAGGACTATCTCCCATTCTACAGTTAGCACTGCCATGGTGGTGGTACTGGCAGACTCGCTTCACTCTGGTGAGCAACATATCCTGGTCCCACCTGTTAAGGTATTCCCTCCCTCTAATTACACTAAGCTATCCATTGCTACACCAAACCAGAAGGGGGCAGTATTTATTCTTTATTTACAAGGATAGCCCCTTGAGATAGTCCATCAAATTTTTTAAGGAGTCTTTACAAATAATTCAAAGAGAACCAACATCATACAAGAATATTGAATAATAATAACACAAAATTATTGTAACAATTAGACACAAAGACAACAGTATTCATAAACACACACACACTCCAACAATGCTCCCCCAAACCTAATCACCACCCTTCCATCCCACACCATAATCAAAAAACAATCAATGAACAACTGTAATAATACAGAAGTAAGTTAAATGAATGTATAAGCAAGCATACATCCACTTACACATCCATAAATCCATACCAATACATGAATGCACAGTAACTGCATAAAGAGGTAATGGACCTTAATGAGCAGGGGAGATTGTTCCAGTCCGATGGAGCTTTAAATTTAAATGCACATCGAGGTATTTCTTTATTGATTCTGGGTGTTATGAAGATGAGATGATCTGCATGCCTTAAGCTGTACTGCGAACTAAAAGGTATTAGATATTGTTTCAGATATGGAGGAACATTTAAATGAATACACTTATAAAGGAATAAAGACCAATGGAAATGCCTTCTTGACTTGGGGGCCAGCCAGTTATATATGGACATCTGAGCACGAATCTACAGAGACGGTTATATAACACAAAGAAAGGATGTAGATTTGATTCTGAGATGTTCCCACAGAAGACATCACTGTCGTAGTGGCAGTATCAGTTGAATTACAATTCTTTTCTGAACTTCTTGTGAAAAACAATCAGTAGAGCAATAGAATGATTACAGTTGACCATATATTTTCTTGGAGATTGAGTTGATATGAGTTTGGAAGTAAAGCTGAAACCGAGATATTTGATTTAAACTTTTGTTCATGCAGTTCTAGAAAACTAATAAGCCAGTTTTTAATTAGAGGCAAAGAGTTCGGTCAATTGCAAAATAACATACTATAAGATTTTTTTCTTGTTCAAGATAAGCTTCTTGAAAGAAAACCATTTTTGAACCAAATTAAAATCAGATTGTACAGAGTGTTGGAGTCGTGAAATGTTGGAACTGGAAGAGTAAATTACAGTGTCATCTGCATATAAATGAATTAAACAGTCTGAACAGATTTGAGGAAGATCATTAATAAAAATGGAATATAAAAGAGGACCATAAATTGTTGATTGATAAATTGAGATTTTATGGTTTTGGTTCTATGGCTATCCAATGGTTTGAGAGCTATTTTGCTAATAGAACTCAACATGTTTATTTAAATGGTACGCTGTCTAACAGCAAAAGCTCAAGGGGTGCCACCATTCAGTTGTCTGGGACTACTTTTGTGTACTATTTTCACAAATGATCGTCCTCTTGTGACTCAAAAATCCAGTTTGGTATTATATGCTGATGACACCACATTATATTACTCTGCATCTACAATAGGAGAACTTCACTCAGTCCTCTCAAAGGACATGGATGCAGTGTCTGAATGGGTTATAAGTAAAACATTGGTTTTAAATATTTTAAAAACGTATTGTCTTTGGTCCAAGACATAATCTAGCTAAAAATCCTACACTTAATTTACAGATTTTGGGACAATCAATTCAACAAAATTATAAAGTAAGGCTTTTGGGCACTGTTCTTAGTAATACACTTTCATGGTCTGAACATTTTAATCAAATTGTCACCAAGATGGGTAGAAGTACTGCTGCTGTTAGGAAATGTACTAACTATCTAATCCATGAAATTCGCAGACAGGTAGTAAAAACATTGGTGTTGTGTCATCTTGATTATTGTTCAGTTATTTGGGTGTCTGCACCCAAATCCGAGCTTATAAAGTTACAAAAAGCTCAAAATAGGGCAGCTAGACTTAATCTTGATTGTCCTTATAGATCTAGTGTTGACCAAATGCATTCTTGTCTTAGTTGGTTGAAGGTGAATCATAGGTTATCAACCAGGTTATTGTTATTTATTTGAAACATCATTGACAGGAAGCATCCTATTGCCCTTTCTAATTAGATTGATTATAATGCAGACTATAGTGCCAAAGCTTCAACTCAACGTTTACTTGCATTACTGCAACCAAAAACTAATTCAATGAAAAGCACTGCTGCATATAGAGCCATTTTGTTATGAAACACTCTTCCTTTCAATATTAGAACCATTCCAAGTAAAAAAACATTCACAAAACATGTGAAGTTATTTTTCAGACTTGAGAGTTACTAGTCTTTCATGTTACGATTCTGGGAACCGTTTTTCTCTTCTTCTTTTTTTCCGTTTCTTTCTTTGTAACTGGACTTGTGTATTGTTGTGTATTGTTGTTTTATATTTAACTTTTTGAAAAGGACACCAGGAAGACTAGCCTGGAGTTTGTGCATTGGCTAATGGGGATCCTTAATAAACAATAAACCTAAGGATGAACCTTGTGGAACACCTCTATCCACAACTTGAGGTCTTGAAATTTGAAGCTCCATTCAATATCAATTGGTTCCACATCCACATCTGAGAGTGTGAAGTGGCAGCTGAGGGTCACACTTTCAGCTTTTCCAGGTGACACTGAAGATGAGGTTATGTTCAAGGCAAGGGCTGAAGCTGAAGTGAAAGACCATAGAATTGCCAGAGCCTCATGGTGCGTTGTTGGTGGTTTGTCCTTGATGGTGAAAATATACCTGCCAAGTAGAGGTCGACCGATACAGGTTTTTTATGGCCGATGCCGATTCAGATTTTTTTTAACATCAGCCTTAGCCGATGTCTGATATGTGCTGCATGATTTTTTTTAACCTTTTTTTTTTTTTTTGCATGATATTGCTTATTCTCCCTCCATTAACATGATAAAAATGACACAATGATAGCAAATGTTACACAAGTCTCAATTTAACCAAAAAGCAAAACATTTATTAACGAAACTAACATATTAATAGTTATATAGCAAACAGTGAAGAACAGTGTGAACATGTAGCCCTGTGGCTCTTATTTCATTCATTTATATACAGAGATTAAAATGTTTAAGTTTAAGTTAATAAATAACAGTTCATAAACTGTAAAAATGTTTAAGAATGTGAATTACAACATGTTAAAAAAGTCATACTATGTTCACATTGTTAATTTTGCATTGTCCCTAGCAATTGCTAATTTGTGTAGCATATGTACTTCACCATGAGTTAGCCAAAGTTCATTTAATAAGAGGAATTATTTTATTCAGAGGACCAGGAGAGCCCTGGACCGTGTGAGAGAGAGACTGAAGCTGCTGTACTTGAGCGTGGTTCCTGCACTGTTTTGCTGCACACTTCATTCCCTACTGCCAAAACTGCATCGTGCCTTCTGCCCTTCCCCCATCGTCATATCCGACTGTGTTGGATTCGTGAGTACATTAACATTGTGCACATGCTTTTTGTTTGTGCTGGTTAAAGCCAGTGAAGTGGCTGTTTGCTTCTGGCCTCTACGCTCACAAGCATCAACCGGGCCTACAACGTTTTAATTTATTTTCATTTAATAGCCCAGTATGAATGTCTGTGTGAGTGTGGGCTGTAGACATTTGAGTTCCCTGGTCATTTTGATTTATTGTCCAATTTCCATTTTGGTTCATCAGGGATCTTTTGTGGGTCAAACTGTGACAACAATATATGTGTTTTGAACACATCTGAACACATCTGTGCATACATCAAGGTCAACAGTGAACCAGTTAACTAATTTGAAGAGTACTATTTCTTGACCTTGTAATAAATAATTCTGGTTGTTAAAACTAAATCCTGTCTTGAAATTATAAAGTTTATGCATTTTGGGTGTAATACAGATTACATTTAATTTATTTTAAAGGGGAAGTACCAAATTTGTGTTTACCTCTTAAATATTATTGGAGGCACCGCCAAATTATTTTATATCCTTGTCACAGTTAATACAGGTATATAGCGCCATTTCCAGACAAACTCAGGCACCGTCCCATTGTACTACAACACTCCAATTATTTGTCAGTCAGTATTTAGCTACATGGGACTGGGGTTACAAACATTTAAATATATAACAACAGAAACAAACAATTTTAACACTTAAATTTAACACTGAAATATTTGAATGCTTAAAGTGCAGGATGAGGCTCTTCTAGTGCAAATGAACTTCCCCAAAAATTTGAGGCTCACAGTCAGAGTGAGATGGCACACACACACTGCTGTGATAGCAGCTCCCTCCCGTTCAGAGTGAGACAGAGACAGACTTTAAAAGTGTAAGGCACTAATGTTAGACAGTTAAAAAATACATTGAAAGCTGAAAACTTACTGTTCTCTCATGGAGTGTACTGGCAGGCTTCCAAAATTACCAGCTGCTCTGTGCCAGGGAGGGAGAGGGAATGCGTGCACTTCACCGTGGGTTCCCACAGCAGTTTGTGGTGTCCCGAGCTCAGAAGTATATTACGTTTCCCTAAATTATTGCCTATAGGCAATTATAAGACAATGGGTGATTTGACACCACAACATTCATCGGCATCCAAAGGAAGGGCCAAGAAAAGTATTTTGGAAGTGATTGTGCATTTGAGGTTGGAGTTATAGCGCCCCCTTTTCCTTCCAAATTTGGTATGATTACTTCAGTAGTTTCAGTAGTTATTTTCAGTAGACAGTGACCACGGTGCCCGAAAGGACCTCCCCCAAAAAAACATGGCGCTTTCTGCCAAAAGAATTTTACTAAATTTAAGTAGTATTCAAGAAAGTATTAAATTAAAATAGGGCTCACCAGATTTTTTGCTGTGTGGAAAGCTTCATGCGAAGTACTTCATGTCCAATTGCTGCAAGCCCAACTGCTGAAATTCCAACTGGGAAGGCTCACTTAGTTTTTTGTTTGTCTCCAGCTCAAGCCTCCCCACAAACAGACACGCACAGTCCCTGCAGACAAGATAAGAAAGGAGAGCTATACATGA
Organism: Echeneis naucrates; assembly: GCF_900963305.1. Taxonomy (NCBI): domain Eukaryota; kingdom Metazoa; phylum Chordata; class Actinopteri; order Carangiformes; family Echeneidae; genus Echeneis; species Echeneis naucrates. The sequence goes on along the minus strand of NC_042530.1, from coordinate 18,474,213 downwards.
GTTCAGGTTTGTGTTTCTGAATGAACCAGAATGTTTTTTTTTTATTCAGTTAATTTTATTTTGGTCATGGTTACATATTGGCATATAGAAATAAGAAATACATTAACATGAATAGAACGGAAAGGTATAGAGACAAAGTGACAAAGCGAGCACTAATTCGGATAGCTCCCGGAGAGGGCTTTCAGGCGTTGCATGCCAACCGGCAGGTGGTGCTGTTTCTTCTGGTCCAAATGCAAAGGCTTTTTTTTTGCCAGTACATTTGAGGGTGCCCCTTGGCCATCTTTGAGGCTAAAGGCACCAAATTCACAGCTGGCAAAGGACTCCAGTGGCACTCCCTGGTGTCCCAGGCTCAGGTATCTGTTATGTTTCCCTGACACGCTCCTCTGCGCCTCAGAGCGGTCACCTGCTGAGAATAGAATAGAGCCTCTGTCGATGTTTAGGTCTATAGAAACTGTGTCTGCCCCCCAACCACCTAAATTTAGATTTAGTTAATAAACCCAAACTAAACAGAAGAGGAGCTAAAAACAAAAACCTAACTGAAAGAAAACAACCACAAATTCAGTCTCAAATAACACTGCAATCAAATGTGGACTGTTGAACATTCGATCATTAGCATCAAAATCTCTACTAGTTAACGATCTCATTGCTGATCATCATATAGATTTATTTTGTATAACTGAAACGTGGCTGCAGCAGGATGAGTATGTTAGCATGAATGAAGCTACAACCCCAACTCATGTTAACTTTCAAATCCCTCGTAACACAGGTCGAGGAGGGGGGGGTGGCTGCAATATTTCAGTCAAGCCTATTAATCAACCCTGGACCAAAATCTGGCTGCAGGTCTTTTGAAAGCCTCACTCTTAGTCTTCCCCACTCAGGAAAGGTGAAAAACCAGTTCTGAAAATCAGTATACCTTCCACCTGGTCCGTACTCAGAATTCCTATCAGAGTTTTCTGAGTTTATATCAGAGTTAGTACTCGTACAGATAAAATCATTATACTGGGAGATTTCAATATACATGTTGATGTAGAAAGCGGCAGCCTTAGTTCTGGGTTTCTTCCTGGGTTTCTTTCCCTACTAGACTCAATTGGCTTTTCCCAGCATGTGAATGAACCCACTCACTTCTACAATCATATCCTTGATCTTGTTCTAACATATGGCATTGAAATTGACAAGCTAACAATTCTTCCCCAAAATTCTCTCCTGTCTGACCATTACCTTATTACATTTGAGTTTACTTTAATGGGCTCCACAGCATTGAGGAATTAATTCAGCTATAGAAGATGTTTATCTGAATCTGCTGTGGCTAAATTTAAAGAGAACATTTGGTCATCATTCCCAACAATGCCATATCTAAATTCAAATGAGGATTTCTCCCATAAGCAGGTTGATGACCTTGTGACTAGCACTATGGCCACACTGCGTTCGAATCTCGACAATGCCGCCCCTCTCAAAAAGAAAGTATTCAATCTGAGGAGGCTGGCTCCCTGATATAATTACCAAATCCGTGCCTTAAAGCAGCCATCAAGGAAATTAGAAAGAAATTGGTGTTCCAGTAAGCCAGAAGAGTCTCTCAGAGCCTGGAAAGATAGCCTAGCTTCTATAGTTTCATCATCCACACCGTCAACCTGTCTATTAGACCCAGTACCAACTATCCCCTTTCAAGAGATATTTTATTTAATTGAGCCATTCATTCTATATTTGATTAATCTGACTTTATTTCTGGGTTATGTACCTCAGGCACGTAAGACTGCGGTCATCAAACCCCAGCTTAAAAAGCCTAATCTTGATCCAGATGTTTTGGCAAACTATAGACCCATATCGAACCTTCCATTTATTTCTAAAATCATTGAGAAAGCTGTAGCAAAACAACTACACAAGCATCTGGATGGGAACAGTTTGTTTGAAGAGTTTCAGTCAGGATTTAGAGCCCATCATAGCACAGAAACGGCGCTGGTTAAAGTCTCCTATGACATTCTAATGGCCTCAGACAATGGATCAGCCTCCGTACTTCTCCTTCTAGATCTTAGTACTGCATTCGACACCGTAGATCATAATATTTTACGACAGAGACTGGAACATGAAATTGGAATTAAAGGAACTGCACTAAGGTGGTTCAAATCCTACTTATCAGATAGACATCAGTTTGTTCATGTAAACAACAGCTCCTCCTCATGTACTGTAGTTAGTCATGGAGTCCCACAGGGTTCGGTACTTGGACCAATCCTCTTTACGCTTTATCTGCTTCCTCAAGGCAACATTATCAGGAAACACAGCATCAACTTCCACTGCTACGCAAACGATACTCAGCTGTACCTATCAATGAAGCCAAATGAAGTCACTCAGATAGTCAGACTGCAGGCATGTCTTGAAGACATAAATCTGGATGACTGGAAATTTTTTACTTCTCAACTCTGACAAAACAGAAGTTATTTTACTCTGTCTTAAGTACCTCAGAAAAATACTATCAAATCATCTCATCAGTCTGGACGGCATTACTTTGGCTTCCAGCTCCATTGTAAGAAAAATGGGAGTAATTTTTGACCAGGACATGTCCTTTGTCCATCACATAAAACAAGTTAGTCGGGCAGCTTTCTTCCACCTGCGGAACATTAGGAAAATCAGAAACATCCTTTCTCAGGATGATGCAGAAAAACTAGTCCATGCATTTGTAACTTCTAGGCTGGACTACTGTAACTCATTACTATCTGGATGTCCAAACAAATCTCTAAAAGGCCCTCAGTTAATTCAGAACGCTGCTGCACGAATATTAACAGGAACTAGGAAAAGAGATCATATCTCTCCTGTGTTAGCCGCTCTTCATTGGCTGCCAGTAAAATATAGAGTAGAATTCAAAATCCTTCTTTTAACATATAAAGCTCTTAATGGCCAAGCTCCATCATATCTCAGAGAGCTCATAGTTCCTTACTGTCCCAGCAGGCCACTCCGCTCTCTAGATGGAGGTTTACTTGTGGTTCCTAGAGTCTCCAAGAGTAAATCTGGAGGCAGATCGTTCAGTTATCAGGCTCCTCTTCTATGGAACCAACTTCCAGCATCGGTCCGGGGGGCGGACTCTAGTAATTTTCAAGACCAGGCTTAAAACTTTCCTGTATGACAGAGCTTATAGTTAAAAAGTTTAAGTCCTCTACTCTTTAGCTATGCTGCTGTAGGCCTAGGCTGCTGGGGGAAGGACTGAGCTTCTCTCTCTCTCTCTCTCTCTCTCTGTTTCTCCCTGTCTCTCCCTGTTACCCTCTCTCCCCCTCTCCCTCTGTCTCGCTCGCTCTCCCTCCTCCCCCCTTGCATGCGTTGATAAGAACCGTCCTTCTTAAAAAACACAGTTTCACCCAGTTCTAAGCATTTATACTGCATTTACTAACCATGTTCTGCCAAAGTCTCTGTCTCCCTGTGGTGACTCATCGCCATCCCATGTTCCTGCAACACCTGCTGGTCCCATATTTCATGAATTCTGTATTACAGCTCAACACCATGAACTTCATGCAGCAACATGTTCCTGCCTACACCCCCCCCCAATGCCTGTCTCACTCTCTCTCTCTCTCTCTCTCTCTCTCTCTCTCCCACTCTCAACCCAACCAGTCGAGGCAGATGGCCGCCCCCCCGAGCCTGGTTCTGCTCGAGGTTTTTTGCCTCTTAAAGGAAGTTTTTCCTTGCCACTGTTGCCAAGTGCTTGCTCATCGGGGGATCTGTTGGGTCTCTTTAAATAAATTTATAAAGAGTTTGGTCTGGACCTGCTCTATATGTAAAGTGCCTTGATGTAACTTTGTTATGATTTGGCGCTATACAAATAAATCTGATTTGATTTGATTTCAACTGAAATTGAAAGAGTTTGCGGAAAAACATTCAATGGCTGCCATCTGCCAAAACACTCCGCTCCTGCATGGCCAAAACAGAGAGACTGAGGAAGAGGTTCTTCTGTCATGGTTTTGGTTTCTATGTCGGGGTTTGAATTTTTCTGTCATATTTTGAGTTCTATCTGGTGTCTGGTGTGTTCGGTCTGTGTCACTTCCTGTTTTATTTCGAAGTCTGGGTTCTGTCGTGTCGCCCACTGCTTTACTTCCTGGTTGTCTCTCCTGTTGATTGCGTTCCCGGCCCTAATGTGGATCACCTGTGTCTTGTCTAGTCACTGTGTATTTAAGTCCTGTTTTCTGTTTAGTCCATGTCAGATACTTGTCCACTTGGTAGTATTTGTCTTGTTTGGCCTGCTGTCCGTCTTTCCTGACTCTTTACTTGTGTTTGCTTCTCTCTTCCTGAGTTGCTGCCTGTGTGTCTCTACCTGTCAGCCTCTGCCCGTGCCCCTCGGCCTGTTGTCTGTGCTTGTCTACCTGCCATCCCTCAGTCTCAGTTTTGTAGTTCTGGTTTTGTGCTTTGTCACAGTGTCTCAGTTATTTTGTAGTTTTTTGGTTTCTAACCCTAACCCTTGGTTTCACCTCCATACCCAGTCTGGCTCCTGCATTTGGGTCCTCATTCCCAAACCACCTCCCTCAACACAACACCACCCCGTGAAATCTTCCCCCAGGCCATCAGTAAACTGAACTTACAACCCCCCATAACCACTTAACTCCCCTGCTCCCCTGTCCCTCCCAACACACACTATTCTCACTCCCTTATGTAAATTGTGCATTTTATATTTTTTATTTCATATTCTATATTCATATTGCATTTCTTATGTACACTTTATTTTATTATTTCTTTATTTTATCTGTTCCACTCTTCTCTTACATGCACAGTTTGCAAAGAGTTGCTGTACGCATCTACGCGTCACTGTGGGTGAATTAGTGGAAAGTTACCTGTTTATGATAAAACATCTACAAAAGAAAATGGGAAACAGACCTGGGCTGTGATTATGAGGAGGTGGACTGGCATCATCTATTGGAACAGGCACAGACACTGTTAATCTCCACAAAATATAGGCAAATTAAATTGATTTCATAGGACATACTACACCCCTCACAGCTTATATAAAATCGACAGCAACATTTCCTCCAGATATCAGAGCTGTAGAGTGACTGATGGTGATCTTTTACACATGCTATGACAGAAGAACTTTGGAAATGTGCCACTGAATTAACCTCAAGGGTAATAAGAATTCAAATTGAACAGGACCCAAAACTGTGCATGCATTTTTGCACTATGCAAAAAATGTATTCTGATTGATTGGAAATCTGAAAATTCACCAACAGTAAGACACTGGATTAAGGAGGTTGTGTCTTACGATCACCTGAAAAGATACTATACAATGTGAGAGGCAAATATACAGCCTTTAGAAAAATCTGGGGCCCCTTCATAAACATGCTCTCTTCTCTGGACTTGGTATAAATGTGTACTGATGGGCGTATGTATAAACTGTATATACACTGTAGACTGTGTCAGTATATGAATGTAAGGAAATTGAGAGCCATACGAGGGTGGGGGGTGGGATGGGAGCCGTTTGAATGATTTTGTTTTGTTTTGACTTTATTTTTTACTTTTTACATTATTGTTTCTTTTTTATTTTCCTGTCAAATGTTTAAAAATCATCATTGTACGGTGTGTCTGTAAGGGTATACATTTATGCAAGTTCCCTCTTTAGAAGTGACTGATCTCACTCTAACAAACTGTAGATGCTTACTATGCACTATAAATATCCTCTAAGAGCTTCTGTTAATAATAATAAAAAAAAGTCCCAGAGAGCAGGGAGAGTGTATTTTATAGGTTTTACTAAATTTATTTATGGAGCAAAACATCTATTACACAATATCACGTCTTGTTTTACATAACAAATAAAAACCTAACAGCCTTAAATATGTTTTATTGAAAATGAAAATTTCATAAATGTCCTGGAACATTCACAAAATAACTATTTATAACGATTGCAACCATTAAATGCTGCCCTCAGTGCTATAACCTAAAATTCAAAAATAATTAATGCTAAACACAACATCAAAAAAGAAAGAGAAAAAAAGTCTCTCAAGACTCTCAGTCTTTCAAAGTAGTCACTGCATTCAAAGCAGTGGTTCCTTGTGTGAAACTTGCACACGTTTCCCACATTTGCAGCATGGTGTCCCTGTTGCAGTCCTTTAATGGAGGGCAATAGTTGCATTGCTTTCTTTTCTGTCCCCTTGTGTTGGCATCTTTCGGGACTTGATCTGGGCTAGACACAGATTGGTGCACAGCCCTTACTAGTGCTGCTGAAGCTGCTGTGTGAGGAAGGTGCTGTTGCTTTTCATTGCAAGGAGTAACAAGGACCTCCCCAAGTTCATCCAAAAATAATCTCCTCCAGTTCCTCCTGGTTGCCCTCCAGGGTAGGGTTCGGCTCAGTCCATATAACAAAGGCATAGTAGGCTGATACATCAATGATATTGTAGAATAGCATGAGAGGCCAGTGGGTGGTCTTGCAGCTGTATGTGCCTGTTACTTTGTCCAGGCTATCCAGTCCTCCTTTGTTGACATTATAGCCAAGAATGATGGCTGGTTTTCTGTCCTCACGAGCACTCACCTCTGCTGCCTTATGTAATGTGCTCATGAGGATGACTTCCTTGTTCTTTTGCAAATATGAGACAACTGTGGTGTCCTCAGTCAAAGCAAGCCATTTTGATTTAACATGTATGCCTTGCTTTTTCTCTGGAGCTCACCCACCTGGCTTCCCAGTGTATACTTGCATATTCCAAGCACAAGTGGATCACAGGCAGCCCCTAACATTATTCTGTACATTCCAGGCTTGCTTGGCATGTATTAATGGAAAGGACAGTGACCTGGGAAAAAAAGGGGAAAGAAAAAAAGAGGAAACTATTTATTTTTCTATTTTATTAATCTTCTGATTTGTTGAACACTATTTTGTTTTTTTTATGTTTTTTTTCAGACGAAATATAATTTCCCTTTTATCTATGGAAGTTCATAAGAAATGACAAATGATCGGAGTTAGATGTGAAGCAGTGATTAATAAAAGACAATTCTCACCTCTGAATGGAGCCAGTCTTTTGTCCATTGTGACCTCAGGACAAGGATTGTACATGAGAAGCAGCTGTTCCTCCCACTTGTCCCAGGCATGCGATTGCTACCAATTCATCAAGGGCAGGGTGCAGTGCAGTTCTTGTGTCATGGTTGTCAAATCTGAAAATACCCAAAATATTGGTCTTCCTGTCTCAGCATTCCAGACTAGAAGCAGCCTCACCTCGTGACCTCTACACACCAGCCATTATTAGAAGTCCCATGTAAGCATGCAGGTCAGTGACATCCATGTTTTTCCATTCTTCATCAGACCTTTTAGTCCTCTCAATGTTTGTCATTTCAATTAATTTTTTTTCTATTGCTGGAGGAATGAAGATTTGGAAGTTTGACAAATTGTCAGAAGCATGGAAGTTGGCCAGACTTCTGGGTCCGAGTGTCTTTCTAATGGCATTTACCGCTGCCATCCTGCCTGCAGTTCGATGTGGAATTGAAGCCCAAGAGATAGAATTGTTTTTGGACATAAATGGGTCTTGTTTGTCTGATTTGTCTTGCTGTCTGCTTCTCTTATCAGTCTTCTTCATCACAGGGGCTGTGATCGGTTTTCCTCCACATCATCTTCCTGTTCTGACATCCTCTTCCAAGTTGTTGTCAGCTTCCTCTTGTGCAGTGAGTCTTGCTGCAGTTTCTTGTGTACCCCCTCTATGATCACTGCTATGCAGTTTTACAATTACACAGTTTCATGATCCCCCCATGCACCTTCTCTACGGCAACTTGCCAAGGTGTCAAGGGGCCTCTTGAACTCGGTAAACTCCGTCCCATAGAAAGCACACACAGACATGGCCTGTAGAGTTTCATGGTTTCAAGATTCCCTAAAATTACAATTTTCTTTGATTTGACACGCACTGGTAGAGCTAAAATCCATCTGAATAGGTGTGGGTCAAATTTGACACTGATCGGACTCGGCGTGCAAAAGTATAACATTTTTCGCTTGTCACAAACACCACTTTTGTCAAATTAAGCAAATTATGCAAGCAATGGAGATCAAATCTGTTGCTGTGCTTTCACAGTTCTGTTTCCTTTTCTTCGCCTTCACCTGCTATTAAGTAATATTCATCATCTGTTGTGTCTGAGCTGCTGTCGGAAGACTCTTCAAAGGTGCTAAGGTTGGAAATGTAATCTCTGGAGGGCAAATGCCCTCTGGCTGAATGGCTCTGTGTTGATGGTGGTACTCCTGATGAGCTTGGAAATATAGGTGAGGAAAGACCTGGAGGATTGGACAGTCGTCTGGATACTGGTGATAATGGAGGTGTTGGAGGTGGTGTTAGGGGACCCTCTGTATCCCATGCAAACTGACAAGTGTTCATGTTAGGGCTCCACAGATGGGACTTTGAGGCTGTGGTAGTGACAGGTTGAAAAACTGACACCCCTGAGCTCCAGCCTGCCAAGTGCCTGGTCAGGGATTGAGGGAGGGATCTTGATCTAATTTTACCAGGATCACTGTGAAAGTATGGGATACAACAGTCACTGAGATGCTGGGAACCACATTCCAATGTGGTCCAGTTAGGTGTGAGAGTCCACAGGTCCCAGTCCTTGCCTGATCCTCCACAAGTCAAGGAAGACCCTGAGAGGTCCCCCACACTCATAAATCTAGATCCAGTGGCGATGCGTCCAGGCCCTGAGGGTCGACTAGAAAGTACCGAGCTGACAGAAAAGGACCTTCCAGGCTCAATTCCATACTTTAAGTCAGCATAAGAAGATTTCCTGAAGTGCTCTTGACCCTGTCCTGGACCTGGACTTGGAGGGCCTCTAGCTGCCCGGCTTTTTCTTGAACCCCCCAAGTTGATTCTATCTCCTGGACCACATGGTGAGGATGATTCCTTGCAATGCTGCAGCTTTGGGCTATAGAAAACATTGTCATCTGTTGCCTCAGATGTAGACAATGGTGAAAGTGGGGAAAGAGAGTGGGAAGGGGATAATGGGGTCCTGGGATTGGATGTAGACTTCCTGCACTGACAAGGACAACTACTTGATTGGTTTGAGCTCCTACTAGGACTGGAGTCTCTAAAGAGGGAGAACTTCTGTCCTGCACAAACCTCCTGGTCATCTCTGCCATTTTTTGAGGAAGCAGAAAAATGGTTTCCTGCCACTGTGTCATCAATAGCCGAAGGTGATATAATAATGCATTTGTTTGGTGTTGTGTTTGTACCCTCTGATACCTTTTCTTTGTCCTTCAGCACCACCATCCCCTCCTGCACAGAACGCATGTGGGATGACTTTTTCCATTTCCATGGAAATGACAGATCGTCATCAGTCCATCTAGTGCTTAATGTTTGCCTCAGTCTGTTAAGTACTTGGTCCATCTTGTTGTTGGTTTTGTTGTGTCTCTGTGAGTCAGACCTCAACAATGTGGAATTTGCTGTGCTGACACTTCTCTTCATTGCAAACCAGCTTCTCTTTGGGCTTTGCTCACTGCTGCTTTCCTCTGAGAAGAATTTGCCTTTACCCAACACACTCTCCTTCGTTCTTCCGGAGCAGCCCCCATCAGCCTGGAAATGACTCTCTGATGAGCTGCCACCCCTGGAGCTCTGATCTAAATGACTACATAGTTTACCTGACATTTCCTTTCTCTGTACTCTGTGAAGTTGTTGATTTGACTTGTTCTCCACAGAAAGCACAGGATTTGTACTATCTTGCAAAGGTTCAGGCATGGTGTTGTTTAGGGCAGCTGCGGTGATATATACTTTGGATTTAATGTTGTAAACCAGTGTCTCTGTTATACATGTTGAATTGGAGCTGTTTACCTCATCATCCTGTGAACACTGTGCACTAATATGAAATCTGTTGTTGACAAGTAATATCTGGCCATTCTGGTGATCTAGGCTGCTACTCTTGCTGTAATTACCGTTGATTTGATCTGTTTCAGGAACCATACAGCTTGAACCTTTTTGCATCACAGCTTTGTTTTGGAAAGGTAAACATAAGGTCTGTGGTGGTCTGAAAAGCAACAGACGAGGTTTGGATGCTGGTATGATCATTGCTGCACGTGGATCAGTGTTTAAAGAAAGAAGTGAACTAAAAGTGGGAGAGGCTGGTTGGAAGAGTGGTGATCTCTGTGAGAGGGTTTTTGTTTCGCCTGGTGTTGACCTACTAGACATAAGAATGCAATATGGCGTGGTGCTATAACGAAGTTTATAAGAACTTGAAAAGTCAGGAGGTGAGGTGCCGCAAGGCATAGAGGAACTGCACTGGGCTGTGCCAGACTCCTGCTCCTGCCTGGGTGTTGTTAAGTCCTGTCTTCCTTGGTCAGTTTTCATCAGAGGAATGTCACATGATTTATGCTTGGACTTCTCATGCTCTCTGCATGTTATATCAGCAGATACAGATGCCACTGATCGATACTTCCCTCCTTTTACCACCTGTATGCTGGTGTTTTTGGGGGAAGGAGAGCAGAGAGGAGGTGAAGTTGGACTGTTCGGTCTTAGAAATGAGGGGACAGATGGAGATAAAACACTTTGGGGGGACTTGGGAGTTAACAGACTTGTTGAGACTCCAGATGGATCTGGCTTAAAATTCTGCAGATCTATAGAGTCCCCTTTCATTGCTCGCCTTACTTTCTTTCTCTCTACTGGGTGATGCAGTGTGTTTAAGTCTCTTTGTGCACTGCTTGAGAATATCTTTCCTTGCCGAGAGCTAGGATTTGTATAGGGATTTGGCCTGGTGTGTTTTAAGGTTGCAGGGTGGGTTAGAAGAGAGGGGAGAGTGGTAGTAGTTGGAGAAAATATACTGACAGGAGTGGCAGGGGGAGTAGGGATAGATGGGCCATGGCCTGGTTTAGGAGAGGAGGTGATGGCTTGAGTGAATACAGGATTATAGCTTGTTTTAGAGATATCACTGGCTGCGGGGATCAGGCTGGACACTGTTTTAGGGCAGAAGGGCTTAGGCATGGAGTTGTACTTTTTCTCAAAGCGAAGAGGCACAGCATTGGATGTGTTGGTGAATTTAGGTGTTCGAGGAGAACAACCAGTCTGTGATGAGAAAGGCTTAGTAGTTTGAGAAGAAGCCATTGGACCCATTGGATGGAAGGGGGAATTAATAATGGTGGTTGCAGGAGGACAAGACCTGTTAGTAAACCTCTCAAAGTCCTGATTAAGATGGGATGCAAGGATGCTGTTTGTTTTAGATGAGCAATAATTATTGTGTTTCCTGCTGCTCTCATTTAAGTTATTCAAGCTCTTGGGATTTAGAGAAGTAACTGGTGTTTCAGCTCCATTTGAAGTATAATTAACGTCACACTTGCTGAGAGCTTGAGAAGAGATCAGATTTGTTTGTGTTAAAGTTCTTCCAAATTCAGGCAAAAACAAATCTTTGGGCAAATGATGAGACTTTTGTGGTTGTTGAATGTTGAAACTGGAGCCATAGTGCTGTCTGACAGGTCCATCTGATTTGTGGTCAGGTGAATCCTCAGCATTTCTTTGTTTGAGGTTGTGAGTTCTTCCCCGAGTCTCCATAACAACATTCATGTTGCCTTTGTACACTGACTCCGTTGAGTTATTCTTGGCTCTGCTGTGAACATGATTACTGAGTCTTTGACTTGGTGAGGCTGAGTAAATATTTTCATTGCAGGGCATATAGACCTGATTTTTGATATTGGACGTCCCATTAGGGGTTAGAGGGGAACTCCCTTCTGGGGTAACTTGTTTCCACCAGGAAGTGGATGTCAGGGTGGTCCCTCTAGGAGGGGGTCTGGTTTTTGGGAGGGCGGAAGGATCATATGGGGAATGCTTCTCGTAGCTTTTTGTATTTTTCTTACAACATCCAAAGTCCTGTTGCCTCAGTTGGGGTCCGCTCCTTAGAAAAGTCAGTTTAGGATCTATTTGAGTTTTTTGGGTAAAGGGTGTTTCTTCTGTGTTTGTTGGAGAAGGTGAAAAGAAACATGATTCAGGTATGTTTCTTTCTATGAGGTTCAAGGATGACGAGGGAAGGAAAGACTTTGTTTCAGTCATCCTGCAAGAAATGGATGGTGGAGAGAGATGACATTTTGGCCCCTCTTGCTTAATATTATTGTGAAAGGCTTCAGAGAGGTGGGTTGTCAAAAGATTCCTGTTTTGACCAGTTGGTAAAGGGTTTTCCTTTAATACAGTTGAGGCTGCATTAGAGGACCTTCCACTGGAGTTGATTCCCCTTAATGTCAGAAGTAGACTGCTTGTTGTTGGTTTAGTGCCTAAAGGTGAGACATGCCCTTGAGGTTGTACTTGAATAGTTTTCTTTTGCTCATTTGGGTCAAGGCGCAGGGAAGATAGTGGAGATGCATTTATTACCGTAGTGCTAAAATTACCTGCATCTTGTTTCTTGTTGTAGATGCTATCAGAGCTTACATCTAGAGAGACAGGCATTTTCCTCCTAGATTCACAGTCCAGTCTTGCAGGACCACTCTGTACTGACCAGTCCATGGTATTCCTCTTGGTACCCATTAATGGCACTCTTATTTGAGGCTGGAATCCATCTACGAACCCTGTCTCAACACAACGTGGGTGCACAGTCTCTTGAAAGTGTTCGTGCGAATAGTTTGATGCAGTGTGCGTCACATCTTGTAAACTGCCCAGGAGTAGTGAATTTCCAGTTCCTTCAGTTCTTTTGGTCTGTTGCAGTTGGCCACTCCAGTGGGGAGCAAGGACTGTGACCACTGTGGAAGATAGCATGGTTACAGCAGGGTTGGATAGTTCCTCCAGAGGATCCTTTTGGTCCTTTATATCTTCCCCCAACTCGCCAGATCAAGAGCAAGGCCAGAAATGGTATCGTCACTGGTAATAGGCAATTATTTTCTGTTGCTGATTGTGATGCTCGTCCGATAAACTGTTAAAAGAATAGGAATTACTGCAGAGGGTGTGTTGCAAAGAGCAATTTGCCAAACAATGGCAGTGCGCATTTTAAGATAAATTCAAAATTTAGCATTACTTAATCAAAGTGCTGGCACAGCAAAGTAAAGTATGCTAGCAGAGGACAGAGCCTTTTTCAATAATTCTGTTCCAATGGATCGGCTATTTAAGAGTTACAGACATGGATAAACATATTTTTTTGACAGACAGAACATTTCCAAGGATGGACATAAGCACATACACCCTGTCCCTTCTGACTCTTAAAACAATAATCCATCACCAATGTTTTCACACACTGTCACTTCTGCATTGTTTGTGGATTTCTGTGGTTTTATTTTTTTATTTTTTTGAATGAATTGATGTACCTGAGTAATACTTGTTATGCCTGGTAAACTTACATCCCATTCACAATATGTTTTTTTATGACCAAGACCATTGAGAATCCTTACCTGGCAGGAATAATCCTTATACTCAGCTTGCTGTGCCTCAGTCAAACTGGTGAAACCAGAGAGCAGATACATAAAAGCCATTAGACATAGACCAGCTTTGATTAAACATTTGCTGGATTGTGTTTTTCACATAAAAAAATAAATACATTGACAAGGTAGTTGATCACAGTTGATTACATTGAGCTGTGATGAATCTAACAAGCACTTGACCTGTTCCAAGTCAAATCAGCACAAAGGTAGAAACAGACGTTGATAATAAGGGCACTATGTTGAGACTTTATGAGCATGATCGTAAGGGTGTAAAATAATAGGATTAATGATTTTACTGCTGGGATAAATGAAAAAAGGATCTCAGCAATACTAAGTGTTATATGGGCTTTCAGAGGAATCTTGTTCCTTTGACACACCCAGGCATTCTGTACTGTAAATGTAAGAGAGCTTTCCTATAAAAACATTTAAGATCTGTAATGTGGATTAGCAGGACACTCAGCATTCCTCAGTCCCTGGCCAAATAGTTACTACTGTGACATGAACGCTGAAGTCACACCTCACAATGATTTATCAAAGACAAACAAGCCATCTGATTAATGACCTTTATTAACACATCACTGGCACAGTGTGTGTATCACAGTCTTATGCAAATTGCTGCAAGTGAAAGTCTTGTGTGAGAGCTGACATGAAGCAAAAAAATATAAATTTCTTCATATATGCCTTAAATAATCTTATTTTTTGCTCTGCTGCTGAAGCTGATTATATGAGACTGGTTAATCGTGGGATTATTATCTTTGTATTTTGGATTCACTATGGAATATTAGCCCAGGTGGGGTGGGTCACTTTTGATGTACTTCCTTGGGTCTATGGTGTAGTTACTTAGTTAATGATGAAAAATGTAATTGAAATGCTGTGACACCGGACAGCTGCTGAATCCTGTTAAGTGATGAATCCTTAAGAAATGGAGACAGTTAAAGGGTAAAAAAAAGGTGAGCTCATCGTATGTATAGAGAAAACCTATCACAACAAGGGCTTGTGGGCATGTATACCCAGAAGAGAACTTGCTTTACATGGTTAATTCTAGACACATACTCAGGCCTTTTTTTTTTTGTCTTTTTTTTTTTTTTTTTACCTTGACTGACTAGTACTAGTTGCCTTCGTCGGTCAGGAGTGAGATGTTTAGGGTAGAGCCGTTGAGAAAGTTGTGTCAACTCCATAGACTCTAATAGCAGAATCTATGGAGGAAAATCTTTAGACTAGTCTGTGCGGAGCGAACAATAGTGTATCATGGAGGTTCAAACTTTTATAATCGTATTTATTCACAGTGTTGCCCATTCTTTGAGGTATATTGCAATAAAAATATGTAACGGCGTAAAAAGTTTAATCTGTCAGATTTTTTAATATTCAACTTGTGAGATTGATAAAATAAATCAATCTCACAAGATGAACAAAATAACAGGTTATTTTCAATAGTCAATAGTCAATAGTTCATTCCTGATAATTCTCTTGGGGGGACAAAAAGGTTCTTATGGCCCAGCGTTTGCTGTATTCAGCATTAAGTCCTAGGGAAGTATTGTAGGCTGATGATGTATGGAATAGCAAACAAAGTAACCATAATAAAATCTCAGTCAGGTAGGTGAGAGAAAGGAGAAAACTATGGTTATACAACAACAAAATGTGAGGGTCATGTAGCACTTTGTTAAACTGTCCTTTAGTATCTGTTTCACAAATAAGGACATACTACTTCTTTTTTCACATCAGCACCATATTATCATCAGTATTAGGACTTTATTAATGTAATATTACAATGTTTTTATCTTTGAAATTATTACTTGCTTTCAAAGTGGCCTTAAAACACCCATCTAATTAACAGACCAAAACAGGGTGAAACAGTAGTGCCAAAGAGTGACCATTTTTGAGGTAGATCTAATGGCCCAGGAACTTCATTTTCTCCTTTCACCCAAAAGCCAGACATACAGTAAATCTACAGGCTTTTGGTTAGGGGCCACTGATGGTCTATGGCATGTGAACAGTTTCCCAGGCACAAAAATACCAGGGAATTGGTGGGGTCCAGAATCACCTTAAAGCTACAAAGTACTAGCTTAGAGGAACCTAGTTCGCTTAGCTATGGACTAAGAAACACAGTACTGAACTAGCTTACAATTAAGGTGAATGTGTCCCTTTTCACCTGCGTGGAAAGGAATCAGGCTTGTGTGTCGAGACGAGAGAGGAGGCAAATTAGGGTCCAGATGTCTCCTGGATCTGTGTATCTGCACCAGCACTCCAGTAAGGCTCCTTCTGTCTCCTTCTATCCTGTCCAGATATCAGAGCTGTAACAGATTCAGAGCAGGTGAATTTGGGCATTGTGTGTGTGTGTATGTGCGCACACATGTGCAGGTATATGTTCACCTTGTGTTCCCTCCTGGTTGAAGACTGGTGGCTGATGGTCTTGGTTTGTTGTGATTTTGTCACCTTGGTGTGCTTTCTGGTGAGCTCTAAAAGACAAAACATGAATTAATTATTTTGCTATTTCACACATTCACACCTTCTGTCTATCACTTGTGTATAGATAAAAATTTGCTGCTTCCAGAACTGAGACCACTGGCCCTCTCCAACCCCACTGAGGTAGCTGTGTTTCCTTACTGGGGGAGCAGGATCAATAAAAAACTAATTAAACTATTATGTGGTTATTAAAATTGTTTCATATTATATGATTACTCGTTTAATGATCTGAAGATCATTAGATTAATGAATGAAGAAGCCAACCGTGATTCTCTCTTCTTATCACTTTACTGACTGTGCCTCACTGATAAGATGTAGTTGCATAACAATTCAACTGCCCATTCAACACTTTCTTACAACAAGAGCTCAGTCACACACCCACTAACAAATTCTAACATGCACATTTACTGCTACAGTCCATGCTACCAGCAAACCAACACGCATGAAAGTGACACAAAAAAGATTAAAATATGAATGTAGTGTGTGTCAGTGTGTGTATGTGACCATCACCAGTGCTACATAGAAACTAGTTTGTGGATATTCATTGAATAAAATTACCTATGTGAGCTGGTTGGGTGGAGCAGTGCTACACCACAGTTAATCTAGGGGGAAACACACTGATGTCACTCTCTTTGATCTCACTCAGTGGCTAATCAGGTCCCAGAGGCCTGATGAAATCTGTGGTTATACTCAGAAACCTGGACCATAACTTTGGTTCTACCTGTCAACTGCCCTCAGGATGAATTACTACCTTCATTAGAACATTACATTTGTGAGGCCTGACATGACGGGACATGAGAGAAGGAAAGGGAAATATGTGAAGGGAGGAGGAAGAATATCCTACATTTCAGCAGTGACCTCTGTGCCAAGACCAACACACCTTTCGTTTGTTTTTAATCCTGCCTCTGCCAGAGGCAATACATGAAACCTCACATCAGCCCTGTAGAGTGCATCCCTGTAAATGAAGCAGTGAGTGGTTATAGGCCTGTGATGGTGGGGAGTATCTAATCACTGCTATTAGCACAGCTATGTTGAATTGGACTTCACCAGGTGTTTCTTTCAGTCTGTTGATTAAGTCAATAAAAATCACTGCTATGATTTCTAAAAGATTCTTATTAGCAATAAAGTCACACAACAAACAAACCTAATCCTAACATTTGAAGGAACAGGAATGAACCAACATTAATTTTGATAAACAAAGAACAGATGTTAGAAACTATGTTAGATTTTCTTTTTTTTTATACTTATTTGACTGATTGGTGTCTGGAGTTGGGTCAGGGTTAGTCCAGCCTGCAAACTGGTTAGTGTTGAGACTTCAACAGTAATGGCTGGGATTCTTTGGTTTTGTTTTCACAGCTGAAAACTACCAAGAAGCAGTTAGAAGCTAATTATTCCAGGTGACGTAAATTTATTCATCAACTAGATTGATTACAATTAATTCTGTAATTCTCTGTATGTCACAAACTGAATATGGTTTTATATAACTCCAGGACTACAGCTAAGGGCTGATTCATCATTAGTTTATTAGTATGGTTTAGCCTTTGAATATTACTCTCACTTATTTGTTTGCCAATAACACAATAAACTGTGATAGTGATTTCATTCACTATTAATTTCACATACCATCACAGTGGATAACAAAGATCAGAAAATATCAAAATATGAGAAGCTGCAACAAGCCTGTTATTATTTCTGCAAAGTGTTGATACATTAAATCATTGACCAAAATGATTGCAAATGCCTGACTTTAAACTGTTTTTTGACAGTCTAAAAATGGTAGTCGTCAGTCAGTCCTGCAGTCCAGATATTGTTGGAGCTGCTACAGTTAATACTGAAGTCATTTCTTCTTCTTCTTCTTGCTACAGCAAGTCAGCTTCCTGTGAATTGTGTGATATTATTTGGCTACAGTTTTAAGCCAGATGCCCTTCCTGACACAACATTCCTATTTATCTGGATTTGGGATAGACACAAAAATACCATTGGTTTGTGGGTGCCTTGTGGCTGGGCTCCCTTTCAGTAAATTGAACCCTGTTATCCATGTGACAGGTGGAGATACTGTCCACTATACTAACGTGGAAGACAGTCAGTGCTATAGTCATGTAACATTCTTTATCTGTATGTGTGAACCTAGTCACTGTTTTTCTTTATTTTTTTAATGACTGGCTATTATTTGTATGAGGCTGGCTGTGGGTGTGCTCAGATCTGACAACTAACACTTAAGCACAAGGGCAGAGCCTGCACTGGAGTGTGGGTGTGGACTAAGTAGTAACAAAACTCATGTAGCTTTCCAATTATGTGCAAATGATCTACACCCTAAACGTCTTCATATGCATCAAGATGCAACTTAATAACTTTAAAGTGAGTGAATCCTTGTGATGTAAAGTAAGGTGAGCAGGAAAAAGACAGACTTGCTCTATCTCCTGCCACACTGCAGAGCTGTATATCTTGTAACTGTATAATGCCAGGACTAGATGAGCATGACCTATACATAATCAAACAATGCAGTTGGACTGAAACAGAACAAGTAGTAGTAATGTTGAAGTGTTATAGTAAAGCAACACTAGCACAGGTGAAAAATTAGCCTGAGATTTTTATCGACACACACATGCTCATCTATATTCAAAACCCAGGTAATACATCAGGTTTAATGATTTAAATGATTCATATTACACTAAACGTTTTTTTTTTTTTTTTGCGTAAGCGAAGACGAGAAAACACTTTAGAAAAGTAGCGTTAGCGGCAAATTACATCGAATACAGGCCATTAAACTACATTCGCTTTAAGAACAATTAGGTGAAAATACGTTTTTCCGGAGTCAAATACGGTCAAATACAGAAAAAGACAACACTTCAGTGAGCAAACGAAGACAGGTTTTTCAACAGGTCGATTAAAGTCCTAAACACATAGAATAACTACTCTGTTGTTAGCGATCTTTAAATATTTTACCTGGCAGCAACAGACCGTGCAGTCCCGTACTGAGGCGTCACTCTCTTTTCTACAGCTCGGAGCTCCAACTCTCCTGCGTCATTTGTTGACATCTTCTCTGAACTAATTCCGTCCTCCTCTCGCAAGGACAATCCATCTCAAAAATGAGGAAACCCTCAGCAGATGAACTGGGGACAGCCTGTTGTCCGCTCATGCAAGTATCAGGGTGGAAGAGATAAAGTTCACCATCTGCCATCACAGGATAGCCCATCACTACTGCTCTCTGATTAAGTTTCGACGCTGCTAGACGCTCAGCGCTGTTTTATTACAGTTCAAACGCTAAGTACTGAAACGTGTTAGCAGGTACAGAAAGACAGTTTGTGCAAAACCAACAAACATCTTAGCAACACTCGTCTGAATTCCATACCATTGTTTGAGATAGATAAAAGTGGGTGCTAAAAAAGTGAAACCAAAGTATTGCCTCTGTTTCTTACCTCAGTAAACAATTTTCTTAATAGTATAATCTGTTACAAGTTCAGAGTTGTTTTCGAGAAAAGGTGATTTTTACAATTTAATCTAAACTACGGCCCATTTAGAAGAAACTAGAAGATAAAGTTGTGTGGGCTATGCATGTGACCATTGCTACCCCGTGATTTACAGGCGTACTTCAAACAGCCACTTGCTGGAGAAAGCACAGATAAGGGCAGATCCACCCCTCATGCATTCTCGGGTTTACACAGGTACACTACCTGTTTAACTGGCTTTCGTTTGGTAAAAACAAAAATGGCAAATTACAAAATTGATGGTTCAAAACAACTGCACTTCATTCATGCTCTTCTATTTCTGCATCATAAAAAAATCTGCATTACCTCTTCTGCAGTGCAGCTATTATTGTTGTTATACTCAACCATGTTTCATCAGTGAGTTAAAACACACACACACACGATATTCTGAGTAAAGACGATTGTATGTAAAAATTCATGAAAGCAGCAGTTTAAGAAACACTCAGACCAGCAATATCCTGTTACAGAGTGATACGCCTGAAGAAGCTCAACTGCTATTTCAGTCCTCAGTGCTAACTTGTTTAGCAGTATTACCTACTGACACATATGATAAACGGTCAGACCGGAGCTGTACCCAGACTTGAGCCTGGCTCACTGCTAACGGAAACCACACGAGGTCACTACTGACATAAAAATACATATGTGAACGTTCTGTCGTGAAAGCACATGTTCAAATGTCGGTCATTATATGACTTTCACAGACAGGATAGGGGGAGGGGCAAGGAGAACGACTATCTTCTAAATGTTTTGTTCCTAATTTATTTAATTTTCTGCTTCATCTTCAGGTGTCACATGCATTTTATCCACAGATCATTTTGGGATTTAGGGTTCGCCGTTATTCAGTGATTATAAATCGCTGTCATGCTTTGGTGGAACCACCCCCCCTACTCTCCCGCAGAGGATGCAGGACAGCATGCCCGGTCCTGAGCTCTGACTCTTCTCGGCTCAGGAGTGGCCTCGATCATCCTGAGGTATTGCCGTGGGATCAGCTTTCTTCTTTCTTCTGGGTTTCTTCTTCCCAATCCCGGCTTGTGACACCCTGAGGAAACACTGGAGACAATGTGAATTATGTCCACGGAGCTGCACCTGGGGTTTGATTCGGAGTTCGATCGGATTTTGTCGTCGTGATGGATTCACATGAGCGCATGGTGGTCAAACTCCTGGTTGTTTGGGTTTTGGGTGAGTGTGATGTTTTAAGCTTTAAAATAATACCACAATAACATAAACAATAACATATAGTATAACATATAATAATAACATCTCACATCGCATCGAGCCACTTCACGGTAGCCTATTGCAGATTCACAGATTGCATGCCATGAGCGCAATCAACCGTATACACTTGGTGGCTACAGTGCCACAGTGGGTTAGGATGCAAAGTGCACGTAATAAAGATTGCTAACAAGTACCAGGATTACCCCTCATGTCACAAAATTATAGACACCACGCCCAAGAAGACAAATCTGACTTATATTAAAGATCATTTCACATGATTTCATCATGTGAATGGTGACTCAATCCAACAGCTACTGAACCTTAGACTCCCATTTGGCCCGATATACCAGAATCACCTGAGTCCTCTGTTTTCTGGGGGTCTGACCTCTTTCCCAATTCAGATATGAAATCTCTGACTGACCTGACAGTATATTGAGGAATTTAGGATGGCGGCGAATCCATTAACACCACATGCCTCCGACAGGGCAGGGTTAGTATAGGCTAGAGTGTTACTTAATGGCATTTACCAGATTCTGTAACCCCAGGAGCAAATATCCATTTTCCTCTGTCCTGCGTAGTTCATCTCCCTGTGTCTGCAGCCACTGCTCCTGAGCAAGTGGCATTGGTAGCGAATTTAGCAAAGTTAGCTAATCATTGAAAGATTCTGCAGAACTTCAAAATTAAAGTTTCCACTTTTAATAGCTCACAAACAGCCCCTCCAGTGAAAAATTAACAGGTACAAATGTCTGTCAAAACAGATTAAGACCACTAAGACCATCTATTTAACTAAGTTGTTCAAACATTACACATTCAGCTACATATCAGTGGAATATAATTTGTTAGTAATGAGATCAAACTTACATAATTTATGGACAAAGTGATTTAATTTTTAAATACATATACATTCTTAACCTTGACTGTACTGATTATGTTAGGTGTAACTTATTTGAGACTGACACCCTCCACTAGTGGTAGGATATTAACAGGTAAGACATCTCAATTTATAAGAAAATGTGGAAGTAACTGCACGACATAAGAATATGTTTTAAGTTTGTCAGAAAGGCTGAATAGAGTCAGATAGTCCAAGCTCAGTGGTGAGGTTGTTCCAGAGCAGAGAGTCCTGATTGGAAAAGACTCTGCACCCAGCAGACAACTTCAATTCTTTGAACAGATAATAATGTAAGTTTTCTGTGAATGAAGAGTTCAAGATGGATTTTAAGGTAGAAGAAGAGCATATAATAAGTTAATTTAAAGCTCTAATTGTCATCAAAAGAACCTTAAAGTATGACTTGATACGGATGGAAAGCCAAACTACATTGCAACTTTTCCATTCCATTTCATTCCATTGATGCACTTAAAAAAATGTTTTGTTCAATAACATTGGAAACTTAAGGACATACAAACATAAGGAACAACTACATTTAAATTATGACCTAAGACATTAAAATAATCAGATAGCAGTTATCATTGTGTTCACCAAATGATTCATTATCAATAGAAATCAATTAAAAATGGTGCCTTGTTGGTGCAATCCTCAAAATCCTGAGACAGATTATAGATAGGCAGACAGATTGTAGCTTGTATAGCTTTTAGGTACAACTCAGCAAAGGAAACGCTTGTACTTTGCTCTACCCGTCTTCTGTCATGTGTTTGTAAGTTTGTAAGTGTTTGTAACATGAGTCTCCACTAGTCTCCACCTCCATGTAGCTGTTAATTTCTTGATATAGCAGAAGGATATGCCCTCTCATGGCTGTGCTCTGGTTTTAATCTTAGCATCTGTGCTGGGGTTGTAATTAATGGCCAGAGGAAGATGACATGTTAGTTGTAAGTCATGCATGTGTGTGTGTGTGTGTGTGTTTATGTCGTGACTGCCTTTGAAGTGAAGCAGTGTTTATTCTCAGGAGAAAAGTGACCTCTGACTTTACAGTTCTGTTTTCTTGTAGCTCTGTAAGTCTCTGTAAGTCTCTGTAAGTCCTCCTCCCCAGCATGCAGGGGAACATTAATGGCTCTCAAAATGTTCCCCAGATTGCTAATGTTTGCTTTTTGGAATGTTTCAGTGAGTCACATTCGGTATGAAACTTCAGGCAGTTTCTTGTTTTATGTGTTAGATTTAAAGCTTTGTTTGGGGATTGTGCCTGGTGGAATTCAAATGAAAGTCTGAGCTAGGGTGCATTGCCTCTCTGATGCTGTTATTCTGGTTGATTATTTGTGGTGGGAAATTGTTAAATGTTCTGACTACTGATTTTCTGTCACCAACAGATTGACTTGTGGTCATGTAAAAGTACTCTTTCACCCATCTTTGAAGATTCTTCAATTGTGGAGACACTGCATGCAGGAAACTGTTCATGAGATACTCTTGTTACAATCACAGATTCACTCTAGGTGGACCTTAGGTACCTGGCACCTGTTCCAATGATGTGCAAATCAATTTTCCTCCCAACATAGCGAGGTCATCCCCTTATGGTGCCTCACCTTTACACTAATGCCAGCCCTGCTCCAACACTCCGCTTCCACTATTATGGCTTCTCTTTTCCTTGCCAGTGGCATTTTGTTTGAATGATGCTTATCCACCACCTCCCCAGCCCTCCCCTGCCCATCCTTTCCCTTTTCCTGCTTTTGTTTGCCAAGTACCCAGATTTCCCTTCTGTTGTGAAGATTTATGTCATTCTACAGTTGTGTCTTCCTCCTTGACCCCCAGATCCACCCACATGGAAGGCCCCACTGTGAAGCAGCAGGGGGTTGGGGGGGGTCGTTGATTGATTGAAGCCTCTGGGAAATTACTATGCTGTATTTATAGGTGATGAATTCATATTTATATTAATATCAGAACAAATGATGAAGAGTGATGTGAAATGGTTCAGCCTGGTGGGTTGTTTCCACTAATTGCATCTTTGAGCCCACTGACCCACAACTTAACTCTTTTAGTGAAGCCATGTAGCTCTCACAGACGGCTGTAAAAGTTTCCGTCTACTACCTGACAGTCAGTCAGTGAGCAGCTGGTGCATTTACTTAAAGTGGCATTTTGTAAATATCACAAACTACAACATTGTATAGTTTGTCCTGTGGAAGCACAATGACAATGACAATCAGCTGTCACTAATTTTAACTCTCTGCTTAAACAACTGCACTCTCTTTTCCGCTTTCTCTCCATCTTTATACAGAAACGTCAACTCAATTTTATTGTTGTTATTCTGGTTTTCAGACCAATGGTGCGACAGGTATTGAAAGCAGATACAGAGCCACAGATCAGATTTTTTTGGCTCCACTGACTCTGGTGCACTTAATAAATAATGCAGAAGAGATGAGCTTAAAGATTAACCATTTAATTTAAAACTCTTATAAATGTATTTCTTCATCCACTTTCAGGAATACTATTCAAATTTTATTTGAAGGAATCAATGTCTGTTCCCTAATTGGGTGTCCTCAGTTTTACGACTGCAAGCGGTGAAAAAAACACGAATAATGCTACAACAAAACTTACTCTACATGGAACTAACCACCTGCACAGCAGGCAGTCTGGTTCCTATTTGAACAACTGTCAGAACTGTTTCAATTAAGATCTGTTAATGAACCAATGAATCATAAATTAATCAACAAATAAAGTACATAATGTTTTGATTAAAATTAATTCAGAGGTGATGATGCCACATGAAAAACAAATGGATTCAATACTGACTCTGGCCAGAACCCAGAGTCACTATTATTATTGGTTGCATTCCTTTTTTTTTTTTGACTTTTTATTTATTCTACACAGTTGAAATACATGAAGATTTACATAAAATTACATTAATCTCAGTTACAATCCATTCAAGTCAACATCCTTGCATACCCCATACCCCCAATACCACCTTTATACCAAGTCTTGACAATTAGTTAGTGCTACTGAGAATTAAAAAAAATAATGGACAGCAAAAATAACTTCACTAAACAAAGTAAATTAATATTAAAAGAGGTGCTTTAAGTTCTGATATAATTTTGTTATTGGTTCCCATCTTCTCTCAAATTCTTCTAGTTTCAGTTGCAGTCTTGCTGTAGTTTTTTACATAGTAATTATCTTTACTCTGTCTCTCCATTGTGTTATATTGGGGGGTCGTGGTTTCAGCCAAGAAGTTGTGATCAATTTCCTTGCTATCTGTAGCAAGACTTTCAGTAAATAGCTGCATTCGCTGTCTATCAAGTCCTCAGGTACTATACCAAGTATGTATAGGGTTGGCTCAAGATGTAGGTCAATACCCAGAACTCTCTTAATTTCTTGTTCACAGATTTTCAGAAATCTAGGATCTTTGGGCAATCCCAAAATATATGAGTGAAATCACCCACTCTCCCACAATTTCTCCAGCATAAATCAAACGTATTAGTGTAGCGCCAAATCATAATAAAGTTACATCAAGGCACTTATCGAGCAGGTCTAGACCCAACAGATCCCCTGATGAGTAAGCACTTGGCAACAGTAGCAAGGAAAACCTTCCTTTAAGAGGCAGAAACCTCAGGCAGAACCAGGCTCTGGAGGGGGGGGGGGGCATCTGCCTCAGTTGGGTTGAGAGTGGGAGAGACAGACAGAGAGGCATGGGGGGGGCAGCAGGTGTTGCAGGAACATGGGATGCCACTGAGTCACCATCTGCAGGCTGGGGACAGGGAGAGAGAGGAGAGGAGCTGGGTTAGGGTTAGAAAGAGACTTCGTTAGTAAATGCAGTAAACATGCTTGGAACTGCAAAAATCTTTTATTGCAAAATTGGATTTACATTACATCTTTAAAAACACAATAAGAAAGGATAAAAAAGAAAAAAAAAGTAAGATAGGTAAAAAGTAAGAAGATATTCTTCTTATAATAAACAGTGTGCAAGGACCAGTTCTTCGTTGATCACTGATCACTGAGCACCAAGCACATTCAAATGCATCAACATTATTAATACATTTGTAGAAGTTAAACTCCATTTGTATTCTTGCTTTTATCAGTCTGATACGAACAACCACAACATTCAAATCAGTCTTGCTCTATTTTGTTATTCCTGGTAATATAGACACACATTTTTGCATCACCTAAAATGAAATTTATCAATTGTGCCTTTGAAGGTTTTTCCTTACAATATTTAAAACCAAGTATAAACATTTGTTTTGAAAAAGACTCGCCAAACCCTTCGACAAGTCTTTCAAAAAAAAAAAAACAAAGAAAGGACTCAATCTCAAACAATGCAGGAAAGCATGGAAGATTGTTTCTCTTTCTCCTATTCCTGGGTTCAGTATATTTATAAAGGAATTGGTGGCCACAATGCTATGTAAAACTCTCAATTGGAGATCTCCCATTTTTTTAGTTAATGGCGGCTTGTACAAGGTTCTCCATTCTGATTTGATGTCATTACCCAACGTTAAAACATTTTGCCAAGGTGTAGCTTTACCATAGCTTTACCACCACTTGCAATTACCCCCATGACAATTTGCTCTGAGGAGAATAAAAAACTTTCACAATTGTCTATTTTTGGCAACAAAGATAACATTGGAAAGGGGTCACTTGGATCCGGCCTTAAACCATTCTCATAATCTTTAACTGGCTATTTTCTCTTGATATTAAAAGGGATCATAATTATTCCAGAATCTGTCTTATTATGCGCACAGACCTGAACTCGAATTCAGTTGCAATGCCTTCAACATTTTTCAATTCAATTCCACATACATTTACTAAATTATATAATGTTGTTATTTTTGCTTGACAGAGTCTTTCATTAAGAGCAGCAGAGCCATTGATAATGTCAAGTCTTGCCCCATTAAGGACAGGTTCACATAAAAGCCAGTATAAGGATGGAGCATTGCACATCCTTTGGAGTTTGAAGTTTGGAGTATGAACATTAAACAGCTTATCAAGGACTGTTTGGACTTTGAACAAACTGGCTGGATCCATTAAAACCAGGGCTCTATCTAGTCCACCGTCATCTTTAGGGAGATACAGTACACTTTGAGGAATCCAATGCAGGCGGTCCCAGAAGAAGTCAACCAGAAGTGCCTGAATCTTAGAGAGTAAATTTGGTGGTGGATCTAAAACCATTAAATTTTGCCATAAAAAGAGCGGTTCACCCAACCAGTCACTCACTAAAAAGGCCTCACTCTTATTCCAATTAATCTTAGCAGAGGATAGCAGTCTTAAGTCCTCAATTATTTTGTTCAAGGTGTCTATGTCTTTCTGATCTTTAAGGACCACCACCAAATCGTCAGCGTATGCTGACAACCTTAAGACAGTGTTACTGTTTGTCAAAGAAACACCAGAAATCTCAGCCCTCAATTTGTCTAGCAGAGGTTCATTTGATAAAGAAAACAACATTCCTGATAAGGAGCAACCTTGTCATATACCTCTATGCACCTTAAAAGGTGTGCACAAGCCGCCATTAATCTTAAGTAAACTCTCAATGTCACAACATAGAACTTTTATCATTTTAATAAAACAAGAATTGAATCCAAAAAGAGGTAAGGGGTGCCACTGTTTTAGGTCTGTCAGGTCACCCATCGTGGGCACCAGGGTCAGGACTGCTCTTCAGCAACTTTGAGGAAGCTTCTCCTCTGCCACACTGGCATTCACCATCTCCAGAAGGCCCTGACCTATGACTGACCAAAACGCCTTGTAGAATTCAGCTGGCAAGCCATCAATTCCAGGCGTCCACCCATTCTGCATTCCCATCACAGCAGCTCCTTAAGAGTCAAAGCTTTATCAAGCTCATCAGCCGAACCTGTTTTAAGTTTGGGCAAATTATTAAGGAAGACATTATCCAAATCAGTATTTCCATCATGCTCACTTTTAAATAAATTGGAATAAAAATCTGCAGCAAGATTTTTGATTTCAGATGTCCTGAACATAATGCCCCTGACTCTGAGCATTCATGTACCACCACTGCCAATTCTTTCTTTCCAAGCCAAAGAAAAATTTGGATGAGTATCCATGTCAGAGATATTTTGAAAGCATGATCGGACCAAAGCGCGCTGTACCTTTTTTTTCCTGGACATCTTTTAATTCAACTTGCTTTAATAAATTTTTTTTTAAATATTGCTGATTGTTAGTAGAATCAGCCAAAGTCTGAAGCTTTAAAATTTTAATTTCTAAGATATTTTGAGACATGGTTTGGTATCTAGTGACATTGAAAGTGCACTGCTGACACAACTGTTTAATTTAAATTTTTCCAATGTCCCACCATTGTTGTAAGGAAGGAAAGTGATTTTTTTCTCCATTCTAAAATTATACCAAAAATAAGAGAAAACCTCCTTAAAGTGCTTATCCTCCAAGAGGGCAATATTAAAATGCCAAAATGCACTTTGGAGTTTAAATGAACGTAAAGGGTACATAAAACCATACAATGGTCAGAAAAGCCTAATAGTATAATTGAACAATTCTTGTAGACACTGACATAATGTTTGGGACTATAGAATCTATCAAGTCTGGCTAGAGGCAAGCAATTGCCATGGGAATGAGCCCATGTATGTTCCCTTAGGTCCCAATGAAAATTATGCCAAATGTCACAGAGATCATATGCATATATTAACTCAATAAGTCACCTTCTTGAAGGCATATGTGCTTCTAAATGATTCCTATCAAAAAAATTTTCAGTGCAATTAAAATCACCCCCAATAAGAAGGAATTCATTAGAATCACCATTCTTTAAGACATTACACAAGGTATCCAACAGCCACTGTAGGCACATAAATACATATAAAAACATGAGTTTCCTTCAAACTATACTCTAACTTTAGGAATTCTGCCCTTGAATTCGAAAAAAGAAAAAGAAAAAAGAAAAAAGATAGATATACATGTGCATCACAATAAGGAGAGGCTTCAGCATTATTGAGCGACTATCCGAAGGTTCCAAAAAATATAGTCGCAGAGAGGCTAAGAAAGGGAAAGGCAATTACCTGCCAGACACGCTGGTGGTGAGGAATCACGGCTCCGAGACATATTACCTTTTGCACATTTATTGCTGCTCAAACACAAACATTGGGACGATCACTTCCAAAGCATCTTGTATGAGCACCAAAGTGTCAAAGCAAGTAAAAGGCGATATGAAACAAAGAAAAGTGATGTGATGGCGGTGTGACAGCGGTCAGCAAAAGTAGAACTTCCCCCCTCACCCTCTCATTCCAAAAAACCCGCCAGGAGAAGACCAGCTGATAATAGTATTGCTGACGTAACACCTACACCACGTGACATATCCCCGTATGTGACAAGTCATTCATAAACCCATGCATCCTCAATAAACACCACAAGCCTGTGACATTGCTGGCACCTACATTCCGGCCCCATAATTATTACAATTAACACAGTAATAATTACAAACACACACACAAAAATCATACAAAGAGTCCATAGTCCATTATAAAGTTCATCGTAGCTCTTGATTTCAGTTCTCTTGAATGAAGTCAAGTCATGTCCATGACAGAAGTCAGTAATAATTGTCCAGAGTGAATCACTCATGTCAGGTCTGGGTCAACAAGTCAAACAGTCCTTAGGCCTGAGCAGACTCCTGAAACAGACAGATCTTGGTCACAGGTCTG
This sequence comes from Echeneis naucrates, assembly GCF_900963305.1. Lineage (NCBI taxonomy): Eukaryota > Metazoa > Chordata > Actinopteri > Carangiformes > Echeneidae > Echeneis > Echeneis naucrates. Next base: position 18,445,218 of record NC_042530.1, on the reverse strand, counting down.
CAGAGAGTACTAGTCTGGGTCTTAATTTGAACCTGCCGCACTAGTCCTCTTCTGTCTGGAAGTGTCTCAGTGATCCTTCCAATGACCCAGGAATTCCTAGGTGCAGAATCGTCCACTATTAGTACGATGTCCCCAGGAATGAAGTTCCTCTTGACCTTTGTCCACTTCTGCCGTTCCTGTAACTGTGGCAAATACTCCTTTATCCACCTTTTCCAAAACAAATCAGAAATGTATTGGACTTGTCTCCATCTGCGACGTGTATAACTGTCCTCCTTGTGAAACAGTCCAGATGGTAGACACGGTTGTTTTTTGAGAAGCAGCAAATGATCATGTGTAAGTGCTTCCAAGTCGTTTAGGTCTGTGAATTCCTTGGTAAGAGGTCTGCTATTGAGGATGGATTCAACCTCACACAGGACAGTGTGGAGTCCCTCCTCGTCCAAACTCTGTGCTCTCAAAGTGGAGTTAAGAACTCCTCTGATGGAACGAATTAACCTCTCCCATGCGCCGCCATGATGTGATCCGGTAGGAGGATTAAAGGTCCATTTAATTCCTTTCTGTGAGAGTGTATCATTGATCTGTTCCAGGTTCCATCCTTCTATAGCTCGTTTCAACTCCCGCTCAGCACCAACAAAATTAGTGCCATTGTCCGAGCGGAGCTCCTTTACTTGTCCTCTCCTTGCTATGAAGTGTCGTAAAGCATTAATAAAGGAACTTGTGTCCAAAGATGAAGCCACTTCAATGTGCACTGCTCTTATCACCAAACAGGTGAAGATGACTCCATATCTTTTGACAAGACTCCTTCCTCGCTTGATGTCGAAAGGTCCAAAATAATCCACACCGACATAACTGAAAGGTGGTGCATCAGGTGAAACTCTGTCAGCAGGCAAGTCTGCTATCTGCTGGTGACCGATGTTACCATGAAGCCTGCGACAAACCACACATCTGGACAAGATTTTTCTTATGGCAACACTGGCAGAAGGAATCCAATAGTGTTGACGTAGCTTTGACAGCACATGGTTCCTGCCACCATGTCCAACTGCTTTATGAATGTGGCGTAAAATGAGGTCAGAGATGTGAAGATCTTTAGCTATTATAGCTGGATGTTTAGACTCTTCAGGCATGGCTGCCTTACTCAGACGACCTCCAACTCTCAAAACACCATCATCCAGTATCGGGTCGAGCTTGTATATGTGACTGTTTGTTTTCACGCTCTCTCCTTTTTGTAAGCAGGAAAACTCTTCTGAGTACTTCTGCCTTTGACAGAACTTGATTATTCATTATTCACTGTTTTTGATCTCTTCCAATGAGAGATAACCATGACACATCTTGATGTCCTTGTGTTGCCCTTCTCTTGATGCAGACTGAGCAGTAGCTTCCTTCCTCTTCCTGATGTTCAAAAGCAAAGCCTTAAGCCTCAGTATCCAAGCCATGACTCTCAGGAGACGGGTCCATGATGAGCTGCGATCAAGCATGTCAAAGCGTTATCTTTCTCTTGCTCCACAGAAACAATAGCAGAGACTTTGACTTCTGGGTCTCCAGCTGTGAGCTTTCCCAAGCCATCTGGATACACAGGCCAAGCAAGGACCACACATCCACATTTCATCCTTTAAAAAGGATTCCACTCTCACACCTCTGGAGGCGAGGTCCGCAGGATTGCAGGAAGTAGACACATACCTCCATTGAGATGGATTAGACATCCTAAGAATTTCTGAGACTCTGTTAGCTACAAAGACTCGAAATCTTGAAGTTTCGTTTTTGATGTATTTCAGAACTGAGGTATTATCCGACCAGAACACAGAGTCTTGTAGTTCCATCCTCAGCTCCTTTCTCCACAGCTTGTCCATTCGAGCTGCCACAACAGCTGCTGTTAGCTCCATACGTGGGATTGTCACAGTCTTTAAAGGTGCCACCCTGGATTTTCCCATTATAAAGGCTCTATGTACAAGACCTTGGTGATTGTGTAACAGCAGGTAGGTGACAGTCCCGTATCCCTCTTCGCTTGCATCCGCAAAGTGATGTAACTGGGCGGAGGTTATTTCTCCAAAGTTGGGAGGTTTTAAGCATCTGCTAGTCCTGAAGCCATCCAGTGTTTGTAGCTCTTTAACCCAATCTCTCCATTCCTGAGCTGCAGATGCAGGTATAGCGTCATCCCAGCCTAGCCCTTTGCGGCAGAGGTCCTGCAGTATCCTTTTAGCAGTGAAAATCACAGGAGACAAGATTCGAAGAGGATCATAAAACGAACCAACAGTAGAGAGGATTCCTCTGCGGGTCAGCGGCTTCTCTGGAATGGGTTAGGGGTTATCGCACTCCCAGAGCCCTCTCCACTGGAAGGATATCCTGATCCAAATCCAGATCCTTGACCTCCTTTGCTCTTTCCTCCTCTGGTATTGCTGCCAGAACACTGCGGCTATTACTTATCCACTTGGTCAAGTTAAAGCCTCCCTTAGCACATATTTTCCTCAGGTCCTCATACAAGCAAATGGCTTCCTGTTCTGTGGTCACCGAGACAAGAAGGTCATCAACATAAAAACTGTGCATGATGGTTTCAAAGACATGCTGACTGAAGAACTCCTTGTTATCCTCGGCGCACCTACGGAGTGCAAAATTAGCACTGCTTGGGGAAGATGTAGCCCCAAACAGATGGACAACCATCCTGTACTCCATCATTGGCTGGCTAAGATCTCCATTGGGCCACCAAAGAAATCTTAACAGGTCTGCATCTTCCTCTGGCACTCGAACCTGATGAAACATCGCTTCAATATCAGACATCAGAACAATAGGTTCCTTCCTGAACCTAGTTAAAACCCCAATTAGCATGCTTATGAGGTCCGGTCCTTGCAGGAGATGTGCATTGAGTGAGGTTTCTTTGAATGATGCTCCACAATCAAAAACTACACGCATCTTCCTTTTTTGAGGATGGTATACCCCATGATGCGGAATATACCAAACCTTGCCATCACTGCGCTCCAAATCTGTGTCTGGCACTCTCTCTGCAAATCCACTCTCTATGAGGCTATCCATGAATTCAACATAGTCTTTGTGGAATGATAGCTCCCTGGCAAACCTTCTCTTCAAGTTGAGAATACATTGCTCTGCAATTATGCGGTTATTAGGCATGCTTAAGTTTCTGTCTTTCAGAGGAAGAGCGATGCTGTAATGTCCATCAACCAGTTTTGCAGATCTATCAGCCATCTCAAGAAACTTGCAGTCATCCTTTGACATCCCCACCAATTCCTCTTGGTTGTTCTCCGGGAAATCCACTTTAAACTGCTTACTCCAGAGTTCATCAAGTGTGACAGCTGATATTCTGTTAATGGAAACTGTTGACTGACATCCAGGACTATTATCACCTCCACCAAGTGGTCCATTTACTGTCCAACCCAGCACTGTCTTTACAGCATACGGCCCTCCATCCATGCTCCTAATGACCTCCAAGGGCTCCAAAGCATTAGGAACGTTTGTGCCAATCAGAATCTCCACATCTGCATCAATTTCTGGCAAGCAAACATGTTTCAAGTGAGGCCATTTGTTCAAGTCTAGCTGGCGTGGGATGTTACTTCTATCGACAGGCATCTTTTGTTGTACAAAGAGCTTTGGTATTTCATAATACACGTCACTGTTCAATCCAGCAACTTCCAAGTGAGAAGTAACACCACTGTCAACCACCTTTTCTTGTCCCATGGTGCGCAGAAGAATTTTTGTTTTCCTCCCAGGGAGACCCAGCCTGTCCATCAGACCCACTGTGCAGAAAGATGCTGTACTCCCTGGATCCAAGAAGGTGTATGTTTCTACTGTCCATTGTCCTTTAGCTGATTTAACTCTGACAGGTACGATGGCGAGCTTACAATCTTGATCACCGGCCCCAGTGAGACCACTGGTTTGCACTTCAACCATACCGCTGCTTGATGGATTTTCTGAAATGTTCCTGTCCTTTCCACTTTATTTTCCCTCTGATGTATATGCAACATGCTGGGGTGTCGTGCGCCACATATTTTACAAGAAAGACACTTCCTGCACTCTTTGCTCATGTGCCCAGTGCACAAGCAGCCAAAGCAAACTCCATTAGTTTTCAGGAAATTCATCTTTTCACTGTGGGCTTTCCTCTCCAATAGAGTACACGACTCCATCCTGTGTCCATAGCTTTTACAGTAAAGACAAGATTTCTCAGATCCATCCTTTTTGTTATCTGGTTGAGTCCTTTTTTTGAATGTTACGACATTTGTGGCGAAACTGCTCCCTCTAGGCTTTGAACAAGGTATAGATTTTGTTCGGCCATTTTCCTTTATTGTGACGATTGGAGCATCCTGTATGTCTCCAAATACAGGATCCATTGCGATTTTTACCTGTCCTTCAATGAAGTGGACAATATCAGCAAACATAGCTCTGCGTCCGCACTTTTCTTGGATGTCACATGCTGCTGTACGCCACTTGTCCCTCAGCTTGTACGGTAGCCTTTTGATGATGTTAAGCATGTTTGCTGATGTATTTAAATCACACAGATTGTATACATCCTTCATGGCATTACAACACCCACGTAAAAACAGACTGTATGCTTGCAAAGCTTTTGCATCTTCTGATTTAATCAATGGCCATGCAAAGATTTTATCCATGTAAGCAGATGCAATTACATGATCATTTCCAAAATGTTCATGGAGCAAAATTTTTGCTGTGGCATATCCATTTCCATCAGTCATGTGTTGACAGCTTCTGACCAGTTGTTGAGGCTGTCCTCTGGTGTATTGCTCCAGGTAATAAAGACAGTCTCTCTCATTGTTGGCCTTTTGTTCAATTGTTTGTTCAAATGACTGTATGAAGGTGTGATATAGGGTTTCCATCAAATATCTGAATATCCCTTTTTGGCAGTGATGCTAGACATTGCTGCTGCACCAGCATTGATGTTATTTCATTTTGTTTCTCCATCACAGACATGATGTAATTGTCGCTGCTGATGTTCTGAAAAAAGGGTACATTTTCAGCCTTGAGATGAGACATTGGTGGTACTGCATCATTTGGAGTTGTGCTCTGAAGTTTTGTTGGCACCGAAGACCCCTGCTGGAGAGTTTTAACTGCAACCTGTTGCTTTGACTTTACACCACCAAAGTTTGGATTCAAAGTTTCTGCTTCAGGTTGTCCTCCTCCATCCTTTCCATCTTTACGTGGTAAAAAGGGCTCTGCATGAATATTAAGTCCCTTTTCAAAATAAGACTCCATGCCGTCCAGTTTGCTAGAAGCAGCACTCCTCACGCTTGATCCAGACTTTCTCAACACATTTACTTTTGCCACAGATGCAGCTATCTCTGCTTCGAGTTGGAGTTGTTCCTTTCTTTTCCTTATTTGCTCTTCCTGCTCTTCAAGAGCGTGTTTTTCCTTGAGCAAGCTTTGGCGAGCCAGCAAAGCAGCAACATCAGCCTCAGCTCTGAGACGTGCAGATGAAGTGGATGACACATTAGACCTTGTGCTGTGTTTAACGCTGTCATGATTTGAAATGCTGTCAAATGGTGCTATTTCATCCTGATCATCATTTTGAGGGCATAACAGCCATTTTCCTTCTTCCACAACCTCATGTGTTTCCACATCCTGCTGTGCTTCATTTTCCACAGACAATTCTTGATTGGACCTTACAGACAGGTGAGTGTCCAATAGAGGTACTTGGGTTATTTTAAACCATGCTTCCACCTCCTTAATGCATCCATCTTTGTGTTTATTGACTTTTGAAAACCACTGATTTTGTCTTTCTTGTTCCTCAGTGGACATAAATGGCATCAGAGATTCATGTAAAGCAGTAGCACTCTCAGATTGTTGCATTAAATCATTCAGTTGTGATTTGACCGGAAACACATTTTTCTCATCCCTCATGAGCTCCTTGAGAGATGAAATCAAGCGTTTTATTGATTCAATTTTATTCACCATGGCCTTTTCCGTGAGAATTCTTTTTCGTTTCTCCTCAGATTTACCGACGCTTGTTCCAGTATGTGTAGCGCTCATTTTGCATGCACACAAAAATCACAATGAGAATCCAAACCAAAGCCAGCAATATCAAAAACCACAAGAGTTGCGCAACATCACAGTTCATGAAATCCAGCGCCGCAATAAATCACACAGTGAGGCAGCAATCCAAGCTTCCAACACAGCGTCAAAACTTCACTCAACAGCAACAAGCAAGACTCCGGGACAACACGCCAACTTCCATTCGGTATCAACCAGCTCAAACTGTTTCCAAAAGCCAACATAACAGCCGAACTAAATCAGTTTTACATACCGCTGGTGATCCGCGTTGTTGCCCGGCTGCTGCACTGTGAGGCGTCCTCAGGTGAGCTCCAGCTCAAAGCGCTTTGTCTCGACTTTTGCTGACAATATTGAGCGACTATCCGAAGGGTCCAAAAAATATAGTCGCAGAGAGGCTAAGAAAGCGAAAGGCAACCACCTGCCAGACACGCTGGTGGTGAGGAATCACGGCTCCGAGACATATTACCTTTTGCACATTTATTGCTGCTCAAACACAAACATTGGGACGATCACTTCCAAAGCATCTTGTATGAGCACCAAAGTGTCAAAGCAAGTAAAAGGCGATATGAAACAAAGAAAAGTGATGTGATGGCGGTGTGACAGCGGTCAGCAAAAGTAGAACTTCCCCCCTCACCCTCTCATTCCAAAAAACCCACCAGGAGAAGACCAGCTGATAATAGTATTGCTGACGTAACACCTACACCATGTGACATATCCCCGTATGTGACAAGTCATTCATAAACCCATGCATCCTCAAACACCACAAGCCCGTGACATTGCTGGCACCTACAAGCATCATGATTATCAGCATTTAGTTTGGTCAGGAATTTTTTTGTAACTTGGTCTTTTCAATGAATTGTTCAATGTCGGGGAAATACTGCTGGACTTTAACTTTTTAACTATAAGCTTTGTCATACAAAAATGATTGGCCAGTAAGAGCTTTATATGTTAACAGAAGGATTTTAAATTCTACTCTATATTTTACCAGCAGCCAATGAAGAGCAGCTAACACACGAGAGATGTGATCTCTTTTCCTAGTTCCTGTTAATATTCATGCAGCAGCATTCTGAATCAACTGAAGGCCTTTCAGAGATTTGTTTGGACATCCAGATAGTAATGAGTTACAGTAGCCCAGCCTAGAAGTTGCGAATGCATGGACTAGTTTTTCTGCATCATCCTGTGAGAGGATGTTTCTGATTTTCCTGCAGCAGCAGCATTCTGAATCAACTGAAGGCCTTTCAGAGATTTGTTTGGACATCCAGATAGTAATGAGTTACAGTAGTCCAGCCTAGAAGTTACGAATGCATGGACTAGTTTTTCTGCATCATCCTGTGAGAGGATGTTTCTGATTTTTCTAATGTTTTTAAGCTGTTGTTGTTTTTAAGCTATCCTTCCAGGCTCTGTGAGACTCTTCTGAGTTGCTGGAATGCCATTTTCTTCCTAATTTCTGTGACGTCTGCTTTAAGGCACGAATTTGAGAACTATACCACAGAGCCAGCCTCCTCTGTTTTATTTTACTTTCTTGTTTAAGGGGGGTGGCATCATCAAGATTTGGGTTAGGGTTAGAGAAATCCTCAATTGAATTTAGACATGGCATTGCTGGAAATGATGGCCAAATGTTCTCTTTAAATTTAGCCACAGCATCTTCATATAAATGTCGTCTTGTCAGACACTGTTTTCGTTGTCTTTTACAGTTCCTACTTTATTTTGAAAACTCTTGTGTTCCATGTTGTTGTTTGCCATTTACTTCCCCTTTCTTTTTCCCGCCATGAGTTGATTCCTAATTTTGTTTCACCTGTGTTGGTTCCTGTGTATTTAAACCCCGCCTCATTCCCCATATCTCTGCCAGATTGTCTTTGTTACCTCCTGTGTACCCAGTTGTTTGGTCCCAGTGTATGACCGGACTGTTTTTTGATGTTTGATTTCCTTCCTACTCCTTGCCTGTTTTGTCTGCTTGATGCTGCCAGCCTTTTTGTGTATGACCCCTGCCTCCATTTTGGATTAAAAGCTCTTGCCCTACTGGACTCACTACCTCTGCCTCGCTTCCCCTTTTTGCACCTGGGTTCACTCTTATCAGCCCTGACACTTCTAAAGCCAAATATATTAATTGATGCTGTGCAGTCAGTTAAAGTAAACTCAAATGCAATGAGTAACGTCAATTTCAATGCCATATGTTAGAACAAGGTCAAGGATATTATTGAAGCAGTAAGTGGGTTCATTCACATGCTGGGAAAAGCCAATTGTAAGGAAAAGTAAAGAAAGCAATCCAGAACTAAGGCTGTCTCACTTTCTACATCTACATGAATATTGAAATCTTCCAGTATAATGATTTTATCTGTACTGAGTACTAACTCTGATATAAACTCTGATAGGAATTCTGAGTGCGGATCAGGCAGACGGTATACTGTAACTAACAGAACTGGTTTTTCACCTTTCCAGTTTGAGTGGGAAAGTCTAAAAGTGAGGCTTTCAAAAGGCCTACAGCCAGATTTTAGTCTAAGGTTGATTAATTGGCTTGATTGAAATATCACAGCCATCCCCCTCCTCGACCTGTGGTACGAGGGATACAAAAATTAACTTGAGTGAGGGGTGTAGATTCATTAATACTCATCTTATACTCATCTTGCTGCAGCCAGGTTTCTGCTATGCAAAATAAATTAATATGATGATCAGCTATGAGATCATTAACTAGTAGAGATTTTGATGATAGTGAATATTCAACAGTTCATATTTAATTGCGGTATTATTTGAGATCAAATTTGTGGCTGTTTTATTTTAGTTAAGTTTTTGTTTTTAGCTCCTCTTCTGTTTAACTTGGGTTTAGTAACTTAACTAAATTTAGGTGGACACCATCTCTCCTAATCAGACCAGGTCTCCCCCAGAAAGTTTTCCAGTTGTCTATGTAGCCCACATGTTTTTGGCACACCACCTCGACAGCCAGCGGTTAAATGACGACATGCAACTATACATGTCACCACTGTCTGATTGGGGAGGGGGCCAGAGAAAACTAGTGTCCAACATTGTTTTTGCAAACTTGCGCACCGATTCCACATTAATCTTTGTGACTTCCGACTGGTGTCGTTACTGCGGCCATTCAGTGGGATCTGTTCTCCATGAAAATAAAGACAAACAGAAGGGACAATGAGAGAGACCCACAGATGTGAATTTTTCATTGTACCATTTTTTCCTCCGGTACAGCTAACATGTTAAAATACTTTCTGACATTTTGAAGTAATGTTTTAAGCTAAGTACAGGAAAGTGTCTTTTAAATTGTGCCGTTGATTGTTTTCCCCCAAGGTGGGTGTGGTTTTTTAGTATGACGGATCCCAGCCTATCACGCCTTAAGGAGAATTTTCCTTCAGCCAAGTATCAGGCTCAACCCTAATATGTATATAGAAATCACTCCTCAACCCCAGCCATGCCTGGGGCACCTCAGCCCCAGTAAGACCACCAGCCAGGGTCCCACTGCTCAATGGTAAGGCCTGCAACCAACCCCACCCCAATCACCATTTTGGGAGGCAGACCGCCCACCCTGAGAATGCCAACCGGATTGAAGACAGTATACGAAATTTATTGTAACTAGGATGAAAGATTTCCAACACCGCTACCCCAGGAATTTCAACTGAAGAGCTGACTTACTTCTGTATATTAACAGAACAGGCACACAGGTACGTCATACAGATGAAGCAGAGAGACATGCTTCCATTAAAAAAATATATGATATATATTTTTAGAGAAACACAAGAAACTTGTGCGACAAAAAAATGGACCAGACTCAGTGAACACCCTCCTACCAACAAATTTTCACACTGCTCTATGCTCCCTACAGATGATATCCAACTAGGCCAGTGAGCGGTGGTAGCTATCATGTCTTCGGGGTCATCAGGTGGGAACCTCCTTTCACCGGTGTTTCGTCTAGTTAGGCCCAACACCTCCAGAAGGCTAGACCGTGAACACTGGCGTCCCAGCGTCACCCCCCTAATGCCAGCCATCACCACTCCTCACACAAAGACAACTATCTCAAACTGCACTGCTATCACCTACTCTGACCTCTCACCAACTGCACCAGTGAAAGCGGGGTGGGGATACAGACCCTGGTTCGGGTAGGGAGAGAGAAATAGAAGAGGTGGAGATAAAAGTAGGGATGGGATACAGACCCTGGTTCGGCTAGGGGGCATGAAAGTATAGAGGGTGCAGGAGGTGGAGGCAATACAAGCTGCATTAATAGATTCAGCAACTAAACTCACCTAAATGGTCTTATACTCAAACAACACTCCCAACACAGGCCAGCTCACCTGTACTAACTGCATGATGCCAAAGAGGCACAAACACAAATCTCAAACACCACTGTCAACTACTCTAACCTCTCACCAATTGCACCAGTGAAAGCGGGGTGGGGATACAGACCCTGGTTCGGGTAGGGGGGAGAAATAGAAGAGAGAGAAAAGTAGGGATGGGATACAGACCCTGGTTCGGGTAGGGGGGAGAAATAGAAGAGAGAGAAAAGTAGGGATGGGATACAGACCCTGGTTCGGGTATGGGGCATGAGAGTATAGAGTGCGCAGGAAGTGGAGGCACTACAAGCTACGCTAGCACACCAGCAGATTCAGCAACCAAACTCACCTGAACAGCCAAAGCCAACACTCCAACACAGGCCAATTCTCCAAGGCTAACCGCATGGCGTCGAAAGGCACCAACACACAGCATTATTTCAAACAACACCACTGTCAACTACTCTAACCTCTCACCGATTGCACCAGTGAAAGCGGGGTGGGGATACAGACCCTGGTTCGGGTAGGGGGGAGAAATAGAAGAGGTGTAGATAAAAGTAGGGATGGGATACAGACCCTGGTTCAGGGAAGGGGGCATGAAAGTATAGAGGGTGCAGGAGGTGGAGGCAGTACAAGCTACAAGCTACACTAGCAGATTCAGCGACTAACCTCATCTACACAATCCTATATTCAAGTAAAATCAACACACCAACACAAGCTGACTCACCTGGACTAACCGCATGGTGGCAAAGAGGCTTAAACAGGCCACACCCCCGACTTAAATACACTTCCCCTTCCTGGATTTCTTCCTCTGCTTCTCCCTAGAGTCTGTCTATCTTAAGAGCTCCCCCTGCTGGGCCCCCAGATACTATTACCTATTCTAACCCAAATCCACTGACTAGATCTTACTGCCTCATCTGACATTTCCTTCACTATTTTCCTCACCCTCTGGCCGCTTCCTCCTAACTCCCTCAACAAAGCAACAGCAGATCTTGCTACAAACCCTCTACATCCTACTTCCACTGGAAAAAACCTAACCTTCCATCCTCGCTGCTCAGCATCCTTACCTAAATCTGCATACCTGAGCTTTTTCCTTTCATAAGCTTCTTCAACTGAATCCTCCCAAGGCACAGTCAGCTCTATGAAATATACTTTCTTTCTACTCCTAGACCACAAAACTATATCAGGCCTTAGCTTTGTGCAGGCTATTTCCTGGGGAACCACAAGCTTTCCTCCTAAATCTACCTGCATCTCCCAGTCACTAGCATCCTCTAAACTGCCTTGCTTCCTCATTATCCTATTAACTTTCCCTCCTTCCTGAACAACCTGTATTGCAACTCTCTTTGTCTTAGACCCTCCTAAAACTGCCTGCCTCCGTATATCTTCAATAACTGCAGCTAAGCTTTTTAAAACCTGGTTATGTCGCCACGTATATCGGCCTTGTGAGAGACTAACCGTACAACTGGACAAAATGTGCTTTAGAGTTGCAGTACCTGAACACAATGAACATAACGGGTCTCCATTTACCCAGAGCTTTAGGTTCTGGGGAGTTGGCAAGACATCATATGTTACCCCTATCAAAAATCTAATCCTACTTTCCTCCATATTCCACAGCTCTTTCCAACTAAGCTTCTTCTTCTCTACACCTTCCCAGTTCAACCACTGTCCCTGCTTAGCCTGAGCCACTGCCCTCGCACTCCTTAATATTTCCTCCTGTCTACGCACCTGCTCTACAACCAGCTTCCTCTTCTCTTTGGGACCTGCTCTACTCCACACCGGTTTGCCTGAGCCAAGCCTCAAGCCTCCCCGGCCTATCTGTACATTACCCACAATCTCGGTATGCCTAAGAGCTGCTTCTGCTTCCTGCACTGCCATTCTTGGATTCCATTTTCTCCCCTTGGTTGGGTTCGGAACCACTTTACTAACAACCACATCTTTACTCCCAGATAACAGGAGCTCTGTCCTAACCGTAGTACATTTAAACTCCTCCACTAAACTAGATACTGGGAGCTGTAGTATGCCTTTCCCGTACAGTGCCACCATGCTTAAACATCTCGGAACCCTGAGCCGCTTCCTAATGTAAAAGCTTACTAGTCTTTCCATTTTCTCTGCAGCAGATATTGGAATCTCATATACTGACAGTGGCCACATCAATCTAGGAAACAATCCAAACTGCAAACACCACAACTTCAACTTTCCTGGAAGTACTGATTTATCTATTCTGTCCAGTCCCTCAGCAACATCTTTCCTAAACTGCACTACCTGTTCTCTGTCATTCAAATCTGCCTTGTACCACCTACCTAAACTCTTTACTGGTTTTTCCCTACTCATTGGAATTGCTTCTTCATCTATTACAAACTTTCGATCACTTAATCTTCCTCTACTTATTGAAATACTTCTAGACTTACTAGGCTTGATTCTCATACTAGCCCACTTTAAGTTTTTATGAAGTCTCTCCAGTATTCTTTTCATACATGGCACCGTCGTAGTTATCAACGTCATGTTGTCCATATATGCCCTAATTGGTGTAAGGCGCATCGCATCCTGCCGCCTCTCTCCACCTACAACCCACCTAGAGGCTCTAATAATTACCTCCATCGCCATTGTGAATGCTAATGGAGAAATCTTACACCCTGCCATAATACCTATTTCTAACTTCTGCCAACCTGTTGTAAAGCCTGCCGTACTTAAACATAGCCTGATATCCTGGAAATACTTTCTTACTAAATTGACAACTCTAAAATAATCAAACGCCTCCTAAATAAGACTATGTGGCACTGACCCAAATGCATTTGCTAAGTCCAAGAATATCACATGCAAATCTCTTTTCTCGCTCTTGGCTGCCTGAATTTGATGCCAAATCATGCTAGTGTGCTCTAAACACCCTGCGAAACCTGGTATTCCTGCCTTCTGTGCTGAAGTATCTATTAAGCTATTCGTTTCTAAATAACTAACTAGTCTCCGTGCAACTACACTAAAGAAAATCTTCCCCTCTACATTCAGGAGAGAGATCATACGAAACTGACTCAACTCTGAGGACTCCTTCTCCTTGGGAATAAGAACACCTCCTGCCCTACGCCATGCTCTGGGAATAGACTGTTTCTTCCAAACTATTCTTAATTGCCTCCACAAAAACTTTAGGATATCAGGTGCGCTTTTATAGACCCGGTAGGGGACTCCATTTGGCCCTGGGGCCGAAGAAGCCTTCGCACGCCTGACTACCTCCTCAACCTCCTTCCACCTAGGTGGTCTAACATCCATTTCTTGATCTATCTCCCCTAATGGTGGCATGTCAGGTGGAAGTCCTACTACTCTATTCTGCTCTGAATCTGAATATGTATTTCTCAGGTACTCTTCTACTTCTATCTTTGTCGCTTTAAGCTGCCCTCCCTTTTCCTGGCTAAACAATCCTTTAAAAAACTTGAACGGGTCCCTGTAAAATGCTGTTCTTACATATTCTTTCCTTTTTCTCTTTTTCCTAAGATTTTCAGCCCTTCTAAGCACAGCTAGCCTATTTCTCAATCCCTCTTGCAACACATTAATTCCCTCTCTCTCCTCCTCTGTAGCTCTTTTCCACTGCTTTCTTAATTGTCTTCTTTCTTTAACTAATTTCTCAATTTCTCTTTGCCATCTAGACTTAGCTACCTGTACTCTTTCAACCCTCTTTCTATCTTGCACCCCAAATCTTAAGATAGAAAGATCTTAAGACACCTTAAGAGTAGATTATGTCTCCCATTTTTTCTAATATATCACTTGCATCTCCTCCTAGTCTACTCAGAATTATTGACAAGTCCCTATTGACTGTCTCCCATTCCTTGCTACTATTTGCCCGTGGCCATCTAACTCTAGCTTTCTGCTCCATATCTCTCTCTCTAACTGGCCTATTCACCTCAATGTCAGCTGCATCCCTTCTTATAATCTCCTCTTCCACCCCTGTGGCTGTGTTGTTGATATCCTCCGAACTGTGGTTTTCTACCTGTCGCTGGATTTCATCTGACTTACTCAATCAAACTTACTCAATTCTTCCTTGATGCACTCTAAGGCCTCTGACTGATGTTATTTTCTGCCAACCACAAGGACAAACCTGGAGCATCTTTCCCTCTAATCTACCGTCTTTATTCCCTCCAGCCACACTCGCTATGCCCTTCAAACTATTCTGCCCACATCTAGTCCTAGAGAATAGGTCCGTGCCCCTATCCTTCACTGAGTCACATATCCAACTCGTAGTCTTATCCGTTCCAGTATCTGTTACCGTGTAGTCTGCCTGTGAGTCATCTTCCACCCCTGCTCTCGCTGACCCTTGGGGTATTTTCTTTAAGTGACTTGTAGCTTGTGCTGGTTGTGACAAAGCTGTTGCGCCTTGCCACTGCTACCTTGGATTGCTAGTCCACGGCAGCACCTGTGGGGTCTTTGCCTCCTGTCAGCTGTCTATCCAGGCTGTCACATGGTCTTTCCCTTGTTGTCAGCTGCCCTATTCACAGCAGTCACTAGCTATGCTAGTTTCGGAATTTAGAGAAACACAAGAAACTTGTGCGACAAAAAACTATATAAAAATTTTAAAATTGTAACAAATAATATATATAATATATGAAAAGCAGTGAATGAACGCTCAGTTTAAATGAGCAAGGGGATCCAGAGAGGAAGACTGGAACTGACAGGAGGCATCAGTAGCTAATGAATAACGGAATGGGATGGTAGCTGACAAACTCCAAGATGAAAAACCTATCTGCAGCAAGTCCAGTACAGGTGCTAGGCAGAGGCAAGGTGAGCAGGCTGCAAAGTCAAACAAGAAGTGAGGCGCCATCATTGTCAAAGAGCAAAGGGCCTCATTATAGTAAACCCCCTCTCTTTATAAGGGTTTGGCCCGCAGAAATTGGCTAACGAGCCCCAGGTAGTACAAGCACAAACAGCTAGTACTACGTGACCTCATACTGCCACACTTGGATGTGGTTAGAATTGGGGGACACAGACAGGGCATGGGAGCCCCCTCATTTGCAGGCGGTAGTCTCTCATGCACTCCCCAAGCCCTCGATCTCTACTATGTGGAATTGGGGGTGCAGCCCCTCAAAGCTTAGTGCTACATAAGATGGGGTGTGATGGACCTGCAGATTTAGGCTGCTCTGGAGCAGGTTCCAGGCTGCAGGAGCCTGTTTACCAAGTTCGGTGTGGAGTTTGGGAACAGTTAACCGTTATGTTTCACTGGAACGAACACTGTCGCTATGGGTTCTGATAATGTAGCCACTCTGGCATCTACTAGATGCCAGTGAGTAAGTATGCATATGTCTAAGGACGGCCACTCTGGGCATTTAAGGAGCAGTGATGTGTGAGAGCTTTGCAGCCTGTAACAAACCTCAGAGCACCATGGTACACAGTGACAAGGGATTGAAGACAATGTTCAGGGGCATGCTATACAACAGATGACCATAGTCAAGCACAGGCAGAATGGTAGCAGCAACTACTTTTTTCCTTGCAGCAAAGGAGAAACATGGCTTGTTCCTGAAGAAGAAACCCAGCTTAACTTTCAGCTTTTTGATAAGGCGGGAAAAGATCCCGCGAATCTTCAAGCAGTTCGTCTTCCTCCACCAAGCACCAGCAACAGCGTTTGTTTTCTTAGTCGTAAGTATCTTTTTTTTTTCTTTTTACTCTGGTTTCTATGTACCTGCATTAACCAGTGGGGTGAAACCGAGCTAAGCTAACGTCATATCCGTCATTATTTCAGCCGTGTGCAACTCCGTGGGAAATAAAATTTAAAAAGTAAAAAAATCAGGGACTATCAGACTCATCAGGGTATTTTGCTGGATGTCTCTCAAATTAAACCAAATCCAGCAAAAAGCTCAACAGTCTCTGGGGAAAGTTTGCTCAGACAAATAACCTCTGTCAGACGTCTCTCATCACAGAACCAGAAGAGGTCAAATACTTTAACTTCATCAACGACAGACTGGCTCAGATCCAGTGGGTGCACGGAGATCGCTACATCGCCCCTCCTAACAATATGGACAACGTGCTTGTAGCGGCTTTCACCACGGCCTACGGCCACTTAAAATTGTACAGTTATTTGCAACCTATGCAGGACAGTGAGTTCTTTACTTTGACACAGACAGCCTCATTTACCGCACTAGGAAGGGACAAAACACACTGCCTCTGGGTAATTATCTGGGAGATTTGATGGAAAAATTAGACGGAGACAGCATACAAGAATTAACCTGGTCCTAAAAATCGTGCTTATCAAACCAGGAACAAGAAAAAAGCGGTCCTCAAGGTCAAAGGTGTTACGCAGACGCACAATTGCTGTCAAAGTCAATTTTGACAGCGTCAAGCGGTTGATGGAGGACTATGCGAGACAGAGTGCTGAGAGAGGGGATGAGGAGAAGGAGAGGGAGGGGTTCAGTGAAGCCCCTCAGCAAAACATTGTAAGGGATAAAAGGGGATTTCTCTTAAAAAAATTCTTCTTTTCAGAAAAAATTTCGCTTTGTGTTTGACAAGGGACGGCTGCTGCCTACGGGTCATACTTTGCCTTTTGGTTTTTAAAAAATGTGACACCATGTTGAAGAAATTGATTTTGACCCCATATTGTTCTTGCATTTTCATGCCACATTGTAGGATCCAGCGGCTGTGGAAAAACTTTTTTTGTAAAAAATGTATTGGAAAACATGTTATGAATCGTGTACCTGAGAATATTGTATAAAGTTATACTTCTTTTCAAAGCATGTACGAAGAACTGCAAAAGAAAAATAAAAATATAAAATTTGTCGAAGGACTGCCGGATTCTTTTGAAGATGCTCAATAATTTCCCCCTCACCAAAAGCCATCTCATTATATTGGATGACGTGTTATTACAAGTGTCATCCAGAAGTGGTAAGAATTTTAATTTTTTATATTTATATTTTCTTTTTTTTTTTTAAATATGAGCGTGATGCTGCTGACCCAAAATGTATTTTTACAAAAGAAAATACAGTTGTACCATCAGCTTAAACAGTAATTACCTGATGCTGTTTAAAAACCCACAGGATAAATTTCAAATCAACATATTGGCTGGCAACAAAGATGTCCCAGTGAAAAAGATTTTTTTCTTAAGATATATAAGATATATATTTCTTAAGATGTACAACCGAAAGTGATTTGGATGAAAAAATTAGGGCTGTATTAAATGAACCGGGACTAACCCCCTATGAGAAAAGGAGCTCCACACCCTATAGCAAAGATATCTCACCCTGGTCAAACAAGATGACAGAGAGGCAGCGGTGAAGAGTCAACCTACACCTGCTGCTGCTGCTGAAGAAGAAGAAGAGGTGGAGCCGCTGCAGCAACAGGATTAGACAGTCTCTGAAGTACTGCAAAACCTTGCTCCTCATAACCGTAAAAATGCCACCTGTATCATGAAGAAATTAAGCAAGAGCAATGGTGGATGGACTCCAAAGGGTGAATTTGTTTATAAGGGAAGGACTGTGAGAGGTTCTCATTTAGTGGACCTGATTAAACATTTGTCAGCATGTTATATTAAAAAATCCCAGAGACCGGCGCCAAAGGGCTGGATGGGTTTTTTTAAATACTCTGATGGAGGTCAACATTCCCCTATTCTCCGTGATTAATCCTCAAGCTCGAAAACAGCAGACTCAGAATGGGGGGGATGAGGAGGAAGAGGAAGAGAGTGGTGGTGGTTTTGAAACCACTCGGAAGAAAATCATCCTATCCCTGCGATGGAGCATGCCCCCTGAAGAGAGAAGAGAAGATGATGATGATGAAGAAAAGGCCCCTCGTCCATCTACACCCTCGGTGGGGAAAAATATAAAAAGAAGAAACCTCTGTGGATCAAATTTTCTCCCTGAACAAATTTGCATTTTCAATAAAGTTTATAGTTGAAAAAAAAAAAAAAAAAAAAAAAACCACGCTTGAGACCGTTTTTTTTTTCTGTGTCTTTCTTTCTTCTTCTTCAACTTGTAACAATCTTTAAACAGATTGTGTGGTGAGAGTTTACAACTCATCGTACAGCTTTGATATTTTTTCACTAAATGAGTCACCATGTCGTCATTTTTTAACGCCTCGTCTTCACCTCCGTACAGAGATAAAACATTTTCAAAAGTTAAACTGCAGGCTGTAGACAGGATGTGTCATAGCTGTCTGCCGTGGTATAACACGGTTTTGCAAAGTTTTTCTAAAAATGTTAAAATGTCTTTAGGGTAGTATATAAATAATAAAATAAATAATAAATTGGGAGGGAATCCAAAAGAGTCGAAAAAAGTCACGATTCCATCTTCTTCCAGAGCCAGCCAGTGTTCTCCGGGATCATGTCAAAATTTGGTACACATGTGGACAGGGAGTGTGTGAACCATATATGTAAAATTCAACCAGTTTCATAGTGAAAATTTTGAGATATCACTGTTTTCACAAAAAATTTCTAACTTGTTTGTTATTTTTCAAAAAATATAAAAGTGTTCGGATGTGTTTGGACAAGGCCTGGTGCAGGCCTTGTCCGAACACCTCACCAGCAGGCCTCACAAGCAGAAAGTCTCTGGAACTCTGACTGCTCACAGACTTTTAATTCTCTCTGCATATTCCTCCATCATCGTCAACCAGTTCTTGAACAGAATGTGCAAACATCTCTGAAAACTCTGCATTCATTGTTGTAATACTCCAACACAAACTCGTCTTCATACAGTTCACTCACCTAATGGGTGGCTCTGTACCATCAACCTGATGGGGTACTCTTGATCTCCCACGAAATGTTGGCTGCAATTCTTTTTTTCGGAACTCCTGATGATTCTGCTTCTTCTTCTTTTTTCACTCTCAAATTTGATACACCCACCAACATCAGCACTGACCAGTCTGTCAAGGTGAGTGTCGCTCTCGATCCCGTCTGGTTGTAAAACTTTTTCCAACTGGTAAAAAAAACATCTCTTGTGAGGTATAATTAAACACGTACCCCCAAGCACTGACAGTTTCCACTCTCTGTGGAGAGCCTCGGGCGCTGGAGTCTGAATCCGACACAAATATACGTCACCCGCTTCTTGGGAGCTCCTCATAATTCGTGATAACTGGTTACAGTAGTCGCGCCGATCACCACAGTCCGAATGGTAGACTCTGATTTTATGTTGTTTTCAGCCATTTTTTCTTACTCTTGCAAAAATACTCTATTTGCTCTCAACACTTTGGGGTCCAAACAGCCTCCACATCATTAATTAGGAGAATTCATTCGGAAGCACAATGACCATGACAAAGGTCATGGACAAAACCTTGTTCAACAAAGGCCTTCATATTACGTTTGATCACAATGCGAGGTTTAGATTTGGGACAGCAGGAAATACACAATGATCACTTATATCAATTACAAGAACACCTGTCATTGAGTATTTGTGTGGGACATTAGTTAAGAACACTTAGGGACTTATCTAAGAGAGATGCATGCATCTCTTAAATTGTCAGTGATAGGTTTTAACCAGTCCCAATTTGGGTCTCCAGACACTATGATTTCATTATAATTCAAATTAGCTATCAATTGAGTCAGTGCAGAACATGTGTAGCAACCCTGTAAATACTTCGACATTTAGGGCCAGAAATTCAAATTGCTGAGTGACTGATACAGACAATAAGATATTAACAGAGAATTTTGACTTAACAAAAACTGCAATGCCCCCACCTCTTTTTGGACGGTCAGCTCCTAAGCCAGGTTTCAGAAAAGATGATAACATCAGCATTTGTTGATTTGACCCAAATGCGAGGCAAGTCAATTTTAGGGAGCACACTTCGAATATTTAAATGGATAATACCCAGCTCTGTCCTGTTTTTAAAATCAGCAGGAGTATTACAGGTAGCAATATCCGGCCCAGGATTAGGCTGTATGTTTCCTGAGATCAATAAAGGGAGAAGAGGCAGACATCTTTTCATGCATCTGTTACTAGAAATTCTATATTGGAAGTTTGACACCATTGCAGTAACAATAAGAGACTTCTCTGAAACAACAAAGTTCCAGGACAGAGTTGCAAATAATACTTAGCCATTCTGCATAGTTAAAAGAGTCCACATAGTGATCTGCTGCCTGCACAAATAGCAAATTATGCAAAACATTGGTTTGGACATCTGGAACAGCCGGGGTGGAATGTACTTTCTCCACTCACCCTGTGAGGGACGGTTAACCCGAAGGCCCAGAAAGTCACGACAGAAGACATTGTGTCTGTATGAAATACGAATTATAGGGAATGAATTGGTGTGTGAGAGTCTTTGTCAGTATGTGCGTGAGTGTGCAGCGAGGGAGGAGGGACACAGCGGTTTGGGATTGCCGTGTCCAAGGAAAGGGGAAGAAAAGGTGACAAAAGCCTGAATAGGTCGTGCATCAAGGAAAGCAGTAAGGAGGAGGCAAGTACCTGACCCGAAAAGGTATGACACGAGCAGGCAGGCGGAAGCAGTAGGCCTCAGAGCTGGACAGATAGGGCCCAGAATGCAGCATCAGGAGCAACAGCAATAGTCCTCAGAGCTAGATTAGTAGGCCCCAGGCTGTACTAGCAGCAATAAGCCTCAATGCTGAATAAACAAGCTCCGGACTGACTGAGAAAACCAAGGCTCTGGTTCAGTTCCCGAATTGCTGCAGCAAATCTAGACTGAAGGCAAGCCCCACTGTAAAGAAGCTGGGTGGCTGAGGCTGCCTCAGTAAAAACAGTGTGAAGACAAACCAGCAGCTCACAGCTAGTACACCGCTCCCAAAAACAGAATAAAGTGGCCACAATCCTTAGAGCAAAATGTTTTTCGAATGTTTAGTCTTTTTACAAACATTTTTCAAAAGCTTGAAAATGCAGTATGATCCATTAAAATACAATAAAAGCTAGTATACACAAGCACTAAACAGGGACAATTCACAAGCTGCTCACACAAGCTGCTGTTATTTGACTTCCAGAGCCTTGGCTGTGCGTGGAGGTAAGCCACATCAGATGTATGGTCTTTCTCACCTATGGTCATGAGAACTGAATCATGACCAAAAGAACAAGATTGCAGGTACAAGCGACTGCAATTAGCTTCCTCAGAAGGGTAGCTGGCTTTTCCCTTAGAGATAGGGCGAGGAGCTCAGAGTAGAGCCGCTGCTCCTTTGCATTGAGAGGAGCCAGTTGAGGTGCTTTTGTAACCCAATCTGGTTAGGATGCCTCCTGGGCACCGCCCTTGGGAGGTGTTCCAGGCACGTCCAGCTGGGAGGAGGCCCCGGGGCAGACTGAGGACCAGGTGGAGAAATTATCTCTCCACTCTGGCCTGGCAATGCCACGGGATCCCCCAGTCAGAGCTTGTCAATGTGGCCGGGGAAAAGAATGTCTCGGATAAGCAGATTAAGATGGATGGATGGATGGATAGATGTTCTTATTTGATGAAGCAATATGACTTTTTGGAGACACAACATGGAGTAGCATGTTGTCAAGACTGGACTTCGACCAAATCGAAATGCATGGTTCAAGAAACAAAGTATCAGATAAACAATGATTTAATGAAAAGTATAAACAATCTACAACAACAATCTAACTACAAAAACAACAGAAAATCACTCACTTGAAGAAAGCTGAAAACACTCTTTCAAGGAACAACTACTAAGCTGGAAAAAAACAAAAACAAGACAAAGTATCAAAGAAATACAAAACCTGGCTGGACATGAAACTTGGCATGGAAGTACATGCGCATTCTCTGACATGAAAACAATATGAACAGGACAAAGGGAGACACGTACTATATGCACACACACAACGTAATGGGAAACTAGTGAGACAATCAGGGCAGGGCAGATGATCAGACCAGAAGGAAACAGACAAGGGGAAAGGGTAAATTACCTGAAACACAAAGGCTCTGCTTTTGTATCCAGGCATTCTGCACCTGGAAGCATTTGGAATATCCAATGAGTCAGATAGTTTGCATTGTATATCCTTGTGTTCTTGTCCATTTCTTTTCTTAATTTCCTCATACAAGGGTGCAAGTTTTTCCCCTGCTGGCAAAGGATATATAAATTTGTCCACACACACACACACAAATTTAGTTTCAAATTATCTTTTTCCTTTGCATGTCATTTGTTGCAAGAAACGTAGCAACAAATGAGATTGACAAATGCTCTTACTGTGAAGTGTTTGATCTCAAGCAAATTAAATCAAATCTAATCTAATAAAACACACTGGCAACTGCTTCTTTAAACAGATCTTTGTAGGCACAAAGTTGCAACTGTAACAAGTTTGTAAATGCAAATATTATGGCTTTGGCCTATAGAGGCCAATGGCACTATTAATCTAAACAGATTTTTCCTCCTCCTCCTCCTCCTCTGATTGTCCTAATGCTCTTAGTGCTCTTGCTCATTGATGTGAGTGTGCGTGGTTATCTGTCTCTGTCTCTGTATGTTGGCCCTGCAATGGACTGGTGACCTTTTTAGGGTTTACCCCGCTCTCGGCCAATGTGAGCTAGGATTGGCTCCAGCACCTTCTACGACCCGGAAACGAATAAGCGGTTGAAGATGAATGTGTGAATTAATAGAAGATTAGAAGTACAAAGTCCTTCCATCTATTACAGTATACATTAATAAATGTTCTGCTTGTA
This sequence comes from Echeneis naucrates, assembly GCF_900963305.1. Classification (NCBI taxonomy): domain Eukaryota; kingdom Metazoa; phylum Chordata; class Actinopteri; order Carangiformes; family Echeneidae; genus Echeneis; species Echeneis naucrates. Next base: position 18,422,392 of record NC_042530.1, on the reverse strand, counting down.
TGAAAACCAATAAATAAGCTTAACTCTGAAAAATTATTCTGAAAAATATTGCTTACGTTAGATTGTTAGGGACAAAAAAAAAAAAAAAAAAAAACTGTCTTACCTTTCTTCCTCCATAAAATATGCTTGTGATGATGCCAATGGCTCTGTTGATAAATTTATCTAGCCCCCACACAACCCCAAACCCACTCAACACGGTTGATATCATTTTAAAGAAATAACATGATTTAATGAAGTAACGTGCATAGTATGATTTATAACAGCAAGAACTCAGTGTCCACTACATTGGCCAAAAATCTACGTCTGTGATGTCAGTTTACATTTGGCATGGATCAGAGGATTTAAAATGGGTTTATGTTTACTCCCCTATACTATATGAGCATAATGTCGATGTGAACATCTAACTGGTTGAATTAAGTTCAGTCCAGTGCCATTAACATAAAACAGCTCTTAGTGTACACAAACAAAGGGGGTGAGGTAATAGTATGGAATCAGAACAGTCTCATAATGAATGAACTCTCACAGGGCTTTTCACAAATGCACATGCTTTGTTTTGTAGTTATATTTCGGACTTCTGACTTTCAGACAAAATCTAATTCGGAGGCACACTTGTTATGTAAATTCACGGAGCACAAAAATTGCTGAATGTGCATTTATGAAATCTGTATATTGAATTTTGAGACTGCCTTGATGTTGCACGTCAACCAATGTCACCATTTGCTGATAAAGCCTGGCGCCTTAAAGTCTCAGTGACCTTTGTGTTACATCTGTTCAGATGCCTATTTTGCTGGTCATGACAGCAAAAGCAGGTCCTCAACTGTAACTGTTCTCTGTGGTTTCTTTACAGTTAACATCTGGGTGATGAGAGGGCTGTCGGGTAAGCATGTCCATTCATCCACTCACCCATCCATCAGTCTACCCATCTGTCTATCAATCCATCTCTATAACTTCAGCTGCAGTCATGACCCTTACCCAAGAGTTAACTTTCATCTATACTAATATAAAATATGGAGGGAGCAATAATGTTGAGGGTGACATGCAAAAATCATACTGATGGTTATTTAATGTGTAGTTGTGTAGGCTCTTAATTGTAGCTGTCAGTGTGCACTTTCTGAAGACCTGTTGCCTGACTGATTAATGTTGTTGGGCAGAATCAGCAGAAAAAAATCAGTTTTAATCACATGAAAGAATGCTTATTTATTTTAGATATTTTCACCACCTTCTTACTGACAGCCCTTGAACTACATTTTCTCAGCCATTGATCTACTATACAGTGCTCAACGTAAATGAGTACACCCCCTTTGAAAAGTAAAATTATAAACAATATCTCAATGAACACAAAAACAATTTTCAAAATGTTGACCAGAATAGGTTTTATATAACATTTCTTTAACTTATAACATGAAAAGTTAATAATATAACTTAGAGAACAAAATTTTCAGTTTTACTCAACTTAGGGTAATGCAAAAATTGTTGCTTGATTGTTTAGTGTTATTTTTCGAAGGGGGTGTACTGAGCTGAGCACTGTATATACAAATACTTTATCATGGCACAAAACTTGTACCAGAGCCACTTAAGCCTGTTTCCCTTAACTGATAGACAGTGGTAATGTCTTGTCCCAATTAAGAGCAGGAGTCTATTTTACAAAGTTTTACATACCCAGGAAATGTTTCAGGGATCTTCAATTAACCTAACATGCTCAATATTGCGAGTCCATCCTACAACCTTATCTAATTATCAGCACATGTACATTAAAGGGGTGGAGTTGTCAACTTTCATCTTCAAGACCTTGAGATTATACTGACTGAATGTTAAGTAATTTGGATCAAAACTGTAGCAGAGGTTTGTTAAAGTAGGACACGTGGAAAAATTTGTAAAATCTGCCAAAAATCTAAATTTCTAATTAAAATTTTACATTTCAGAAGTGCCTCTTTCACTCCAAGAGATCTCAGCCTCCTTAACAGATAGTCTGCTATTTATAAGATGTAACCCTCTCAATGGCCATTTCCTGGATATTCACTGGAGTCGGGAGGGAATTTACCGCCTGTGAAAGTCCACCATCTGCTTTGGTTTTCCCTGGAGGTGGTTCCGCTGGCACCATTCCATCAAGGCCAGTGTCAGTTTTCTGTACTCCCAATCTTTGATGCAGTAGACGATGACAGTCATCACAAAACTTTTGCAAGTGGCAGATGGGTAAGTTGTGGCAGAGGTCTGCAGTGCATTGGGTGAAGAAGAATGGAGACAACTGTTCCTTCCAGGGCCCCTGTCCTACAGATGACTGTGCCATTCACACATTCCTGTGCCCCTATATACTATGGCCAGTTTGTGAAGTAGCCCAGGATCCGGGATGACAGGCGAAGGTCCCTCCCTGAGAATTCCAACCTGTCTCCTGATAGTGTGGGTTTGAATGTGTGGCATTGGACAACAAACTCCTCACAGTGCCTCCAGTCTTCTCCAAGTGAGAGAGGGCTTGATATTGGAGGAAGATGACGACCTCGTCCAGACCATTGCCAGGTTGGTAGGCATTAATTGATGCAAGTCCATCGCTGAGCTCAACAGGTGGGGAGATGCAAAAGGGACAGCCCCACTAGGATGTTCATCAGGTGGTATGTAAGTGCCACCAGCCTGTAGCTGTCAACGTCCTTTGGATCCTTTGGATGTCAAGTCTTGGGATGTGCCACACAGGATGTTTTCCAAGTTGACCATGTGTTCAAAAATCCCACTCAGCTGGTACCTTGCTACTTACAAATCCTGCTTTTAGGCCAAATGCCCCTGGACACAGTTTGATTTTCTTTTGCTGTTTTTATCTATGAGAGAACCCAATGAAATAATTTGCCACTGTTGGTACACCATCTGCTTAAGTTCAAACAATGTTCATCTGCAGAGTTATGATCCTTTGTGTGGAAGGCCCTTTGTACCACACCTGCTAAGTTCTATCCCTCTCTCTTTCCCCTAAGCCACTGATGGTCTCAGCACAAAGCCCAACCCCCCCTGGCCAGGGAAAGCCTGCAATGAGTCGCGTCTGCAATGGGAGGTAGAGATCTGTGGAGAGGAGTTCAAGCAGGACATGGCTCACATAAATCCACAGCACTGGTGTAACCTCACTCACTTCATGAGGTATGAATCAGAATGTTTGGTTGCTGTCAGACTTTGATAGTTGTGCATCAGAATACAAGGAGTTTTACCATATATATATTTTTTGTTACATAAATAATATTTTAACCATGAACCATTATATTATGCATATTGAACCAATCGGTGTCAATTTTCTGGAAGTAGTTATTTTAACCCACATCACCAACCATTTTTCTGAACCTTTTAGAAACTTGCAATAAAAAAGGAAGAATGGTGGTGGACAGGTTCAGCACTGAGGACTGGTTCAGTTTGGAGGACAGGCCCAGGTTAGAGAACTGGTGCCTAAGACTAGTACATGTTCGTGGGCAGGTTCAATATGGAGGAAAGGTTCTATCCTGATCCTCAGCAACAGCAGTTTCATTTTCTTTTTTTAAAAGACACTGGTTGTTTCTTGAATAACATTCTGGCATTATCCAAAAAATTAAGAATTAGTGTACGCCAGATCTGTCACTTTGTTAAAAGCTGTGAACGATAAGAGACATCTGATCTGAGTGCTGCTGTCTTCAAGTCATTGGGCTCCTTAGCTGCAGCACAAATAATGAGGATCTCACATCTGCACCCTGGCAGTTTTCAATCTGTTGATCAGTCGAACAATAATGAACAGTAGTATAGAATGAACAGAGTTAAACAGTAATCTCTGTCGACCATTGCAGCTGGATGGATGAATGTGGCTAGGCTTGTCATAGTTGTTTGAAGCCTGTGATTCCAGGCCATTATATCTATCTTTATCCAGTTAATTCCTGCCTCTCACCTTTGGCCCATGTCTGTTTTCCAGACATAGAGCACCGTGAGACTATAGCACAGTAATATTCACAGGGGAGATCAGTATCAACATAATGTCTGAGTCACTGATTCACTGAAAAAGTGGCTCTAGGACGAAGAGCAAGTGGCCTAATGCACATGCTCTGTATTTGTGGAAAGCAGCATGGAGAAAAAATAAAGTTTGTGTCAGAGATTCAAATGAGGATCTTATTGAAACTGTCAAACTGAAAATGTCAATACGAATAATCAAAGAGTCATCATGAAAAAAATTATCATTACAGCTTTGTAAAATTGACTTTCTTTGCTTTTGCAGGTCTATACCTGTGCTTGACACCAATAATACTAATTTCTTGTCTTGCTGTTGTGCTTCGGAGCAGATTCAATCAGTCCCTGTGTGGCACGCATGCTAATTTGAAGTCATCACAGTTTACTAGTGATAATAAATTGACCATCTTGATAAGCAAGCTTCATATTAGTCATTTATATCCATACATTAGATTAACACCTTAAGGCCAAAATTGCTCGAATACCCTAAATAGCTAGCTTACGTTTAGCAATAGGATGATGCTGGAGAATTTACCATGGTATGTAAGGTCCTACTTTCTCTCAGTTTGGGGCTGCATAGCAGCCAGACAGAAAAATATGCATTCATGGGTGCTACGGAACTACTGAAACCTCCTCTTTCTCTTCCTCTTCACATTAAAAATATCCTTTGATCCAGAACTTTATTTGTGATTGTGGGGAATTACAGTAAAGAAATGAAACATTTTCCACAATCTGGAAAGATGCACTACATTATAGAATTGTTTATCAGGGCACCTATGATTTCAGATGGAATTATTTTCAGATGGAATTATTTTTTCTGAAGCTTTGGGACTGGCCATGAAAACCTCAGTTTTATTGGCCAGTCAGTTTTTTGCTTGACTAGTTAATGTCACAAACCAGAGTCCCAGGGCATTTCATCTTCAGATTGGAGCCAGTGTGGACTTGGAGACAATGTGATTGTTAGTGTAGCACTTGAGAACACAAACAGCTCCTGGATGTCATTAGAAAAGGAGCTGGACCTGAATGACTAAGATGGATGGAGGATGGAAAGTTTTAGCTAGTTGAATGGATTAGTCAGAGCAGTGAAGTCTAGCATCTGGAGAATTAAAAGTATACCCTCAGCCACAGTGATTGATTGTGTACTAACCTCCAATGGTCTGAATAATACTAGATCAACCACCTTGAGCGTTTGAATGGTTTTGTGCTCTAAGAAAGCTATATGCTTCAACTGAAGGAAGCTCTGACTTCAAATCCTTTGCCTCTCTTTTTCTCATCTTCCTCCCTAGTGAGTACCACCTCTTCACTCTCTGCACAGAGACCAAGTCCCACACCGTCCACTGCTATTGGCCCAATCCACTAGTGGAGAGCTACATCATCCTAGTACACAAGCACTTTTTCTCCAACTGCACCATGGAGCATGTGGTGTGGGTTGATCCACCAGACAACACGCTCACGATCCTCATCTTCATACCCATATTCCTCACAATGGCCATGATAACGCTAGTGGTCTGGTGCAGCAAAAAGAGTGATATCCTGGACTAGCTATTCTTAAAAAGTGTTTTCATTGGTCACATAACCCATCAGCTGCTCTCCAGACCACCAACCATCCTGCAGAGACAAGGAACACAGTTCACATCTTACATGTGCCACCAGTCTACCACAGCCAGCTAAGCTATCTAAACTTTTATGTTGCAAGCTCCACCTATGGATTTTTAAGATAGATGTGTGGTATCAGCCCTCTTGTGCTCCAAAATATTAAAGTACCTTTGAAATGCAGAATTGGGAGCTTCGTCTCCTGTTTGGTTCAGATAGAGCTTTGTCTTTCTGGGCAACAGGGACAAAGATCCAATTAAGACACAGACTATGTTGATATTTTGAATGACTTGATGCTTGGGTGATTTAGCCCCTGGATCAGGATCTAGACCCTAGAGCGCTGTATTGTTGCTGAATGCCAAGTGTCCTCTGAGCATAAGCACCATTGACTGGACTGAGCCTCCCAGACACACATAATTGAATACGATACTGCAAGGAATGAAACTGTCAAGTATGAACTAATATAGATTGTGTTGATATGATCTTGCAGTTGAATGGAAAGAAAAAAAAAAAAAAAGTTTCTATGGAGACCAAAAAGATCTGTTACAACACTGTTGCAAGCTGAGCCTAATTGACTGTTTATGGCAATGTTGCTTTTACTGTAGGATGACCGTTTGCTCAAATAAGAAACAATAAATATCATCTGTTACTGGGTTCTCACACTTTAAAGTTATAATCTATGTTGTCTACTTTATCTGCACTGCCTCTGCACTCAGGCCACACGTCACCTATCCCCAGCAAAACTCAACCAAATTGTTTTCCTGCATTCTGTGTCATTTAGGCATTTTCGTGCATTTGTAAAGCCAGAAATGCTATGACACTCTACTGATTGATTACTATAAGCAAAAGTGACCACTCAATGAGTTGTTATTGCAAGTAATCGGATATGTTACTCATTTCAGTCCTGTGATTCTTTACTTAACCTGCAACAAGCGAAGCGTGAAGTTTCCAGAATGTTCAACTGATACTGTGGTATACAAAAACTGTGAATCTTAATATATCATAACATGATGATAACAAAGAACCTAGTCGGATAAAATAGGAGGAAACCAGCCATTCTTTTACTTCACCTGGTGTCATAGCTAAATTCTACCCTCCAAATTTCACTGAAAAATATCAAACACATTCATTCATCTTTTTCTTGCATAGGGTTTTGGAGCCAATCCCAGCTCACACGGAGCAAGGGTGGGGTACACCTTGGACAGGTCACCAGTCCATCGCAGGGCCAACATACAGAGACAGACAGAGACAAACAACCACTCACACACACACACACACACACCTACAGGCAATTTAGAATCACCAATTAACCTAAACATGCATGTCTTTGGATGGTGGGAGGAAACCGGAGTAACCGAAGGAAACCCACACAGGCATGAGGAAAGCATGCAAACTGTGCACAGAAAGACCCCAGGAACCGAACCCACAACCTTCTTGTTGTGGGGCAATAGCACTAACGACTATGCCGCCGTGCTGCCCTATCAAACACACAAGCACCTTTAAAAATCCTACCAACAGAAATCCATGTACTGGGCCTTTACTGAGCAGTATCACAAATTCTAAATCCTGTCAAAGGTTTTTGGACACACCCTCAGATGCTCTACACTTCATCAATGAGATCTCTTCTGCCTCTCAGAGATATGATGGAGCTTTGTCATGAAGAGTTTTGTATGTTCAGTGAAAGATTTTAAATTGTATTCAGAATTTTGCAGGGAGCCAATGAAAAGAAGCAAGAACAGGAGAAATTGTATCACTTTTTCTAGTTTCTGATAATATTTTTGGAGCAGCACTTTGAATCAGCTGAATACTTTTCTAGAGAATTGTGCAGACATCCTGATAATAGTGAATTACAGTAGCCCAGTTAAGAGGTAACAAATGAATGCACTATTTTTTCTGCATTCTCTTAAGACAGAATGTTTCTGATAGTCACAACTGAACGAGGACCAAATCCAAATTGCACAACTCAGGAAGCAAAGTACAAAATAAACACTCCTTTAATGAAAAAGTACCAAAGCAAAATTACTCATACAGAGGAAAATATCTAACTAGTATAATGACAAAAAAAACACTCACCAGGAGGAAATTTCTCTTTGTTAGTTCCTGTTCCCACCTCCTGACTATTACCTTCATGCGTTTCACCTGTGTCTTGTCTTCCCTCCCACTTGTGTGTATTTAAAGCTGTGTTCTCCTTTCCCTCCCTTGCCAGATCATCTTCTCTGTTCTTCCAGGAAGTTGTTTTTTCAGTGTTTTTTTTCTCCTTTGTATTTCTCCATGTTGCGTGTATCACCCAATTTTTGGATTTCTTGGATTTTGAGCCTACTTTACATCCCTGTACCTTTGCCTATTTTGGATTGACTACCTGGTATTGATTTGGAGTGGAATAAATGGATTTTGATTACACCTTTCTCTGTAACTCTACTTTGTGGGTCCAGCTTGCCCCCATGGTTGTGATAAACTAGCACAGGACTAAGGAAATCACAGTTTATATATACACACACAAGGTAATGGGAAACAGGTGGAACAATCAGCGGTGGGAGGGCAGACAATCAGACTGGTGGGAAACACAAAGGGAAATGGTAAGTTACCTGAAACGAGGGGAGAGTAGGGTTTTAAAATAAAACAGGAAACCACAGGACAACATTGACACAAAAACTACAACCTAACTTAACATGATTTCTTGGACATGACACTGATATTCACAATGTTGATTAGGTGAAAGAAAGCTGTCCTCGGGACAAGAGGGCATTTTGTAGTGAATGACACATTGTAGTTCTCCTCAGTGATGGCTTTTCACAAAATCTGCATGTAGGAGCTAAATATGTTTTTGTTGCTGTTTGTTAAGAAGTTGTGTACCACTGGGTTCTCTGCAGTTTTGGGCTAAGAGAAAAGGATATATAAGTGGCAGTGCACTACCAACGTCAGTTGTTGACCCTGGAAGGGCAATTGGTTTTCGACCGGTGTGGTGGGAGCTGAATTTGTGTTTTCTTGTTTATATCATTCTTAGTGATCAATAAAGCCTGCTTTATGTCATCTGAAGTGGAATGTCTGAGGAGCCTTTGATCGCAACACACACACAGAGTGCAGCTAAAATATCTAGTACAAGCACAACAATCACCACGTGCCGGGGTCATTATTTCAGGGGCAAGTACTAAGCGAGCTCCTATATTCTGTTGAAAACCACACACTTGTTTGAACATTTGGAAAAACAGAGGCCTCACCTCGAAGTGAAGTGTCACCTCACCTCCACTTCGCCACTTCGACACTTCACCACCGGAGGTGTTGGTGACCTGTTGCAGCTTGGGAGGCGTCAGCAGTCCGTGATGTCCATGGGTGGTAGTGCGGAGGAGATACGTGGCTAATGCTAAACCATTGTAACTGTGTCCAATACGAGAGGTAAATGTAGCGCTACACCCTTAATGGCCATTTTAACTGTTTGCACACATATTGAGGCACAAATCCAATGCATTGGTTGCCAGTCTGTACACTGACTATAAACTTATATAAACAACCATTTTTGCGCCACGGGCCGGTTTAATGTCAGACAATATTTCCACGGACCTTTAAGATGTGGTAGATAAATGAAAAAAAAAAAAAAAATGGTACGATTGGCATAAAAACTGTGCTATTTTCTAAATTTCATAATAAATTTCATAATGAATGTAACATCCTCTCTGCCCCCTAACCCTGAGCCTAAATGCAGCTTTCTTTTTCACGGAAGTCGCAGGCTCTTCTTCTGTCTCCTCACTGGGCCTTTTCCCCTTCACAAAGAAACTGTCCTTTTTTAATCATTTCGTTAGCTTGTCGGTTTAATTTTAGCGGTAACGTATCCTGTGACTGAGATGTCTTGACATGCGTCAAGAATGAGTCATAGACAGATGTAACAGAGAGAATCCGGTCAATTTTCAAAATAACATAGTTCAGATTCAGATAATAAATAAAATATAAATAATGTCATTTATTTATTCTTTCTGTGCCACCCGGTTCAAAAGACCTGGGGGTTGGGGACTGCTGGTCTAGACAAGACCTTACATTTCTAGAAATTGTGGAAAATTCTGCAGTACTTCAGGAGGGAAAGTATTGTTTGAAATGAACCTTTAACAAAGAAGAAGGGATGGTCTTTGACTGTGGAGCTACATTTAAGGGAGCCTCCTTGAACAGTGAACTCCTGCAGGGTCCTAATCTAACCAGTTTACTACTTGGTGTTCTTATGCACTTCAGACAGGAGTCAGTGGCATTTATGGGAGACATTCAAGCCATGTTTCACCAGGTGAAGGTCCCAGAAGAGGACCAAGATTTTCTCCATTTTCTGTGGTAGCCAGATGGAAATATCTCAAAGGATCTTGTAGAGTACAGTATGGCTGTTGCACCTGTCTGTGTCATCCCCCATTTGTGCAGGCAACACATTGAGGAAGACTGCAGAAAATCATTAAATTGAGTTTTCAGCTGAGGTGCTTCGGGCTATGAGGCAGAACTTTTATGTGGACGACTGTCTAAGGAGCTCTGCAACAGAAGGAGAAGCAATCCAAACAGATCTGATTGCTCTATGACAAAGAGGAGGCTTCAACTTCAACAAATGGATCAGTAACAGTTG